>NC_061512.1:37717520-37830007 GCF_022539505.1 Lolium rigidum
GATGATACTCACATATTTTATACACATTATATGTCATATTTATACATTTTCCGGCACTAACCTATTGACGAGATGCCGAAGAGCCGATTCTTTGTTTTCTGCTGTTTTTGGTTTCAGAAATCCTAGTAAGGAAATATTCTCGGAATTGGACGAAATCAACGCCCAGGGTCCTATTTTTGCACGAAGCTTCCAGAAGTCCGAGGGAGAGACGAAGTGGGGCCACGAGGTGGCGACACAACAGGGCGGCGCGGCCTGGGCCCTGGCCGCGCGGCCCTGGTGTGTGGGCCCCTCGTGACGCCTCTCGACCTGCCCTTCCGCCTACTTAAAGCCTTCGTCGCGAAACCCCCAGTACCGAGAGCCACGATACGGAAAACCTTACAGAGACGCCGCCGCCGCCAATCCCATCTCGGGGGATTCGGGAGATCGCCTCCGGCACCCTTCCGGAGAGGGGAATCATCTCCCGGAGGTCTCTTCATCGCCATGATCGCCTCCGGATCGATGTGTGAGTAGTTCACCCCTGGACTATGGGTCCATAGAAGTAGCTAGATGGTCGTCTTCTCCACATTGTGCTATCATGTTAGATCTTGTGAGCTGCCTATCATGATCAAGATCATCTATTTGTAATCCTTCATGTTGTGTTTGTTGGGATCCGATGGATATTGAATACTATGTCAAGTTGATTATCAATCTATCATATATGTTATTTATGTTCTTGCATGCTCTCCGTTGCTAGTAGAGGCTCTGGCCAAGTTGATACTTGTGACTCCAAGAGGGAGTATTTATGCTCGATAGTGGGTTCATGCCCCCATTAAATCTGGGACAGTGACAGAAAGTTCTAAGGTTGTGGATGTGTTGTTGCCACTAGGGATAAAACATCGATGCTTTATCTAAGGATATTTGTGTTGATTACATTACGCACCATACTTAATGCAATTGTCTGTTGTTTACAACTTAATACTGGAAGGGGTTCGGATGATAACCTGAAGGTGGACTTTTTAGGCATAGATGCATGCTTGGATAGCGGTCTATGTACTTTGTCGTAATGCCCTGATTAAATCTCATAGTACTCATCATGATATATGTATGTGCATTGTTATGCCTTCTTTATTTGTCAATTGCCCAAGCTGTAATTTGTTCACCCAACATCCGCTATCTTATGGGAGAGACACCGCTAGTGAACTGTGGACCCCGGTCCTATTCTTTACATCTGAAATACAAACTGCTGCAATTGTTCTTTACTGTTCTTCACAAACAATCATCATCTTCCACACAATACGTTTAATCCTTTGTTTACAGCAAGCCGGTGAGATTGACAACCTCGCTGTTACGTTGGGGCAAAGTTCTGTGATTGTGTTGTGCAGGTTCCACGTTGGCGCCGGAATCCCTGGTGTTGCGCCGCACTATACTCCTCCGCCATCAACCTTCAACGTGCTTCTTGGCTCCTACTGGTTCGATAAACCTTGGTTTCTTACTGAGGGAAACTTGCTGCTGTACGCATCACACCTTCCACTTGGGGTTCCCAACGGGCGTGTGCTTTACGCGTCATCAAGCTAAATTTCTGGCGCCGTTGCCGGGGAACTGAAGAAAAGCTACACCAGAAAGATTTCTAACTCCGACGTCAACTACACGCCAGCAGAGTGGAGTGTAGTGTGGGTGTGTGAGTGCTGGTTGGTGGCTGAAATAAGTGCAAGGTTACTGCCGGCGCACCAGGACCTAGTGCGCCGGCAGTATATAGCCCATCCGTCTATATCTGCTCCAGGCCAGGCCCAAGAATCACTGCCGGCGCACCAGCCCAGGAGCGCGCCAGTTCCGGCGCGCTCCTGGGCTGGTGCGCCGGCAGTGATTCTTGGGCCTGGCCCGAATCGGGCGAGCCCATGCCAGGAAATATCGCTGGCGCGTCTTTTCCGCTGGTGCGCCGGCAGTGGACCTGCATCGCCGGCGCGGCTGAAATGTGGTGCGCCGACACCACATGCCACCGGCGCATCCAGAATGTGGTGCGCCGGCAACATCTCTTCCACCTATAGTCTTTTACCTAGTAGTGGCGTGCGCTATGCACAGAACACAGCGATGGAGAGCAAGGCATTGGTGGTTGCACATGTGGTCTAACAAGCGTGCAAGGGTGCTGGAGCAGTGTTGGCGAGTACCAGGTTAATTGTGGTGACTGCTGTCGGGACTAACGTCAAGTGATGGATAGGAGTCGGCCACGGGGGATCTGCAAAGTGTTGATGAGATGACTATGAATTTGACTCAGAGTGATTCAAGGGCGGTGGTGGAATTTCTTCAAGCTATATAAATTTCACGCAGATCAGTGATTGGTGTGTGAAGGGTGTTGAAAAGAAAAAAGAGATTACAATTGCAGGTGGAGTGACTTGGAGTCAGTGAGTATCAGCGAAGCTCATGGAAGACAGCTCGAGTCCGGAGTATATGGAGGTTTGACATTTAGATGAACTCAAGGTGGCGGAAAATATTCGCCAAGGTAGAGTTTGTTGTGTTTGTGTCGAATATTATGTACGAGTTAGGTTACGTTTAGACTCTGAGTTGTACTAGGTGTGGATAGTTTGCAGGTAGTATTCGAGTTGGACTCTAGTAGCTTAGGCCTCCCATATAATGTGAGGAGCACCACATACTGTAACCCATGACTACTTGATAGAAGCAGGCACGCAAGGGAAGCCAGTGGCTTGTGCCGACGACCAAGGCAGCCGGTGCAGCGATACAAGTGGGGAGGAGCCCGTAGTCATGCATCACAGAATAGGCAAGTTACCGAACCGCATTAACCAATCTTGGTGTCGTTTCTCACCACATGTGCCATGTGATAATATCATCGTACTCTATGTTTGTTGTGGCTAGTGAATTGTTTTCTTTTATTTCATATCGAAGATGCTACGGGTTAATTTTTATCATGCCGGACTTGAAAGCCAAGACTACTAGGATCAGTTTTGTATTTAAAAAATCGACTAAGGTTGCATTTTCCAAGTTGGATTTAGCAACTTGCTCTAAAAATCTATATTACTGTATCAACCCAACTTTTCAAATTCAGAATAGTAGTAGTATGGTAATTAAGAATTTTGAGCCAACATAAACTTTTCAAAAATCGTGTGTGAGCTAGTGGCTTGTGCCGACGACCAAGGCGGCCGGTGCAGCGATACAAGTGGGGAGGAGCCCGTAGTCATGCATCGCAGAATAGGCAAGTTACCGAACCGCATTAACCAATCTTGGTGTCGTTTCTCACCACATGTGCCATGTGATAATATCATCGTACTCTATGTTTGTTGTGGCTAGTGAATTGTTTTCTTTTATTTCATATCGAAGATGCTACGGGTTAATTTTTATCATGCCGGACTTGAAAGCCAAGACTACTAGGATCAGTTTTGTATTTAAAAAATCGACTAAGGTTGCATTTTCCAAGTTGGATTTAGCAACTTTCTCTAAAAATCTATATTACTGTATCAACCCAACTTTTCAAATTCAGAATAGTAGTAGTATGGTAATTAAGAATTTTGAGCCAACATAAACTTTTCAAAAATCGTGTGTGTTGACTGATTTGAGTGCTTCTTTTCCAATGTTAGTGTGATGCTGTTGCTTGAAAATCAAAACTCCAAGTTGTGAGCTCTTAAAAATTAATGCTTTGTTACAAAAAAAGTTCTTCTCCAAAATAAAATCAAGCTTCTCTTGTGCCTTTTTTTTCTACAAAAAGCCTCACTAGTACAAACTCGCTACTTAGAGACTGCTAGGTGAGTCGGTTTTGTCCCAAGTAATTGAAAGTTGATTCTGCAAGCAACCCTCAGACGGTCGGGAATAACTCTTAGAGGCCCTGATTAATAATGCCTGCCTGAAAGAAGCGGGGCACCAGAGACGGATGATATAGGAGACCGTCTAACTTATATATCTTAGGCGGTTATTAAAATGAAGCGCCTTAAATAATGTGACCAGAGGTGGAAAATACATGAGACCGTCTACCTTATCTTCCTTAGGCGGTTACTAAAGTAAACCGCTTCAAAGAGAACCACACAGACATGCTCCATTAACAACCACTTGGCGCTTCTCAAAAAAAAAACAACAACTTGGCGGATAAATATGAAAAATTTACGCCCGCCAGTTCCAGCGACGACGGCAGTACGGTAACCTCCTCCAGTTCATCCTCTTGGTTTTCTCCGGATTTCAGCAAGCATTCTTCGATTACTCGTACGATTAAGTATAATGTTCTTCTACATTTCGTTCAATCTAGTTTATTTCCCACGTTGATTTGATTTTTCCCTATTTCGGAAAGGGTTTTCCGGTTCATATTTTTTTTATTTTCTTCTCAATCTTCTTCTGATTTGACTTCTTCTTGTATTTTAGCGATTGCAAGCAGCCACAGGAGAATTGCTTCCATGCAAAGAGGAATGCAGAATCGTCCAGCATCGTCATGAACTCCGCACAGTTTGAGAATGTCGTGGTGAGTTATTTTCAGTCTCAATCAGCAAAATAATGGTTTATTCTAGATCAGTTAATATAAGTTAGTTTCGCATATGTGTATCTGTGTTAAATTTCTTAAGATTTTTAAAGTTAGTTTCGCATATGTGTATCTCTGTTAAGGAATTTTTTAAGATTTCAGTAGTATACTGCTAGCACTGTAAAAACATTTCAAATATATGTTTGTTTCAATTTGTACCATCCATTCACCCTTGTCATCATCTCTATTCATCACCCTTGTCATCATCTCTATTCATCAAGAAATGGTAAAATAAAATTTGTTAAGAAATAGCATAAGTAACTGAATTTGTTCAGAAATAACCCATAAGTAGTTTCAATATTTTAGAAAATAATATAGCAAGAGTTCCTGAAAAGCCAAAGCATATTTTGATACCAAATTTAGGCTTCCACAAAAGGTGTTTCGAACTCGAACTCGAACTCGAGTCACGAAACGCGACGCGCGTGCGTGCATTGCGTGGCGAGGCGGGCGACGGAGGAGGAGGCCGTTATAAACCACTCCAACTCCCTCCCAACTACCAATGTGGGACTAAAATTTATCCCCAAGGTTGTCCCCAAGCTACCAACGTGATGAGTCTTGAGATTTCAGAAATTGTAGACTATATGGGCTGTCTTACTGGGCTGCAGCCCATCTAAATCCAACGCTACGCTGGCCGACACGGTGATGTGCGCACCGGCAAATCTCTGAGAAGGCAAGGATCGCAACAACATTAATGTGTTTAGTTAATAAGTCTGCTTCATGCCTCACTTGAACCAACGAAAGGTTCGAAGTTGGATCTAGTCTCTCAAAATCTTCTTTTACAAAAAATAATAGACGCAGACGCTTACACATACGTACATACACTCACTCATATAAACGCACATACACCCTATCCTTATGAATATCTTCAAGAGACTGAGTCCAACCGCAGGTTTGGTTCTCTCTCAAAGTTACTTAGATAGTCTGCTGATGCATCCTCTTTCTCTATGAGAAGATAAGATGAATTTCATGACCATTTGCCTTATTTATTATAGTGGTGGGGGATAGAAAATCCTCCTTGTGAACCGTGTTTGTCTGAAAGTACTGTCTGAGAAGGGAAATGCCAGTTCCAAGAAATGGTCCCTCTAGTGGATATACTGATTGACATAGGTAGCTTTCATAGTCAAGACTCGTTGGGCCCAATGCTCTATTAGAGTGGAGATGAACACACACAAATAAGGTTCGAAGAACTACTGTATGCCTTGAGAAATCTATGAGGCTCAGCCAATGAGGTTGAGGCGCTTGCGGGCAATTAGTAAGTGAGAAAGTCAAATTATGTATAAGGAAGGATGGGAAAGGCCAGAATGTGACTACCCTTTGGAAAGTGTGATAGAACACAAAAAGAACACCGCAACCTTTTTTTTTTTAGCGACGTAGCAAGATTCTACCGCAGGATTTTATTACTAATAGTAGTTACATCATTTAAGAGTTTAGCTAGAATAAAACTAACAGCACAACCTAGTGAGAAGAGGGGAAAAAGACATAACCGGTTGTCTTCAAGTTGGTGATAGGAGGCTCGAATATTCTTAGATTGTTTCAAAACTTGATGGGTTACTTTGAGTGCTTTGGTTAGCCGGTTTTAAGTGTTGAATACATGAGGCATCAGATTTGGGATTACTTTTTCGTTCCTGCATCCACAATGCTTATTTGACTTATCATTTGGCAATACACTCCAATGCTTATTATTTCATTCGCCATTATTGGACGTATGCACGGTACTAAGCACAAAGCATTAGTAAGGATGGCAATGGAGCGGGTTTGGACGGATATAGGAAAACCAGATCCATGCCCAAATCCATCAGCCTCGCTCTGCCCCGCCCACGAAACTATCCATGGGCATGGATGTCGCCCCAAATCCAAATCCGATGGATACCTGGATATCCATGGATATCCATGCCCATAAAATTTAAGTACCACTCAGCAATATTTCACTTGCATTTCATCATTAATAAGCTAACATGAATATTTTGGCAGCATTTCGACATTATTTTAGTAGCATTTCAGTCGTAATTATGTCGAAAATTCATAGGAATATCAAAGCAACAATATATCACATTACCGAGGAGGCGGAGCAATCAACAAAGATCCACAGTCAATCCGGCCGGCGGAAGCCCTACCAGCACAAGGCGGTTTCGTGATTATTTAGAGTATAAAATCATTAAGACTTAAATTAAGGGTTTGGTGATTTGGGCCTAAAAAGGACAGCCAATCATAGGTAAAATCGCATGTGTCACTGACATGTGGGTCCCACATGTCAGTTGGATATCCATCGAATATCCATGGAGCAAAAGCTCTGCCCGTGCCCGCTCCATGAATTATCGGATATCCGCCCCATGAAATCCGTGGACACAACCAACCCTCCATACCCGTGCCCGGCAGGTCGAATATCCGTGGATACCCGGATCCGTGGATAAAATTGCCATCGTGAAGCATTAGTACCACCGTCGGGGCATTACAACCATCAAAGAAGGCACAGCAAAAATAAACAAGTGGCACAACCCAAGTACGGGCCAAGTCAGACTCACAAATTAAGAAGTCAAGCACAATGCACATACTACAGGACTCAGACAGTGGATAGCGTGGGGGGCTTCAGTCAACATCATTCAGAATCAGAATCAGAATCAGAATCCCACTCCAATTCAATCAGATAGCGCGGGACTCTTGATGGAGCTTCATTCTCGACCTTTTCCAGAACTTCAGGATCATACCAACATGGACTTGGTACATGCCAGCTGTCATTCAGTAATTTGCACACAATGTTATGTGATTCAAAATTTAATGCGAAATATTTATGATATTAATGAAATGTGTACCTATTACAGAAAACACTGTTATCTCCTTCCTTGGCCCAGTCAGGCTTATCAGATGGATTACCACAATCATCACCTTCAGCAACAGCCCTATGAAAGACAAGAAAAAATATATGAATTAAGGTTACCCATGACTGGACCTGCATGCTTCCATAAGACTATAAGACCCTTTAGTTGAAATTAAAAAACATTACACGGCAGGCGCTTGAATGAATTCCCAACATGAAATCAAGACCATACCCTTTTGTCTTGAAATATTCCAGGAGAGGGAGAATCTCCCACCATGACAGGTATGGTGTGTGACCTACGTACTTGTCATAGAAGTTCATGCCCACAAATTTCCCATCAAGATCAAGAAGGGGACCTCCAATCCCAGCCTAACCAGGAGACATGGAGAAATTGTTAGGCATTCGTAACGCCAAACAGGTATGCTAGTTTAACCCACATTCTGATAGAACTATTTTGTTCAACCGTGTACAAGTAGGTGGGAAAAATAGAAGCCATACCTTAGTGATTTTGCAAGTAGAGTATCCAAGATATTTGCAAGCAAAACTGCCCCCCGGCCTGGAATACCTTTGCCCTTTTTCAGCCATCAGTATGCCCGAACTGAAGTAGCGCCCTAAAGCTAGTACTTCACCAGAATCAGGCCGCGGCTCTTCAACTTTTACTGGTTGGCAAGCACTAAAATCCTTCACACTGACCAGAGCGACATTGTAATGCAAATTAACATGTTCTAATTTCCCTTCTGCGCAGTCTTTGTTTTGAAGCAACACTTCAATCTGCAAACGGCACAGTTATCACTTAAACAGCGCACTGAAATAACAGAGTTCACCGAATAATTAGAAGCACCAACCCTCAAGTTTGTAACAATCTTCTGATCTCTATAACCAGATTCTCTAAGCAAGCTCGCTGAAGTCAAGATTATTGCACGCCCATTCCATTCAATAAACAGACCCGTGCATGCAAAAAACCTTTCCTTTCCTGCATGTCATAATTTCGATCATTAGTTATGATCAGATACAACTATGAAATACTAGCAAAATATCACAGTACTGCAGAATCACCACGGAATGAAGCAAGTGCAACAACATTTCTCTTTAATATGTCTGAAGTTGTTTCACTTAGTTTTCTCCAGACACCTTCACCACATCTATTGCCGAAAGGCTCTTCAAAGGTATTTACCAAAATCATGCCATCTGGTTGAAGATACAAGATCAACAGTTTGTTAGTTGTACATAAGAAGCGTAGAAGGGTGCAATGCATGAAAAGTCGCAATATTAGAGGCCACTCACAATGTTTAGGCTTGGGATAACCCAAGGATTCTAGATCCTCAACCTGATACATGCTGAGACCATCTCTGTGGACGAATGTCAACATGAGTACTAACCCCCAAAGTACAATGGATCGAACCAGCACATTAGAATGAAACATATATATGAATATAGTTGTAGGAAAATAGCGAAACGGAGACAAGAGGACCCAAAAAAGTATGAAATTAAGTATTTCAAGAAAACTACAGAGAAATTGAGCAAATATAATAAAACCTACAGTCAGGAGACACCATAATCCATTCTAGTGTGCACATTTAATCTGGACCAAAAAATCCTTTACTTAATAAACTAGATAAATGCATTGGCTTCAACGCTGAAACAATATGACTAAATTAGTATGGGGCTGCAGTGGCATATGCCACTAGGACAACAAATATCTTGGTACACGAACATTAAATTGTTATTAAGGGCAAAACAATGGAACTCTAGTACGAAAGAAACAACTCCCTGAGATCCAGATTACTGCAAAACCCATAAGCATTGTAAGTTGTTTGGCATACAGAACAGCTAACCTTATTAAATTGCATACAGAAGGAGGGGAGAGGGATAGTAGAGAATATATCTCCCATTGGAAATGTATGACATACCTGACTGGAAATTTAGTATTTTCCAGGGATCCACAACGATGGAGCCATATAAGAGCTACGATCATTGGCAGGTAAAGGGTTGTTTCCTTATCCAAAGAAAGGTTTATGCCAACCAAGTTCCCATCAAAATCAAAAAGTGGCCCACCTTCGTAAACCTAACACCCAAAGAAAGTTACAAGCAATAAAGGGAAATCAAACAAGAGATGCATAGAAAAAACATCATTTCATTTCCTCTGAGGTATACTTTACTGCGTATAGTAACAGAACCAGATTAAAATACCCTTATGCAATGCAAGTGTACCTCAGAGATTTTACAAGTGGACGACATATACCGAGATCCGCATGAACCTTCATTCAGTATCCCCTGTGTGGATATGAAGTTCCCACTGACATCACAGCCTACAGCTACTACTTTCTTATGGGGCGGAAATTTCAGATCACGACTCGGGAGTACGGTGTGAAGATCAGACAAGTCCATGACGTTGACAGCAGCAATGTTGAGATGTGGATCATGTTTGTCCAAAAACCCAGGGACGACTTTGTTTTCATGGCGCACTACCACCTATGGCGATAAAGAAGGAAGGAGTAAACAATGGTCACAATTCTCTTATGTAAAAGGAGAAAATAATAAAGGATAATTAGCAGCCCCACCTTAAAATCAGGATAGACTTTTCTTCCATCGTTGAAAGCTTTAGCCAAGCTTGCTGAGGTCAGAAACCTTGTAACATTCCCCAGACGTTGTACAGGTATGCCCGATAATGCAAGTAACAGTGTTTCTCCTACACAAAATCGTAACAAAATCAATTTAAATTAGCAATGCTTAGATATATATTTGGAGAAGTAAGAAGAGTATAACTGCACATAAGATCACCATTAAACAGAGCAACTGAAACAACACTTTTTGACAAATTTGATGCAATTTGTTTGTTGATCTCACTGGGGACACCTTGATTTGAGTTCCGGAGCAAGTCGCCTAGTTAAAATAAAGTGAGATAACACAACTGTGAGTGCTCAGATAAAGGTATAAGAAACATGTGCAGGAAAGAGGAAGGACCAGCAGACCTGAAATCAATAACTCAGTTGGTTCTCCTCCATCGCAAATTCTATTTTTTTTGGCCGGGCTTCTTTTGAGATGACCAGTTCTTTCATTCCTCTTCAAGTTTCTTGTGAGATCAGCAGCACCCTTATTACTTCCCAGCATCTTTCCAACACGGAAGCTGCAGCTCTTGTTCACACAAAAAAAAAGTATGAAAAATGTGGATCACAGCTCCTAAAGGCTAACACATGTCTACTAAAACAAAGGTCGCAAATACAGGTTTCCTGTCAAGGCTGATGGCTCATGACAATTCACAAGGGGTACATCGATCGGGTATGCACAGCACAAAATTCGCTGTCTTTGACAGTTTTGGTAGGGGTCCCAATTACCCAATAGTAGGTGGGCACGTAAGCTCATTTCTCAGCTCAACTATGGCATGGATGACTATCCTCAAATACAAGGCAACTGTTTCACCTGATCTATTGAATTTTGCACCCAATATCCCATACCTTGGTTGCGTCCAGCTGTATCCTGGAACTTGAGGTTACTACACCTGTGGTGTCTGCCACGGAGAAATGAATGTTGCCTCAAAATCTGATACAACAAAAGAAACGAGCTGACTTAAGCCCGTAAGTTTTTGTTCAACAAAAAAGTGCTTAACTCAATCATATTATCCACATAGTCAATTCTAGACTCGTACCATTCCTTCATTGGATCATATAGAATGCATTTCCCTCTATTGCTTAGCAAAACTATGCCGCCTACAGCACTAACAAGGTGCGGCATCTTTATACTTTTTTTCGGTTGCTCTTTCCCATAGACGATTACTCAAGATAATGCAAATATGCATGCAAGAAAAAAAAATGGAGTGTTTAGCATTGTATATGAGAGTTGGGAGGTTCCAGATCCTAGTCCTAAATAAGGTAAATGCGGTTAATTTTGCTGCAACCAGAAGAAGTTCAATGTAAATTAAGGTAATAGTATGGAACTCTGCATAATCTGAAACTGCACAAGGATACGTCAGTGCTGCTGCTACCTGCATTTATTTTTATACTACTAATAACACTAGAAAACATGCCAGATTTAAAGCAGATTTCTAGCTGAATGCAGTACAGTGATCACATTATAGCACCAAATCAAGCGATTATAGGGGGCTTGTTAAGAGATAGTCGAACTGCTAACCAGATCTACCCAATTTCGAAGGAATCAACACGTAACTTGTGGAGCTACCAACAACAAACAGCATCCAACCTCCGTTACCACGAGAATTTGAGGTGCCAAGGGAATTTCAACTAGGGTTTCAGGTGCCCGGCGTCGCAAGAAACGGCAGAGGGAGGGAGGGGGGATGTTGAGGGATGCGTACCTAGTGTCCAACCGCCCGTGAAAGACCTGGCTGGTTGCGTCGCAGCAACCGCACTGGTGCCTCCGGGCATCGTTACCGGTGGAAGGGCACGATATAGAGAAAGGAGAACGGTTCCTCTCCAAAAAAAAATGGCTTTGCCACATGAGCAGGAGTGCTCCTGATTTTTGAAAACTATATTTCTACTACTCTAAAAAATCTGAAAATAAATGTGTACATACATATAAATTGAAATTTTTCATGCCTATACACAGCCACAAATTTGTTATTTTTCTATAGCTCAAAATCCAACGTAATTTCTACTGAAACTTTGCACGTGTATTCAGAACATGCATATGTATCCATGGAATAAAATTTATAATTTTTTATATCATAAAATATAGTTTTAAAATATTACAAAAACCAAAGCACTGGTGCTTGAGTGCACCAAATCTCTGTTTGGTTCCTCTCCCAAGTTCACTTTTTTGAGAATTGGTTGCTCTCCCAATATTTTTTTTTAGAATTGGTACCTCTCCCAAGTCCCATCATTGCATCAGGAGAGCGGTGTTTTGGGTCTCGGTCGACAGGCGGCACGGTACCCTGGGCTTCGTGGCCTAGTATATGAAATTTTATTAGCCGTGTTTTTCTCCTAATTGAGGCCCGCATGTCTGTCCAGCCCAGCATGAAGAGGATCGTGCCTAGCTAGGACGTGCCGGCCCGACATGATGGGCACGATAACTCCTGCCACTAGGTTTCTCCCCCACTTTCCCGCGCCGCCGCCACCGCCGATAGGTTTCCCGCACCGTTACCCTTACTCCAGCGCCCCCTCCCCCCGGCTCTATGGACCCTCTTACATTTCTTTCCTTATCATGAATCCGGATGCGGACGTCGTGAGTCTTTCTATTCCTGACCTAGTATACAACTAAATATTTTATAGTGTCTTCAATGCTATATTTGGAAAATAATTGTTGTTAGTTATTAATGTAGATTCTCTTGGTTTTGAACAGTTGGACAATCGAATTAGGAGAGGTATGGTTCACATTCGCATCGAGGAGGCTAGAATATGGCCGGTCTTATCATTGATCGCTCTAGAGACTCCATTTGTAGTATTGCTGATGCTCGGTGTTTTCTGAGTAAGGTCGGAGTTAAAACGATCAATGTTGAAGTTCAAGGTCAGCAAGAGTTGTGCCATCCTGACTGGTTTCATATACAGAATGGTATAGTTGGAATCTGATGCAATTTCGATGATGAAATTGACTCATGTGCCCCGAAGATTGAAATGTCTCATCGGCTAGTTCAATTGTCTGAATCAGTTCATGTGTATGAAGGGGTCAAAAAGAAATTAACACCAGGATCTGGGACATGGTGTTTCTGATCTCGAGCTCAAATGAGCTCGTTTTGTGGACCATTCATTTTGTTGCGGGAGGTGTGTACCATCAGGCCTGCCAATGTTAGATACAACATGCGGAAAATGGTGGAACAGTTCAATACGCGTAGCGGGCGACGGGATACGGTGGCACAGGGATTGACGGACGTGGGGAAGGGCATCTGTGCGGCTCGTGATGATGGTTATTCTGTTCTGGTGGCACAGTGATTGACGATGGTTTCATCTGAGCAAGTTAAGTGTCCCTGAAAAATTCGTCTTTACGGACTGTTCTGTTTTGACAGATTCTGCCTTTTATTTCGCATTGCATGTTTTGCTATGTTGGATGGATTTCTTTGTTCCATTAACTTTCAGTAGCTTTGTGCAATGTCCAGAAGTGTTAAGAATGATTGTGTCACCTCTGAACATGTGAATTTTTGATTATGCACTAATCCTCTAATGAGTTTGTTTTGAGTTTGGTGTGGAGGAAGTTTTCAAGGATCAAGAGAGGAGGATGATACAATATGATCAAGAAGAGTGAAAAGTCTAAGCTTGGGGATGCCCCCGTGGTTCATCCCTGCATATTTCAAGAAGACTCAAGCATCTAAGCTTGGGGATGCCCAAGGCATCCCCTTCTTCATCGACAACTTATCAGGTCACCTCTAGTGAAACTATATTTTTATTCCGTCACATCTTATGTGCTTTATTTGGAGCGTCTGTGTGCTTTTATTTTCGTTTTGTTATTTTCATTCTCTGAATAAATTCATGCTTATATGGGAGAGAGACACGCTCCGCTTTTTCATTTGAACACTTGTGTTCTTAGTTTTACTTTTAATGTTCATGGCGAAAGTTAAAAGCTGATGCATTTATTGCTATTTGGTTGGAAACAGGAAATGCTTAATGTGGTAATTGGTATATGGTCTTGAATAATTTGATACTTGGCAATTGTTGTGCTCAAATAGATCATGTTTAAGCTCTTGCATCATGTACTTTGTACCTATTAATGAAGAACTACCATAGAGTTTATTGAAATTTGGTTTGCATGATTGGTCTCTCTAAAGTCTAGATATTTTTTGGTGATGGTTTTGAACAACAAGGAAGACAGTGTAGAGTCTTATAATGCTTGCAATATGTTCTTATGTAAGTTTTGCTGTACCGATTCATACTTGTGTTTGCTTCAAACAACCTTGCTAGCCTAAGCCTTGTATTGAGAGGGATTACTTCTCGTGCATCCAAAATCCTTGAGCCAAAAACTATGCCATTTGTGTCCACCATACCTATCTACTACATGGTATTTTTATGCTATTCCAAAGTAAATTGCTTGAGTGCTACCTTTAAAATTCCATTCTTTGTCTTTGCAATATATAGCTCATGGGAAAAATAGCTTAAAAACTATTGTGGTATTGAATATCTACTTATGTATCTTATTTCTTATAAGTTGCTTGTTGAGCGATAATCATGTTCCTGGGGACGCCATCAACTATTTCACCTTTGTTGAATATCATGTGAGTTGCTATGCATGTTCGTCTTGTCTGAAGTAAGGGTGATTTATCATGATCAAATGGGTTGAGTATGCATATTGTTAGAGAAGAACATTGGGCCGCTAACTAAAGCCACGATCCATGGTGGAAGTTTCAGTTTGGACAACAATCCTCAATCTCTTATGAGAATATTATCTGTTGTTGAATGCTTATGCATTAAAGAGGAGTCCATTATCTGTTGTCTATGTTGTCCCGGTATGGATGTCCTTAGTTGAGATCTATCAAAAACGAGAAATCAAATGCGATCTATCTCCTTGGACCTTTGTACAGGCGGCATAGAGGTACCCCTTTGTGACACTTGGTTGAAACATATGCTATGCAATGATAATCCATGTAAATCCAAGCTAATTAGAACAAGGTGCGAGCACTATTGGTAATCTATGCATGAGGCTTCATATGATTTATTACTACCGTTGACAAAATTGTTTCTATGTTTTCAAAATGAAAAGCTCTAGCACAAAAATAGTAATCCATGCTTCCCTCTGCGAAGGGCCTATCTTTTACTTTATGTTGAGTCAGTTTACCCACTTCTTTCTATCTTAGAAGCAAACACTTGTGTCAACTGTGTGCATTGATTCTTACATGTTTACCTATTGCACTTGTTATATTGCTTTATGATGACAACTATCCATGAGATATACATGTTACAAGTTGAAAGCAATTGCTGAAACTTAATCTTCCTTTGTGTTGCTTCAAAACTTTCTACTAAGAATCTATTGCTTTATGAGTTAACTCTTATGCAGGACTTATTGATGCTTGTCTTGAAAGTACTATTCATGAAAAGTCTTTGCTATATGATTTAGTTGTTTAGTCATTATCTTTACCATTGCTTTGAATCACTTCATTCCTCTCATATGCTTTACAATAGTATGATCAAGATTATGTTAGTAGCATGTCACTTCAGAAATTATCCTTGTTATCGTTTACCTACTCGAGGGCGAGTAGGAACTAAGCTTGGGGATGCTTGATACGTCTCAAACGTATTGATACGTGTCCGACGTATCGATAATTTCTTATGTTCTATGCCATATTATTGATGATACCTACATGTTTTATGCACACTTTATGTCATATTCGTGCATTTTCTGGAACTAACCTATTAACAAGATGCCGAAGTGCCGCTTGTCGTTTTCTCGCTGTTTTTGGTTTCAGTAAATCCTAGTAACGAAATATTCTCGGAATTGGACGAAACAAAGACCCAGGGGCCTATTTCGCCACGAACCTTCCAGAAGACCGAAGAGCATACGAAGTGGGGCCACGAGGTGGCCAAACCACATGGCGGCGCGGCCAAGGGGGGCCGCGCCGCCCTGTGGTGTGGGCCCCTCGTCAGCCCCCCGACTTTGCCCTTCCGCCTACTTAAAGCCTCCGTCGCGAAACCCCTGATGCGAAAAAACCACGATACGGAAAACCTTACTGAGACGCCGCCGCCGCCGATCCCATCTCGGGGGATTCTGGAGATCTCCTCCGGCACCCTGCCGGAGAGGGGATTCATCTCCCGGAGGACTCTACACCGCCATGGTCGCCTCCGGAGTGATGAGTGAGTAGTTCACCCCTGGACTATGGGTCCATAGCAGTAGCTAGATGGTTGTCTTCTCCTCATTGTGCTTCATTGTTGGATCTTGTGAGCTGCCTAACATGATCAAGATCATCTATCCGTAATACTCTATGTTGTGTTTGTCGGGATCCGATGGATAGAGAATACCATGTTATGTTAATTATCAAGTTATTACATATGTGTTGTTTATGATCTTGCATGCTCTCCGTTATTAGTAGAGGCTCTGGCCAAGTTTTTGCTCTTAACTCCAAGAGGGAGTATTTATGCTCGATAGTGGGTTCATGCCCGCATTGACACCTGGGACGAGTGACGGAAAGTTCTAAGGTTGTGTTGTGTTGTTGCCACTAGGGATAAAACATTGGCGCTATGTCCGAGGATGTAGTTGTTGATTACATTACGCACCATACTTAATGCAATTGTCTCGTTGCTTTGCAACTTAATACTGGAAGGGGTTCGGACGATAACCCGAAGGTGGACTTTTTAGGCATAGATGCAGTTGGATGGCGGTCTATGTACTTTGTCGTAATGCCCAATTAAATCTCACTATACTTATCATGACATGTATGTGCATTGTTATGCCCTCTCTATTTGTCAATTGCCCGACCGTAATTTGTTCACCCAACATGCTTTTATCTTATGGGAGAGACACCTCTAGTGAACTGTGGACCCCGGTCCATTCTTTTAATACTGAAATACAAATCTGCTGCAATACTTGTTTTACTATTTTCTCTGCAAACAATCATCTTCCACACAATACGGTTAATCCTTTGTTACAGCAAGCCGGTGAGATTGACAACCTCACTGTTTCGTTGGGGCAAACTACTTTGGTTGTGTTGTGCAGGTTCCACGTTGGCGCCGGAATCTCTGGTGTTGCGCCGCACTACATCCCGCCGCCATCAACCTTCAACGTGCTTCTTGGCTCCTCCTGGTTCGATAAACCTTGGTTTCTTTCCGAGGGAAAACTTGCTGCTGTGCGCATCATACCTTCCTCTTGGGGTTGCCCAACGAACGTGTGAAATACACGCCATCAAGCTCTTTTTCTGGCGCCGTTGCCGGGGAGATCAAGACACGCTGCAAGGGGAGTCTCCACTTCTCAATCTCTTTACTTTGTTTTTTTTCTTGCTTTATTTTATTTACTACTTTGTTTGCTGCACTTATATCAAAACACAAAAAAAATAGTTGCTAGCTTTACTTTATTTACTGTCTTGCACTCTATATCAAAAACACAAAAAAATTAGTTTACTTGCATTTACTTTATCTAGTTTTCTTTATTTACTACTGCTAAAATGGCCAACCCTGAAAATACTAAGTTGTGTGACTTCACTAGCACAAATAATAATGATTTCTTATGCACACCTATTGCTCCACCTCGCTACTACAGCGGAATTCTTTGAAATTAAACCTCGCTTTACTCGAATCTTGTTATGCGAGAGCAATTTTCCGGTGTTAGTTCCGATGATGCTGCTGCCCATCTCAATAATTTTGTTGAACTATGTGAAATGCAAAAGTATAAAGATGTAGATGGTGACATTATAAAATTAAAATTGTTTCCTTTCTCATTAAGAGGAAGAGCTAAAGATTGGTTGCTATCTCTCGCCTAAGAATAGTATTGATTCATGGACTAAATGCAAGGATGCTTTTATTGGTAGATATTATCCCCCTGCTAAAATTATATCTTTGAGGAGTAGCATAATGAATTTTAAACAATTGGATAATGAACATGTTGCTCAAGCTTGGGAAAGAATGAAATCTCTCGGTTAAAAATTGCCCAACCCATGGATCGACTACTTGGATGATCATCCAAACCTTCTATGCGGGACTAAATTTTTCTTCGCGGAATTTATTGGATTCAGCTGCTGGAGGTACCTTTATGTCCATCACTCTTGGTGAAGCAACAAAGCTCCTTGATAATATGATGGTTAATTACTCCGAATGGCACACGGAAAGAGCTCCACAAGGTAAGAAGGTAAATTCTGTTGAAGAATCCTCTTCCTTGAATGATAAGGTTGATGCTAGTATGTCTATGCTTGCGAATGATAGGACTAATGTTGATCCTAATAATGTTCCATTAGCTTCATTGGTTGCCCAAGAAGAACATGTTGATGTAAACTTCATTAAAAATAATAATTTCAACAACAATGCTTATCGGAACAATTCTAGTAATAACTATAGGCCATATCCTTATAATAATGGTAACGGTTATGCTAATTCTTATGGGAATTCTTACAACAATAATAGGAATACACCCCCTGGACTTGAAGCTATGCTTAAAGAATTTATTAGTACACAAACTGCCTTTAACAAATCTGTTGAGGAAAAGCTCAATAAAATTGATATTCTTGTTTCTAGAGTTGATAGTCTTGCCTCTGATGTTGATCTTTTGAAATCGAAAGTTATGCCTAATAGGGATATTGAAAATAAAATTATTACTACAGCAAATGCCATCCAAGTTAGAATTAATGAGAATATAAGATTAATGGCTGAACTGCGTGCTAGGTGGGATAGAGAAGAAAATGAAAAACTAGCTAAAGAGGAAAATGTAGCTAAAGTTTGGACTATTACCACCACTAGCAATGCTAATGATTCACATGTTGCTGCACCTCCTACTATCATGGTAAAATAATTGGTGTTGGCAATGTTTCTACTCCTAGTGCAAAGCGCGCAAAATTACGTGAAACTGCTAAAACTGCTGAAACTGCTTGTGATAAAACTGCTGAAATTTTTTCCAACCTTGGGGATGATAATCCCATTGCTTTAGATTGTAATGATTTAGATTTTGATGATTGCCACATATCTGAAGTTATAAAGTTCTTGCAAAAACTTGCTAAAAGTCCTAATGCTAGCGCTGTAAACTTGGCTTTCACAAAACATATTACAAATGCTCTCATAAAAGCTAGAGAAAAGAAACTAAAACTTGAAACTTCTATTTCTAGAAAGCTAGAGGATGGTTGGGAGCCCATCATTAAAATGAGAGTTAAAGATTTTGATTGTAATGCTTTATGTGATCTTGGTGCAAGTATTTCTGTTATGCCTAAGAAAGTCTATGATATGCTTGACTTGCCACCATTGAAAAACTCGTTATCTAGATGTTAATCTCGCTGATAATGCTAAAAAGAAACCTTTGGGGAAAGTTGATAATGTTCATATTATGGTTAACAATAACCTTGTCCCCGTTGATTTTGTTGTCTTGGATATTGAATGCAATGCATCTTGCCCCATTATATTGGGAAGACCTTTTCTTCGAACCGTTGGAGCTACTATTGATATGAAGGAAGGTAATATTAAATATCAATTTCCTCTCAAGAAAGGTATGGAACACTTCCCTAGAAAGAGAATGAAGTTACCTTATGATTCTATTATTAGAACAAATTATGATGTTGATGCTTCGTCTCTTGATGTTACTTGATATACACTTTCTGCGCCTAGCTGAAAGGCGTTAAAGAAAAGCGCTTGTGGGAGACAACCCATGTTTTTACTACAGTATTTTTGTTTTATATTTGTGTCTTGGAAGTTGTTTACTACTGTAGCAACCTCTCCTTATCTTAGTTTTGAGTTTTGTTGTGCCAAGTAAAGTCTTTGATAGTAAAGTAAGTACTAGATTTGGATTACTGCGCAGTTACAGATTTCTTTGCTGTCACGAATCTGGGTCTACCTCCCTGTAGGTAGATCAGAAAATTAAGCCAATTTACGTGCATGATCCTCAGATATGTACGCAACTTTCATTCAATTTGAGCATTTTCATTTGAGCAAGTATGGTGGCCTAATAAAATCCATCTTTACGGACTGTTCTGTTTTGACAGATTCTGCCTTTTATTTCGCATTGCCTCTTTTGCTATGTTGGATGAATTTCTTTGATCCATTAATGTCCAGTAGCTTTATGCAATGTCCAGAAGTGTTAAGAATGATTGTGTCACCTCTGAACATGTTAATTTTTATTGTGCACTAACCCTCTAATGAGTTGTTTCGAGTTTGGTGTGGAGGAAGTTTTCAAGGATCAAGAGAGGAGTATGATGCAATATGATCAAGGAGAGTGAAAGCTCTAAGCTTGGGGATGCCCCGGTGGTTCACCCCTGCATATTCTAAGAAGACTCAAGCGTCTAAGCTTGGGGATGCCCAAGGCATCCCCTTCTTCATCGACAACATTATCAGGTTCCTCCCCTGAAACTATATTTTTATTCCGTCACATCTTATGTACTTTGCTTGGAGCGTCGGTTTGTTTTTGTTTTTTGCTTTGTTGAATAAAATGGATCCTAGCATTCACTTTATGGGAGAGAGACACGCTCCGCTGTAGCATATGGGCAAGTATGTCCTTAGGCTCTACTCATAGTATTCATGGCGAAGTTTCTTCTTCGTTAAATTGTTATATGGTTGGAATTGGAAAATGCTACATGTAGTAATTCTAAAATGTCTTGGATAATTTGATACTTGGCAATTGTTGTGCTCATGTTTAAGCTCTTGCATCATATACTTTGCACCCATTAATGAAGAAATACTTAGAGCTTGCTAATTTGGTTTGCATATTTGGTTTCTCTAGAGTCTAGATAACATCTAGTATTGAGTTTTGAACAACAAGGAAGACGGTGTAGAGTCTTATAATGTTTACAATATGTCTTTTATGTGAGTTTTGCTGCACCGTTCATCCTTGTGTTTGTTTCAAATAACCTTGCTAGCCTAAACCTTGTTTCGAGAGGGAATACTTCTCATGCATCCAAAATCCTTGAGCCAACCACTATGCCATTTGTGTCCACCATACCTACCTACTACATGGTATTTATCCGCCATTCCAAAGTAAATTGCTTGAGTGCTACCTTTAAAATTCCATCATTCACCTTTGCAATATATAGCTCATGGGACAAATAGCTTAAAAACTATTGTGGTATTGAATATGTACTTATGCACTTTATCTCTTATTAAGTTGCTTGTTGTGCGATAACCATGTTTCGGGGACGCCATCAACTATTCTTTGTTGAATATCATGTGAGTTGCTATGCATGTCCGTCTTGTCCGAAGTAAGAGAGATCTACCACCTTAATGGTTGGAGCATGCATATTGTTAGAGAAGAACATTGGGCCGCTAACTAAAGCCATGAATCATGGTGGAAGTTTCGAGTCTTGGACATATATCCTCAATCTCATATGAGAATAATAATTGTTGCCACATGCTTATGCATTAAAGAGGAGTCCATTATCTGTTGTCCATGTTGTCCCGGTATGGATGTCTAAGTTGAGAATAATCAAAAGCGAGAAATCCAAAATGCGAGCTTTCTCCTTAGACCTTTGTACGAGCGGCATGGAGGTACCCCATTGTGACACTTGGTTAAAACATGTGCATTGCAAAGATCCGAGTAGTCCAAGCTAATTAGGACAAGGTGCGGGCACTATTAGTATACTATGCATGAGGCTTGCAACTTGTAAGATATAATTTACATAACTCATATGCTTTATTACTACCGTTGACAAAATTGTTTCATGTTTTCAAAATAAAAGCTCTAGCACAAATATAGCAATCGATGCTTTCCTCTTTGAAGGACCATTCTCTTTACTTTTATGTTGAGTCGGTTCACCTATCTCTCTCCACCTCAAGAAGCAAACACTTGTGTGAACTGTGCATTGATTCCTACATACTTGCATATTGTACTTGTTATATTACTCTATGTTGACAATTATCTATGAGATATACATGTTACAAGTTGAAAGCAACCGCTGAAACTTAATCTTCCTTTGTGTTGCTTCAATACCTTTACTTTGATTTATTGCTTTATGAGTTAACTCTTATGCAAGACTTATTAATACTTGTCTTGAAGTACTATTCATGAAAAGTCTTTGCTTTATGATTCACTTGTTTACTCATGTCATTACCATTGTTTTGATCGCTGCATCCACTACATATGTTTACAAATAGTATGATCAAGGTTATGATGGCATGTCACTTCAGAAATTATCTTTGTTATCGTTTTACCTGCTCGGGACGAGCGAGAACTAAGCTTAGGGATGCTTGATACGTCTCCGACGTATCGATAATTTCTTATGTTCTATGCCATATTATTGATGATACCTACATGTTTTATGCACACTTTATGTCATATTCGTGCATTTTCTGGAACTAACCTATTAACAAGATGCCGAAGTGCCGATTCTTGTTTTCTGCTGTTTTTGGTTTCAGAAATCCTAGTAACGAAATATTCTCGGAATTGGACGAAACAAAGACCCAGGGGCCTATTTCGCCACGAACCTTCCAGAAGACCGAAGAGCATACGAAGTGGGGCCACGAGGTGGCCAAACCACATGGCGGCGCGGCCAAGGGGGGGCGCACGCCGCCCTGTGGTGTGGGCCCCTCGTCAGCCCCCCGACTTTGCCCTTCCGCCTACTTAAAGCCTCCGTCGCGAAACCCCTGATGCAAAAAAACCACGATACGGAAAACCTTACTGAGACGCCGCCGCCGATCCCATCTCGGGGGATTCTGGAGATCTCCTCCGGCACCCTGCCGGAGAGGGGATTCATCTCCCGGAAGACTCTACACCGCCATGGTCGCCTCCGGAGTGATGAGTGAGTAGTTCACCCCTGGACTATGGGTCCATAGCAGTAGCTAGATGGTTGTCTTCTCCTCATTGTGCTTCATTGTTGGATCTTGTGAGCTGCCTAACATGATCAAGATCATCTATCCGTAATACTCTATGTTGTGTTTGTCGGGATCCGATGGATAGAGAATACCATGTTATGTTAATTATCAAGTTATTACATATGTGTTGTTTATGATCTTGCATGCTCTCCTTTATTAGTAGAGGCTCTGGCCAAGTTTTTGCTCTTAACTCCAAGAGGGAGTATTTATGCTCGATAGTGGGTTCATGCCTGCATTGACACCGGGACGAGTGACGTAAAGTTCTAAGGTTGTGTTGTGTCTGTTGCCACTAGGGATAAAACATTGGCGCTATGTCCGAGGATGTAGTTGTTGATTACATTACGCACCATACTTAATGCAATTGTCCGTTGCTTTGCAACTTAATACTGGAAGGGGTTCGGACGATAACTCGAAGGTGGACTTTTTAGGCATAGATGCGGTTGGATGGCGGTCTATGTACTTTGTCGTAATGCCCAATTAAATCTCACTATACTTATCATGACATGTATGTGCATTGTTATGCCCTCTCTATTTGTCAATTGCCCGACCGTAATTTGTTCACCCAACATGCTTTTATCTTATGGGAGAGACACCTCTAGTGAACTGTGGACCCCGGTCCATTCTTTTAATACTGAAATACAAATCTGCTGCAATACTTGTTTTACTATTTTCTCTCGCAAACAATCATCTTCCACACAATACGGTTAATCCTTTGTTATAGCAAGCCGGTGAGATTGACAACCTCACTTGTTTCGTTGGGGCAAAGTACTTTGGTTGTGTTGTGCAGGTTCCACGTTGGCGCCGGAATCTCTGGTGTTGCGCCGCACTACATCCCGCCGCCATCAACCTTCAACGTGCTTCTTGGCTCCTCCTGGTTCGATAAACCTTTGTTTCTTTCTGAGGGAAAACTTGCTGCTGTGCGCATCATACCTTCCTCTTGGGGTTGCCCAACGAACGTGTGAAATACACGCCATCACGTATCTATAATTTCTGATGTTCCATGCTTGTTTTATGACAATACCTACATGTTTTGTTCACACTTTACATCATTATTATGCATTTTCCGGCACTAACCTATTAACGAGATGCCGAAGAGCCAGTTGCTGTTTTCTGCTGTTTTTGGTTTCAGAAATCCTACAAAGGAAATATTCTCGGAATTGGAAGAAATCAACGCCGAGTATCTTATTTTTCCCGGAAGGTTCTAGAGCACCGAAGAGAGGCCAGAGGGGAGCCAGGGGGGCCCCACCCCACAAGGCGGCGCGGCCAAGGGGGGGCGCGCCCCCCTATGGTGTGGTTCCACCAGGACTCCTCCGAGGCTGCCCTTCCGCCTATATATTCTCTCCGCCTCGAAAACCCTAAAACGGTAAGCCACGATACGAGAAAAGTTCCAGAGCCGCCGCCATCGCAAAGCCAAGATTCTGGGGACAGAAGTCTCTGTTCCGGCACGCCACCGGGACGGGGAATTGCCCCCGGAAGGCATCTCCATCGACACCACCGCCATCTTCATCGCCGCTGATGTCTCCTATGATGAGGAGGGAGTAGTTCTCCTCCGAGGCTGAGGGCTCTACTGTAGCTATGTGGTTCATCTCTCTCTCCCATGTGATCTTTATGTGATCATGAGCTTTGTATCACTATTAATCTATGTGATACTCTAGTGATGTTATTAAAGTAGTCTATTCCTCCTTCATGATGTAATGTGGACAGTGTGTGCATCATGTAGTACTTGGCGTAGGTTATGATTGTAATCTCTTGTAGATTATGAAGTTAACTATTACTATGATAGTATTGATGCGATCTATTCCTCCTTTCATAGCTATTGTTGACAGTGTGTATGCTATGTTAGTACTCGGTCTAAATTGCAATGGTCTATTATGCACTCTAGAGGTTACTGAAAAATGAACTCCGGATGTTGTGGAGCTTGTTTACTCCGGCGTGAGGTGTGCTTTTATAGCCCTAGACAATGAATGGTGTTTGTTATCCAACAAGAGAGTGTAGAGTAGTTTTATTATGTGATCATTGTTGAGAGTGTCCACTAGTGAAAGTAGGATCACTAGGCCTTGTTTCCAAATATCGAATCACCGTTTATTTACTGTTCTACTGCATGTTCGCTTGCTGCCATCTTTATTTCAGATTGCAATTACTACTTACAATCATCCATATCACTTGCATTTTACTATCTCTTCGCCGAACTAGTGCACCTATACATCTGACAAGTGTATTAGGTGTGTTGGGGACACAAGAGACTTCTTGTATCGTAATTGCAGGGTTGCTCGAGAGGGATATCTTTGACCTCTACCTCCCTGAGTTTGATAAACCTTGGGTGATTCACTTAAGGGAAACTTGCTGCTGTTCTACAAACCTCTGCTCTTGGAGGCCCAACACTGTCTACAAGAATAGAAGCGTGCGTAGACATCACTGGTACAAGCCTAGCCCACTCCATCGGAAAGGAAGAAAATACATGGATAGATGTGGTGTCACCCCTAGCTATTAATAATAAATAATTACAGTAATTTTTAGTAAGAAATTAATTTGCTAAGGGAAGACATATCGTATAATGCATAAAATAACTCTTTTTTATTTTCTAAGAGATGATCTTCTAGCTAAGGGAATACGTAATACAATTTTCTTTTTCTTATTTCTCTCTCCTCCAACTAAGCAAAAACTAAGTGGCTAGGCTAAAGGAAAGATGACATAACCCGTTGTAAATACCCTTACCTCCTAATTGGATGGACTAATCCGTGATGAAAGCTAAATCACAGGAAGTGTAGGCATCGCATATTATCAAAGAGATAGAGAGAGAAAGAGAGCGCAGTTGATATCTTCTGTGTTAAACTATTATAAATTGCAATAGGAGGTGATGGTATGTCGTCCTAGTTCAACCACCAACTCCACGTCCCCAGACACCTCTTATCCTCCATGTTGTGCATGAGTTCTTCCTTGGTGATGTGGTTTTCGTAGAAAGACTCGCATCATGCACGATTAAATACCTGGACAAAACAAATAGTTGAGAACACATGTTTTATTACCGCAACAACATGCGGGCACTCAGCTAGTGTGTTCAATATGTGTACGAGGTGTGGCATCATTGGACTTGTAATTATAAGGTACATTAGGTGTTGGAGTCGAGCTCTTATAACCTAACCTAATATATAAAGATATCACGGGTAGCTAAAATAGACTAGACTCATGTTGTAGTTTTGACACAAATTCGAGTTCTTAGGGACAACCATGATGTTTGTAGATCTGAAGTACATGTATCACCCGGCGAGCTTGTCGCCGAAGGTACTATGATAGTATTTGGGGAGGAGCATCCATCAAGAAAGCCCCGTAGATTTAGGTGCGGTCCCTGAACTGCTTACCAAATCTCGGTGTCCCCATATGATCTATTATGCGCCTCCGACAATTATACTTGATACCATAGCGAGTTTTATAGTAGCGGAAGTTTTCTTTGAACACAAAAGAATATATTATATTAGACCACATGTGCAATGTGAGGAACCTCCATAGGTAAACTTATGATGTACAATCTTTGCAAACATACAAAAAAGAAGTTTGAAAAAAAGCTCCTCGATACAACGGGTGAAGATTGTGCAAGGAGCCTAATGGCAGATCAAGCGAGAGCTCTGACTTGCTCCACCTCTCATAAACTATCCTGGTAGCATCTGTCATGATCAATACCATGATAGGTCCCACTCGGAATCCATCTCGTCAATGAACAAATTACGTCCCCATCAAGGAAGAACAGACCCCTATGGTTTCCTCAAGCCGGAGGAAGCGCGTCCGAGATCGTACTGATATTAAAACTTACGGCTCTGGCACCAATATCTTCCCATCTAGCATCCACTTGGGATTCCTTTGATCATCCTCATCAGCACCAACCAATATTTCTGCTTCCGCATTGTCAGTTTTAGGTTTCTCATCATGTCCTCAATAGCCTCCTTCTCCTTAGATCTACAGCTTTCAGGCAGAGGCGCACTCTACCCCTTGTTCACCCTCCCCCCCCACCTTCTCCGCCAAGGCAGCAAGGCGGCTGTTGCATTTGGTCAACATGCTTCAGACGACCACTAAACCTCACGCACGGATAATCTACGGTCGACGTCGCGAGATTAACTCTAAATACCCTAATCGCCTCAGAGGAGGCTAAGCATTATTTTCGGGACTTCCCGCCAATAAGTCGACTTAGAGCACTAGAGGTGCAACCCAGGCCAGCTATTGTAGCACCCTACCTTTTAATAAAGGTAAGATACTTGTGTATAGTGCTATTCCCGGGATCACTGATAGCACACACATTACAAAATATAGTAATTATTGCAATAGTATCAAATTACTACATCGTTGATCCAAAGGGTAAAGTAAAACCTTACAAATTGCATAGTCACATCGACTATCTTAAATAAAATGTTCAGAACAAACACAGCGAAATGTAAGTCATCAATGAGCCTTCATCATCTTCATGTGCCACAGGCAGTCATGTTGGAATGTAGACTCGAGATCCTACCAAGTACTTCTTCTCAGAAAAACCTGCACGTTTGAATATGCAACCCCACGAATGGAGGTCAGTACAATGATGTACTGGCAAATGACACTTATTTGGTAGCAGTTTTTAGGCATGACTATCTACATGATATTTAGCTAGTGGAGTTTAGGCAAATTTGCATAAAGCCAATTTTATCCTATGTTTTTCAAACAAAAAAAATTTGTAACTCTTGAAAAAGATTTTTACAAAAAGGGGCACAAAGTCGAGATGACTCCCAGGTCACCACCACATACCATGGTTTTCACTGCCAGGTATGTAGCCCTGGGGCCACTCAACTAGGATAAACCTCAGGTCACCACCACATACCATGGTTTTCACTGCCAGGTATGTAGCCCTGGGAAAATCCCTTCCTGTGATTGTTTCTACACAAATTTTTAATCATTCAGAAAAGGTGATGAGATTATTCCGTACATCCTTGTCTAGAGACTCAAATTGTCCATAACCGGGGAAACGGCTAAGATCTTAGTTTTTAACTCTGCAGAGGTTGTGCACTTTCACCTTACGATCCATTCTACCCAGAGAGAAGAATGAGACGAGACCTTTCAGAAGAAGAGATCAACCATACCAGCAAGACCCGTTCCCACCTATAATTCTGCTACCAGCCAATGTCTTGCAACAAGTTGAACCCTCACATCTTACTAAATCAAGACAGAGTCCATAATATCATAAGGCTGCACTGGGAGTACACTAAACACGGAAGACATAGCAATCTCTTTGTTCCTGGGTGGCAAACCACAAGTGCACTCACCCCGCAGGTCACCACCACATACCATGGTTCACTCCCATGTATGTAGCCCCAGGTAGCCACTCAACATAATCCAAAGCCACACCAATTCCACCCAGGTGTTTCATTTAGGTTATTAACTTCCAATTTTTCAAACAACACTTTAACCAACAAGTGAAACAAAGCATTGGTTTCATTTTTAAATCACTTCTGACAATCCTAGCAAGTTGTGATTAAGAGGTGGCTACACACTACTAGGATCTAAGCATAGCATATATACTTTACTTTTGAAAACAAAAACCTTACCATGCATACTAATTGAAAACACTAATGCACAATACAAAATAGGTAGGATTTGAATATCACTTGCCTTTTTGGTAATTGAAGATCGTTCACTTCTCTCAACAAAACACGACGCTCTTCGCACGAACTATAAGATAAAATATAGTACAACATAAACACACCATTCAACAACAACAGCATAATCAAACAAGACAACAATTATAAATCGCTCTATGGTACTAAGGTGTGGCATGAGGTTTGGCTTGCAAAATAAGGTGGTGAGGGTTTGGATGACAAGTCACATGATTAGAAAGAATTGGATTATCTGAGATATAATTGAAGAATCTTTATGCTTTACAAAAGCATGAAAAAAAATTCGGAACGGCTTATGTGAATTGAATTACATAAGTGACAAATAGTGTAACGGTAATACTATTGAATAAGTGTGACAAAAATTACTTCAAATAGTATGAATTACACATGGGATTGGGTATGGATTTGTGATAAATTAAATTACCCGATTAACTCATTTGTAAATTGGATAATTCAATATAAAACAATAAGATTTAGTGGGCATAAGGTTGAATATGTATGAATGATGTTGAAGATGTAGGTTAAAGATGTTAATGAATATCAAGGGTTCAAAACATGTGCTATGTAGTAGAGTATCTCAACACAACATTTGCACAAGGAAAAGTCTATAGTTAAGATTGTCACCATTTACTCAAATAACTCAATTGTTAATTGAATACTATGGACTAGGATAATATGATTTGGATGGATTTGAACACTTGAGCATGATGGAAGTATTCAACTAAACTAAACAGAAGTTCTACTGGTTATGGAGTTTCAATATGATTATTTTCCAAAGGGATCAACTTATAATGATTTATAGATTTTAAGTTATGCCAAATTACTCAAATCCTCATATTTGAATTTAAATATTTGCAAAGTGATTCAAATATTTTGGTCAGTGGTGCTATTGGATGGAGTACTGTAAAACAAGGCTTATGCAATTGACATAGTGTGACAACACTTATCAAAGTAGACAAGATCACACATAGCATTGTGTATGAACTAACGATATATCGAACTACTCAAATAACTCATTTGAAAGTTGAATAGTTCGAACTAAGTGAAATGGTTGAATGATATGAGGTTGTATAGGCATGAATGATATCAGGATTTGGTTCGCGGAGCCTAATAGATAACAAAGGTTCATCACATGTAATATGGGGTAGAGTATCTCCACCCTACTAAAACAAGGTAAAAATTTAAATTAAGGCATGTCACACTTTACTCAAATAACTTAATTGTTATTTGAATAATATGAACTAGACAACGCATGGGTAAGCTATGCATTATCTGTGAACATGATAAAGAATTATAGCTGGTCCTGGAAGATGGGTATGATCATAAGGATATTTTGGCTAAAGGAACTATGTCGAAACCAGTTATAGGACTGCACTTTTCCGAAAAGTTATTAGAAGAAGTTTTCCGGATGGAAGAACTTTCTACACGGAAATTGTAGAGAATTCCATTACAAGCGTATCGCCAAAAGAATCTCTCAGAAAAAGTTTGTAGGATTTATTTTATAGACGATGTTGCGAATCAAAGGGGTATCGCAAAAATAAAGTGGACGAAAGTGCCATGCAAAATGTCTAACATGATCTGCGTGATTTGCTGATTCCAACGGTATATGGTTTGTCGAAAATCGACGTGTAGAACTCAAGATATGGATTTTACAAAACTAGACCTTACAGTTCTAATGGTGTACGAAAAGTTGCCGAACAAGTTGCTCGGATGGAAAAACTTCCTACATGAAAGTTGTATAAAATATAATTACAAACTTAACGAAAGAACCACTATTCTAAACGGAGATTTAGATCTAAGGATATAAAATTACGAAGTTACGTACGAAAATAAATTTATTACCGGACGAGAGATGCGTCGAGTCGCGGCGTTTTCCAAATAGGGTTGCGGATATTGGGTCGCGAGTGGAGGCCGCGAAACAGCTACGTCTCGGGACCGGACAGAACATAGTTGGAGCAGCGCTACGCGCGAGAAGGATTGGGAAAGGGCGCTGCGCGCGTGTATGCCTAGTACAATGTAATGCCTAGGGGCTGCACCTTGGGCTGGGGGCGAGCTCGGGTTGGCCGGGTGGCGTGGGAGGGTGGGCCGGGGCGAGCTGGGCGGGTGCTGGCCTCGCGCGTACTGCGCGCTGGCCTGGGCCGGCCGGCCTGGCTCACACGTCTCTTTTTTTTCTTTTTTTTACTTGAAAAAGAAAATACATTTTGGAGGGTTAAAAATTATCAGAAAAAAAACAAATAAGATATCGTTGGATTCGTCATGAAAAATACTCTAATATGAGATCAAATTTGGGATAAAAATATAAACTTTATAAAACCAAAATTTGATATACATGTCTATGTGGCTATAGTGCCCTTTTAGGGTTTAAATTGTTTTCTCAAATAAAATATTTTATAAATTTCAAAACCTCCTAACAAAATAGAGTATTGTTGGCAATTCTTTTGTAACTAAGATTTATGAAAACTCCATTTTGGAAAATAATTTAAAATAACTTCAAAAAGTTTTAATTCTCTGTAAATTTTCAATCAAGTTCAAACAATCAAGCATCAAATTTATTTTTATTTTACATTCCCAAATTTCGAAAATTTCGGGATGTGACAGCTAGTAGCAGGGATGGTGGAGGCAGGGCTAAAAACGAACGTAGACGGTGGCATCGATAATACAGGTGATTGGGAAGGTAGGCAGGAAAGCAAAGGAAACATCACAGAGGGTCACGAAAAAGGTGTAAAAAACGCTCGAGAAGTAGCAGCAACATCGGAGAAGGCGAACAAGGGTCGCGAACACTGCGAGAAGGGTGTTGTTGCACGGTTGAAATAAAACCACGCGTTAGTTGCGTCTCCAGCATCTGTATTTCTCGGTTTAGGGTATGGGTATAGACTTCACAAACATGAGAGGTGGGGGAGGTTTTATTAAGTTGTCTAAATTATTTTGGGGACTACATGTACCAATGCTGCAAGAGAAGATTGCTAAAACTGCAGTTTTTAATGGAATCGAGCAAATAAAGTGGAGATCTTGGAGATGCTCTAAGCTATATTCCTACATCTTAGGTTCCAAAATACTTGACATGCTTGTGAAATAAAAACTTACACCTTTTTCATATGAATTACAGAACCAGGTCTTCATTTTTTTAGACAGTAAATGTACAATTGAGTTTATCGTGAATTGAGCAATGCCACGTTGCTCGAAACAGGCATACCCCCGCTTTATCGATAAAACCGAAGAACTGAACCGATACAGTAATCAGAATACCCTTTTACAAAACAAATCAAAGATAAATGGAAAAGAATATGGCTCGCCGGAGGTTCACTACGACGCCCCCAAGAGGTATACCCACAATAGCACCCCCACGAGGGTTAAGACACCCGTAGGCATCAGTGCTATTGGAAGTGATGAAATTTTACCCAAAACAACCTTCACACCATGCCGGGTATTTTGGCCCATACACTGTTTCAGAGCCAGACTTTCAGGTTTCCAGGGGAGGTGTTTTGTGGTACCCTCAAATAAATTGTGGCCGTCCATTTTAGTCAATCTAATTTTTTTAAGGGAAATTAGTCAATCTAATGGTGCATAATCCTTTATACTGCTGCTAGAAAGAGCACAAGTAGAAATCCTACTGCTGCCCTCGCGATGGCACATTCCCACAGGTTGAGTAGAGAGGGCCGGCCCAATAGAGCCCATCGTATCCGTTTGTAGTCTAAAAAATAAATCTAACCCTAGGTTTGCAAGTCTTCCCCATTTACCCGCGACGCCACCTACGACTCTGCCGCCGGTGAGCTCCAGGACGCCAGCGCGGCCTTGTCTCTGGCAGGCGAGCACGATGTTCGGTGCCGAGGCGAGACGATCTGCAGGGATCAGTCGGGCCATGCACCAGTACAACCCTCCGCCACCGGTGCCACTGCCAGGGCAGCAGCAGCGCCAGAACTTGGGGCGTCCCTTGCCGCGGCCATTGGTTGTGGGCGGCGGGCCGGTGCTGGGCGCGCTTTACCACGACCACAGCGTGGCCACCATGTCCGGAGACCGGATGGAAGCGCCCTGACGTGGGCGGCACAGGGGAGAAGACGGTGGAGCGGCGGAAGATGCGGATGATGAAGAACCGGTAATCGGCGGCGAGGTGGCGCGCGAGCAAGCAGGTGGTGTCCTCGTTCTCGACTCCAAATCTCTGGACTTTGCACCGCTAGTTCAAAATTTTAACCTCTACTGAAGCCTCTCCTTCCTCATCTTCAGACATCCAGTAGAGCTCCTTTCATTTTCAGAACGTTGCGTGTATGTCATCAGAAGGTGCTGATTTTTCCCTCTAGTTGTACTGATATATGAACTAGTAACGGAGCTAATGGATTAATGCTAGGAAGGATAAGAGCCGCTACTGATACGAATGATGGATGCGATACTAATGGATGATTTAGTTTGTCAAGGCAAAGAGCTAGAAATAGGAAGGATATGGATATCTTTTGGTTTCTTAGGATGCTAGCTAGTGCTTTGCACGTCAGGTTGTTTCAGATTACAGACACAATAAGCTACTTTGCTCCAGAAAACCAAAACTGATCCCGGGTGCATATGCACCCGGTATGTATAAAACATATTTCAAAAACATAAAAAGTTTAGGAAAAAAATTTAGCATGTAGAGGGACATGTTCTATGTGTGCACGTAAAGTTTCACATAAAACCGACAATTTTTATACCCTGTGTAAAAAAGACAAATAATGCCTCGAGAAATAGACTATTTTAGCACTAAAAATTTGTCTTTTTTGCACAGGGTACAAAACATCTTGATTTTTACTGAGACAACTTTGTGAGCATGTAACATGTCAAGGTATACATGCGGCAATTTTATTTATATTTTTTGACATTTGTAAATATATTTAATATGTATTTCAAATAAAGGGTGCATATGCACCCGGGTGCAGAAACACCCTGTCCGCTCCAGAAAACCAAAACTGATCCCGGGTGCATATGAAAGGATGTTAGCTAGTGCTTTGCTCGTTGAGTGATCGAAGTCTTCGGGTCAACTATTCATGTCGCCAGTACCATTAGAGTGGAAGTCATTGTATAATACTAGCAAATGTGCCCGTGCGTTGCACCGGGTAACACAATGAGCAACTGTCGGACAATTAAGAACCGTCATTGAGAGTTGCCGTCGCATTATTGAGACTTGGAAAACTCCTAGAAGGTTTTCCTGAAGGTGGTGCAGTTGTTACTGCTGAGATAAACATGTCATCCCTAATTGAGAACGAGTAATGCTACACATACAGAATTATTTTACGGAAAAGTTATACAGACTCAACCAACACAGGCAGAAATCCAAGGTCAGCTCCGGTTTTTCAGGGGAGGATCAAATTCCAACCAACGAATGCAACCCACGTTGGCCCGTATGGTTTCCGTAACCCAATCTCTCCGTAAGTCAGGGATTACCGATTGAGAACCTACTATGTCGAAGATCTAAAAAACTTTATAGATACTGTTGATTTTTATTGAATGATTATTTAGATCATATAGAATGAAAATATTTTGAATAAAAATAGGAGAAGACCTTCCACTTATTTGAAAGCAGTTTTAAAACATACAGAAATGAAATAAAATAATGTTTTAAATAAAAAAGGAGAAGAGCTCCCACCCGGCCAGGCCCAGCCGGAGCTGCCTCATCTGGCCCACGGTGGCCCAACAACCCGGAGCAAACCCTGGACACAATCTTGCAGCCACCCCCCTGCCGCTCGGTCCTCGCCCACCAAACGATTGAGGACGAGCTCCTCCGCCGCCCCTCTCTCGCTCGCCTCACTTCCGAGCTCCACGCGCCGGCGTTCCTCGAGCTACCGGCCTCGCGAAGCCACCCTACCCTCGTCCGGCCGCCCCGCGCACCATGCGCCGCCCCGAGCGCGTTGCCTTCGCGCCTCCCTCCGATCGCGTACATCCGTTCCCCTTCACGCGCGTCCCCTCCCGTGAGGGAGCTGCGCTGCACTCCATCGCCAACCTCTGCCCCTACCTGCGCTCGTCGTCCTCGACGCCCGGGGACTGCGCGTCCGCGCCAGCCCTCTTTTCCCAAATTCTTTCCTTTTATTCTCCGATTTCCCAAATTCTTTTCTGATCCCGCAGAGCTCCTTTTCAATTCCTTTCTTTAATTTGCTTCCGATTGATGCTGCTTGTAGCAGCTTGCTGTAACCCAAAAACTTGTGTATATAAACTGGTCAGATTCGCTATAGAAAATCGATGTGGGACTAATGACGCAAAAAAAATACCCGTACCTGAATGTGTTGGGCTGCAACGGTAGGAAGTGATCGGCCCAGCGATCGGTGGACGAACACGACACAACGCGGAAACTCCCCGAACGGCTGAAAAAACGGTTCCTCGTCCGGTGGCATCTGTTCCTATCCCCTGCTGGATCTGGTAGAACTGACGGTGTGTCTGCAGGTTGAGGCGGATCCACAGCTAGATTTGGCAATAGGAGAAATGCCATCACGGATGATTCATTGGAGCGTTCGAGTCGCAGCAAGCCCCGTACGACCCAGCCCAACACGCAGCAGCACCACATCCCCTCCGCCATTGGCGCCACCCGCATCGTGCAGGGGGCAGAAATTCCCAAATCGCGTCATCTCTTCCGGCCGTAATCCTACTCCGCCGCAGACTGCCTAACCTCGCCAGGCGACCCGGCCCCCTCCACCCCGTCGCTCGATTCCCCATCAACGCCTCACGTGCATGTCCTCCGCCTCTCGCGCGCGACCAGGGGCGACAGCTCCCGCGCCTGTTTCCTCCCTAGCAGTAAAACCAAAACAAATCTAGCACAGCCGACGGCAGCAACGGTCGTGCCTGGGTTAGTGGGATGAAGCCAGCGGCTCGGCTGGAGGTTGAAGGAAGCTGTCCTCCTCCAGAGAGGGAGGCGAGAACGGCGTGCTAGCGGAAAAAGGCAGGGGCCAGAGGTAGGAGGGACTTGTCAATCGGATCAGCCTCCCCTGTTGTCTCGTCGAGCGGAAGCTCCTCCACGCGCGTTCTAGAATGCACGGTGGGTTCTTTCGGGATGGGGAAAAAATTAGGATGAACCGGTATGTAATGGCACTGAGTTATATGCGGTTTGGTGGGAGGGCAAAACGGTCCAAAAAAAACGTTGACGAAAATTTTGGCAGAAACCTTAGCTCCTTTATTATTAGGTATAGATTTTCTGACGTAAAAACTGAATTGTTTGATATAGCGTCCTTTAACAAAAAAAATCTATTTCTGTCACTCAATTTAGAAAGTTAGGACCCCAAAAAAGACAATGATCCTAGTAGTTAAATTTTGTATAAACTATTTTTGATAGGCATAATTTTATATTAACAATAATTTGGGGTTATGGTCCATGCTTTCCTTAGAATTAAGATATTTTATGCCATGTAGTATTATGGTCAACTACATGTATTCATATTTTGGCTTTCAGATGGTCCACGTTTTGAGAGTGTTTAGTGCGGTACAGCTGGGTTCATGCACCAGAGTTGGATTTATGTTACTGCCAACCTTACTTTAGTAGTAGCATAGGCAACATTTCAGTATTTTGTTTAATCTTGCCGAAAATTTGAATTGAATGTTATATTATGTTCTCAGATCAGTGGAATGAGAGTAGCAGTCGGTGGTGACAATGTGATTCACAAGGCTGAAGATGTTGTCAGTGCTTGCCAGGGGTCTCACCCTGGGCGAAGACGTTGTTGGCAAGGAGAGGTAGCCTCCATCGACAAGAAGATTGGGCTAAGCGAGAAGTTCACCATGACACCTCTGTGGTGAACGAGAAGGTCAAGGAGATGGAACAGAAGTTCCAGGTGTACGACAAGACCAAGTCTGTGGAGCAGACGTTGAGCTGCGCCTGCCTCGACCAGTCCCATCTGCAGCGTAGGATAGTATAGAACAAATTCAGGAACTGAAATGGATATCTTCATTCAGGGTATTTTGTGCCACAACAGTCAAAACACGCATTGCCCTTGAAAAATTTCATTGTTTTATGATTTGGCAATTTAAGTCGTGTGCTCCAGCTTTGAACTTCCTTTTTTTAAGTTCAAGTTTTCAGTACTACACGTTGTGCTCAAAAAGCCAGTATTGCTTTCTACGCTGGAAAAAGATTAGGATAGCATCCTATGCCTTTTTAACGCGTGAAGTGGTTATTGTTTATATACTATAAGTGCTCACTTTTTGTGAAATCGGCCGCTGCATTTTTTTTTTTGAATGTATTCATCAGTGGCCTTGTTATTTATGCAAGCATTAGAGCTTTGACGTCCATTATAGTGCGCTATGCTTCCTAGGAATATGAATGAACACTAGTGGAAAACAGGGCTTTTATGGCGGGTCGTAAGGGCCTTTTGTCGCGGGCGGTCAGCCGCGACAACAAAGGCGCGATAAAAGGTAGACCTTTTGTCGCGGGTCGCTTACCACCCGCGACATATAGTCCACCACGTGGCAGGCTTGGGGCGCGCAGGGGACAGACCCTTTTGTCGCGGGCGGTATTACCACCCGCGACAAAAGGCCCTCTACGTGGCGCGCGTACAACGCTGCTGCTTTAGGGTTTGAGGGGTGCAGCACCCCCCCTCCCCCGCCACCGACCGCCTGTTATTTCATTTTTTTCATTCGAAAATAAAAGTTGCATATATTTGTACGCTACTAGAAGTGGTACACGTTCATTCATTATATATACTAGCAGAAATGGGCGTGGCGGCACGCCGCGCCGACCTGTCATACTGTCATGTCGATTGTTGTAAGTAATACACTCGTAGTGTCATATCGATTGTTGTGAGACGTCTTTGGCAAACCTGATCTAGGTTGCCTGATTGCATCTAGATAAGCAACTGAAAAGATGTGTCCAGTACCCTAGATAATGCAATGCATGCAGGACTGAACAACCTGATGGTCACGTAAGGATGAAGTTCCACTAATTCTTTGAATTTTAAGAACACATGAAACATATTTTCAAAACTCAAAAATCTAACATAAATCTTGAGCTTTTATGCAGAAAGGTAATGCGGCCTACCTAGGTGAACATACCAAAGTCCCCAGAGAACTATATATATAGCTGACTACTGGAAGCTCAAATAGGTTCAAACTGCATTGTTCATTTAGCAAGTCAATAGCAGGTAATTATGTAGAAAGAACAGAAGTGCAACTTCTATGACTTCAGATCGCTTAAGTTCAAGCAATTTTTCCCAGCATATATAGCAGACACATGTAAAATCCCCTGGAAAACTAACCCTAGGATTAACCTTTTCAGTACCGAGTCTTTTCATGGAGGCCAACAAACCATGATAAAAAACACAATTCTTCCTTTCATTCAAATCTAAATACTACTATACATGACTAAGAACATCAAATAATTTCTAGATAGTTTGTATGTTAGCGAGAAATAAAAAATATAAAGAACTGAAAATGACAGTCAAGAGCACTCTTTACTGCCCTCTGAACACATATGATTTGCACAGATTTAAGTTCAATCTTTATGCAAAAAGCTCTCTAAAATCACACTATTACGAAAAGATATATAAGAAGACTATGCTATGACAGATATTGAAAGGTTGCCTACTAAACACATACATATGATGGCGCATACCGTTTGGCAGTACAATTATTAAACAAAATGGATATCATGACACATAGATATTGGCAATTCTCTGTTTGTCTCATGATAGGTAATGCACATGTATATGTATGAGCAATATCTGCACCCAAAAACATTTAAGGTTAATATTTAAATGGAACTAATTAAGCCATAATATAATCAGAACCATTTGAGGTCATCCATGCTAGGTGTGTTGCCTCGGATGATCTCCCTGATCTCACACCCGCAATAAAGACTATGCATATATGTAGTTCCTTGAGAAAGCAATGATGTGAAAAAATGGCGAGATAACGTCCTCTTGAATTAAGCTTTAGCAATAACAGATCACCAACAGACATTGCGACTTCGCAAAGAACAAAAGTATTATAATTTTATACATAACTATTAAGAGTTTCTTTGAATTCAGAAATTCGGGGGTAAAAAAGATATTTCATAGAAATTTTGGTGATCTCATCTCTAAAGCAAAATGCCCTTTAATGAGATGATTACTGGCAATTGTTACAGGGATATGTTCTGCTATAAATTTTGGGGATATCATCTCTAAATCAAAGGGTCCTCCATATTCGTCGCAGGGATCTGTAGCTAGAAATGAATCGGAGAAGGAGAAGGCTCAGCTGTGGGCACTGACATGCTCTTCGTCCTCGCCAGGACATGCTACAGTTTCTGGGCCTACCAGCAGGGAAAGGCGCTGCCGTGGTGCTCACCCTGGACATTCATCCTTGGACGATGGGACATATGGACAGATCATATTTTTGTAACATCTACATATCTGAATCGTAAAAGGAGACTCATTATGCTAAAACCATGACATAAAAGAGAAACTCCAACCAAAACAAAAGCTCACTTCCAAGAAAAAACTGAAATCACAGTAACTGTTGCATCAACCCTACTCCTCTATTGGCAACATTATTATAAGCAAATATATATTAATTTTGAAAGTTAACTTGTGGAGCAACCAAAAATTACGTACCATCAGAGAACATTGAAATTAGGAAGTACATCATTCTGGTAGATGTGAGGAGAATAAGTTATTACTGTTAATATTCTAACTAATTTTTATTCTTTAAAATTGATTGTGCCGTAATTAGCGTTGAGATGGAATAACAAAATACCTACCTTGATTGATGTACAATCCAAATATGGCAGCTAACTCTTCCAGCAGATGTCTTACCATAATAACAGACATAATGTCAAACCAAGCACCATGGACCTTTAAATAAAAGCACAATCATCAATTGGTTAACCTCATGGAAAAGATCAATTTTTAAAATAAGGTTACCTTAGCTCGTCTGATATATATGAACTCCCAGGGCACTATAAGCATCAACACGGGGATGAGTTTTTTTTTTCAACGCAGTTACAGTCAACACCAATCTTCTTGCATTGCCACTGAAAAGAATATTATGAATATATAAGATCATACCATAAAATCAGAGCTTTGGTGTAATGACTAATATAGATATGGACCATGGTAGCACACTGTCATTCGCTGGACATGCAGAGTACTACATTGGGCTTGTCCTCTTAACCTTCAGACCAAAGACAGACTAATTTAGGAACCATAATACATTAACACCATTTTGTTTTCTGCAGAATTATGAGATTACTTTATATTAAGGAAAGACATATATTGACATATATTTTACTTATTATCCATACAAACATGGTCTATGTACATGAACACCATATCATTATTACCCAGTGCTCCTTGGGAGATTGTCACACCAGTCATAAACAACCAACTCCTCCATGATTCTACTACATAATATTATACCTTCAACGCACATGGAAATGACATAAAAGGTATTATAGACTAATGACAATGGGATTAAAAAATATTTAAGCTTTTCTAGCACATAGATAACTAATACTGCTAAGCTATAATTCGAGCATAGTTTCAATGGGCAAAGAAGATCGATTAAAATATAAGTGTTCATAGGTAGACCTTTTATTTTCAAATGCACTGCCTGGGAGACAACACAACCGAACTGAACCGTAGGTATGTGAATTGCAAGTCTCTCTTATGTATCCATTCTCTAAAAGAAATAGATAGATAACAGGGCATGTAGGGACATGAACATCTGGTGCTGATCAAAGAACAACAGGAATGCTCTAGTACTTTAGGTTGACATGCACACGAAATGTGCATATTTTCTTGAACAGACCTACATATATCCGAGAGAGATACAAAGTAGGTATCAGGCTCGGCAAGCAAAAAAAAGCTGCCAATAAATAATTGGGCTGCCACATTGAAGAACTTGGGTGAGATGTAGCACTCAGCTAGATGAACTATATGGCTTGTAAATGCGACAGTGCACTGTCATATTCATGCCTTGTAGTTCTCGCATGGAGATATTCAGATTTATCAACAAAGACGGTATATTTGCTCAAGAACAACCATGTAGATGTGTACTGTGGCAGTAAACCTCCTCACATTTCATCTTCATCAGCAGAAAAACATGTGGTATGGCATGGAGAACAATATCTCTTTTAACACCATCGTGATGCTTTTCCATGAGCTTCCGCGTCTGACAGTTGGCAGCAGCCGTGTCAGCAGGTCCATAACAATCATACTGTTATCAGCACTGAAAATGCATAAATTCTTGGTTCCATCGTATGCCCTTCATTTATCTTGTTAAAAAAAATACTACAGGCATCTCAATTTCTAACTTATAAATTTTGTGAAGAAGCAAAAAAAATCTTTTGGAAGCGTACTCTGTTATCCAAATATCCCATTCCACAGTAAGAAAATTAAATTCCACAATAAACACTAATAGGTACTTCTCTTTCAAAAACTAAAACTGAAATCTGCATAGTGAACTTGAGAAAGGGGCCTCTGGTGAGACATTTGTGCATTATTCTTTTCAATGTTGGAGAATCGTGACCACATCAAGGCTTGTGAATAGTGGCATTATTAGATGGGTCTCGACTTGTGGAGGAGATGAATACTAAGAATTGTCTGAACATCAATTCGTATGCACATTGGGTGGCCTAATATGTAAATTCAGAGCACACCGATTTACTAAATCAACACTCTGTCAACCTACGACAAAACCATATTTAGTCTCTGTCGGTCTTGCTCTGTAGAATATACAACAACAACTAATTCAGTATCATGATTGTATACTGCTGGAGCTCACTGTACAAATGGGGAAAAACATGATGCATCAAAGAGCTTAATTCTAAATTTTAACCAAATGGCACACCCATGATTGGCACTGATTTCTAGTGGTAATTATAATGCAGTATCATCAAGGCAACTTAGACATAATAAAGGCCTGATCCTGATCAACAAAAACAGAAGCTAAGGGTTCAATATAGCTTAGTACATACCTGATCCAGCGACAGTAATGGCCTGGCGGTACTTCTTGTCCTGAACGTCCCCGGCAGCGAAGACCCCCTTGACACTGTTGTGCGTGGAGCCCGGCTTGGTGGCCACGTAGCCCTCGGAGTCGAGCTCGAGCTGTGGACCGAGAAACTTGGTCGCTGGCTCGTGCCCGATGGCGAAGAAGAGACCTGCCACCTGGAAGTTGGACACCTCGCCGCTGACCAGGTTCTTCACCTTGACGTCCGCCAAGGGGCCACCGTCCGAGCCGCCGTAGGCCTCGACGACCTCGGAGTACCAGACGACCTGGATTTTGGGGTTGGAGAGAGCGTGGGCCTGCATGATCTTGGAGGCGTGGAAGGCGTCGCGGCAGTGGATGATGTAGACGCGCGAGCCGTACTTGGTGAGAAAGTTGGCCTCCTCCATGGCTGAGTCCCCGCCGCCGACGACGGCGATGAGCTTGTTCCGGAAGATGGGCGCGGCGCCGTCGCCCACGGCGCAGGCGGAGATCCCTCGGTTCCAGAATGCGTCGGAGCCGGCGAAATGGAGGCGGCGCGCGACAGCGCCCGTGGCGATGACGACGGAGTCGGCATGGACGACGGTGTCGTCATAGGAGACGCGGAAGGGGCGGGCGGAGAAGTCGACGGAGGTGATGGTCTTGGAGAAGAAGTTGGTCCCAGCGCTCACAGACTGGGCACGGCAGCGGTCCATGAGGTCGATGCAGAGGATGCCATCGGGGAAGCCCGGGAAGTTCTTGACATCGGTGGCGGTGGTGAGCTGGCCTCCCGCGGCGATGTCGTTGGCGAAACAGCCCTCGAAGAGCACGGACCTGAGCTCGGTGCCATGTGCACGGTTGGCCCGCTGCCGATGATGCAGACGCGCGTGCGTAGCGTGCCCGCTGTGGCCTCCTCCATCCCGTTGGCGGCGGCGGCGGTGGCGGCGAAGGGGCCAGACCTCCGGAGCAGCGCGGCAAGCTTGGAGCAGAGGCGCATCAAGGCCGGCTGAAGGGGCGACGGCGGCGGCAGCCGAGGATTTGGGTGTAATGGGGAGAGGCACCACCGGCCGGCGGCGGAAACGGAGCAGGGAGCATCTGCCCACGGGCAAGTCGCCCACCACGGCGACGGCGACCAGCAGGAGGAACCTCCCCACCAGTCGGTTCTCCATCGATTGCAGCAGGAGCACGGGGATAATTGGGGAGGCAATGGACTGAGAGAGAGAAGAGGAATTTGCTTCGGCGTTGTGAGGATGAATAAAGAGAGAGAGGGGAAATCTGGAGTTCTCGAGAGAGACCACCTGTGAAGATAACATGCAAAGTTGTGGTGCTACGTGTAGGCAATAAATCTGCCGACAACAACTGGAACAATGCAGAGGCTGGTATAATGCCAAAGCCACACAGCGTGAACATCAAAAGAAGCTGAACTCAGAAGCGGCATATCAACGGAACGACACACGCGTTAGTAATAAATACATTGAATCCATGGTTCCCATAATAATCTCACACGCACCAAAACATCTGCACACCAAAAGACAATGTGCAATAAACACCTACGTGTCTTCACCATGTGAACTCAAAATAAATCCAAAAATCTGAGAAAAATCAAACCTGTTCACGTTTAGTATAGTACTAGCAAAAATTGGGCGCGGCGGCACGCCGCGCTAGTAAAGTGGTTGACTGATGAAAATATTTGTAGAAAACATGGATACATTACATAAACTATAATACATGTTTAGAATAATCTTAAACAAAAAATGGGATAATTTTTTAGTTGTTTTTACCTTAGTGTTTGAACTGGCAATAGAGGAAAACAGCCATGAAAGCAGAACAGATAATATAGGGAGCTGAAAACATAAACAATGTGAATAGGTAGAGGTATTATCTTCTTTACTTTCAAAACATTGCGAGCACAAAAATAATAGTATGTGATTTCTAAATAAGATGTTTTCAGGTGATCTTATTTAGAAACCATTGAACTTTGATTTGTATGTCAGTTTCTGAACCTGATACATGTGACGTTGTAACCATGTAAATCTAAAAGCCAAAAAAAATCGCTAACTTAGATATACACACAATTTTAGTTTTTTTTTGAAATGGCAATCTTAGATAGACATACGGAACACCATAATATGCTTGAATCCAAAATGCATGTACATCATTGAAACACACACACTGTATTATGAAGTACTCCCTTCTTAGAGATCGCACCTTTTGAGTAGCTTGTGCTCATATCCCGTAACTGTGCTACCATATCGGCTACAGATCATTGCAGGTCATCAGATGGAAGTGCATGGGAGCAACGGTTTCCAGTGGGCGAAAACCACTGTAGCCGACACACTGTATGGGTCATGGAAAAAGTCACTGGGTGGATTTTAAGTTGAAGCATCTTCTCTAAAGCTGTCAACACAGTATCAATTTCATGAAACAATAACCACTAATTTCAGAGGACAAATGATGGTAGGAAGAGGGATGGATAGTAGCTTAAATAGGGTCGCTAGACTCTTAAAAAAAAGTTTGTCTCGGTTCCTGAGGTCAAATTCATCTTTTTGCTGTTATTTTTATCTTCTTCCCCCACTCTCATAGTGCTCTTTACCGGTCTCCTTTACTCTTGAAAATGTCCACGGCGTGAGGGGCCGGCGGGGAGAACACGGTGGAGGTGCGAATCAGCCAACGGGTAGCGGTAGAAGAGATAATGAGAATGGATAGCGCGAGTGTTAAAGGGAAATCGAGGGGATTGCAAGCTAGTAGAAAGGCACTAAAGCAAAGCAGCAGCAAGACAATTCCGGACTTCCGGAGTAGCCGATGCCCTGTCAGTTGTCAACTGGTGCTTGTTCGCCAACAATTTCCATCGTTATGTAGAGGGTAAACTTACCTTGCAATGACAGGTAGTACACACCATAACATTTATTCACACAAAATACAAAGTTACACATATCTGCAATACATACTACCAATTATACGGACGTTTCATATTTAACTACCAAGATGAATCATAGGTCGGCTATCACCATAGCATTGGTATCACAAGATAAAACTTCAGTATAACAAACTGGTGGACACTGTATAAGGATGAGTTGGGCCCGTATGATCCCAACTGCACAGGATAAGACCCCTGAAGATGGAAGAAGGGCAAACATCACTTAACAACTGGGTGAGAAGTTTACACATAGTGGAAATGCAGAGGATGTGAATAATCATAGTACATCGAATCGTAGGTTGCAGCCATCATAATTTTTAAGCAGTGAATGACGAAACACGACTGATTACACATCACATCATTTATACAGACAAAATGTATACATACCATTGATCTTATATGCATTTCAGAGCTAGCTATCAAGATGAAGGACTGATCATCCTAGAAAGAACTTCAGACACTGGGGAAGCTATGTTGCATTACATACTCCCCAAACATACTAAATGGAAACTATGTTGCATACAGTTAGATATTCGTGTACTAACTTATATTGTACATCAAACTGGGGAGTGGTGTTTTGGAACATGGGAGCATATGCTCCCTATATTTTCAAATGCATCTTACACATATTTTAAATTTTAAAAAAATTGAAACAAAAATTCTATATGTACATCTTCAGGTGCTACACGCTTACAAAGTCGTTTCATAAAAAATAAACTTATCATGTGACGTGTGTAAAAAAGACAAAATTCAGTGCTAAAACAATACTTTTCACGGATAAGTTTTCTCTTTTACATAAGCCACAAAAATTATTATTTTTTCGTGAAACTTGACGCACGCACATATATTATGGAGATGCACATGTAGAATTTTTTGTCATAATTTTTTCACACTTCGAAATATGTTTTGTTGATAGAGGGAGCATACGCACCCGGGAGCCGAATTGAATTTCCGATCAAACTGAAACTATAATACATAATTTATACACCACCAGTGTCTATTGCTGAGAAAACTTCTTTGATTTTACTCTTTTCGTGCCTTTGGCTGAACAACAGTGTCAATAATGTTGCTTAATGCAAAAGGTAGTATTTCAGCGCTGATTGTCGGTCCTATGTAGGTAGCATCTTGCTTGTACTATACAAAGTAGTATGCTTCTGCTCTTAGTATGTCTCTGGAGACAAAGAATTATGTTCATGCACATCCTCTTGGATCATCAGTTGAACCCCAAAATATCCACCTAAGACCTTGATATGTGAAATGATGAAAATCAGTCAAGAAGGTAAATCCACTATATTCTCACAAAACGTAGGCACTCCAATAATCTAGAAACAATGTGAAACCCCTTTCATGGTATACCTTCTCATGCATGCATCAATTGAAGAGACAGCAACCTCTTGACAAAACTCAATTCATGCCCGTAAAAGCGGAAGTTAATCACAGTACCAATAAAAAGGAAACCTCACATTCTTAATAAATTATATTTTGCCCCAATCCCCTCTGATCAGCAACTATCTCTTCAGAACTAAAAGCGGATGATTGAATCAGCATAAGCTTGATTAACCCTAAACCACCACTATTAATTGTTTTCAAGTGCTAGGTATTAACCTTGAGATAGAAAGTTTACACAAAGATATATCGAACACATAATATCGCCAATTTCTTGCGAGCAAGAAAACTGAATTATAATATGTAGACCTGAACAGAAATCTGAAGCATGAAGTTGCTTGCAACATTTAAACAATCTCTAAATAAAAGTAAGAGCTTGTAAATTCATCCAGGTCCAGGTATAATACCGAAACCTTCCCCTTTCACCTGTAGCTTCAATAATACCTCTGATTTCCCCAGGAGTAACATTGGTAATCCTGTTGGTACCCCTAGAATGGAGTACATATGGAAATGTTCAGAATCAATAAAACCCGTTTCACCTATAACTTCAACAATGCCTCTCATTTCCTCAGGAGTAACATTGGTAATCCCGTTCGTACCCTTAGAATGGAGTACATATGCAAATGTTCAGAATCAATAAAACAGAGCCTGGAATTAACGAACTATCTTACAAATAAAAGACTTCCTATATTGTGCAAGTCTAAGATATGTTGCAACTCTATTTCATTGGAAATTTTAAGTTAAAGTGTTCATAAGAGTATGCAAGGGTCGCATGAAAGCATTTCCATCTTACAGCATAGCAAGAATGTTAAAGGCTAAATATAAAAGAGTAAAAGTACAAATCTCTGGACAACCATAGACAACTGGATTGAGCAAAGGAAAAGAAAATAGTGGAGTCCACACATAAAGATTGTGTGCTTCGCTCCCCTCTTCGAAAGAAAAAAACAACGACCCATGAAAAATCATGCGGAACACACAAGCCGGTTGTACTAAAGACTTCAATTTTCATTGGGGAGCACATGTGCTAGTATGGAAACTTCAAGCAGTGGGTCTCCTTTACCATAGTAACATGACTCGATTTATATTGAATCACTGGCACTGAATTTTGATTGCACATACTATGCTTTTCCAATTTGCTTGCAGCTATAACTAACTAACCAAGTAACAATGAAGACAAAGAACAATCAGTCATCAGGCAGATGCAAACATGAAAGATCAGTGAAATCAATTAAAAGGACGAGCACACATTAATGAATTACTTTTCGATACTACAAATATGTAGATATGTTGGTCATAACTCAAAAGCATGAATTGGTAGGACTTCCAAAATTGCAAACTGAATCTGACATCAAGCGGAATATTGGGTAGCAGATTCTAGTTTCTTCCCTACTTGATTACATCGTGCTTCTCTGATGTTGTTAATATTTAGTTTAAAAGGGTGTGGTATTTAATTCAACAATCATGAGTAATGCACCAGTAGCTAGGAAAACAAAAGTTATAAAATATTTAGACCTCTCCTCGGCTTTTCAACGACCGAATTACATCCTAGATACATATCATTTAGTCATAGGACATGCAGTGTTACTTTTATGCCCCATGTCTGAACCAGTAGAAACTTCCTAAACCCTTACCAAAGCACCATACTCTAGATGGACATGATAATACAATTTCTCTATGAACATGAATGTAGGGACAAATCAAAATTTAACTGAAGCTACAAAATAGTTCAGTTGAGGAAAAATAACACCTAGGCATTCCTTTAAAACGAATGCCATGCATAAAAACAACACTCCACCCACAGAAAAGAGAACCAATGTAGTCCTCAATTCACATATTTTTACTGAATGAAATAAGTTCAGTAAAGGTCGAATGTTTTCATTATCCAAGCTCACCGAAACCATGCAGGAGGGGCCCCTGTTCTTATTTACTTCAGCAGTGCTAGTGCCACCCTGCAATAGAATGAAACGATCAGTTAGCCATAAAAAGAGGGTTGCTTCTTTATTTGTTATTAAATGAACTATGCATTTGTACTGACCTTGTTGCATCCTAAACTTTACATTGCATCAGCTTCGTGTCCAGAAATTCAATTCATACCAGATGAGGCGACGTAGAAGGCAGCTGGACTCGCCGCTGGCCGGAAACACCACCTGCACTTACTAAGACCTGCACAAAACACATTGCACACAACTGTAAAAATGAAGAGAATAACAGAATCAAAAGTTCAAGATGAATTCAGATTGGCCATGGACCTATAAAATTTTCCAAACATGTCTTTTTATGCAACTCATATCAGGATCAAAAGTTATACATTATGTTTTTGGATCTGTTCTCGTAATTATCGTTGGATCTGGAAGCAAATCATCATACAAATTTAACGTGCGGTGAACAAATTAGGAAAAAGCAAGAATGAAATGGAGAACGCAGTGAAAAACTGAACCACACAAATTCACCAGGAAAGCTTCGTCGTCAGAGAGATATAAAGTTCAGGTTTCAGATTAGTCATGCAACGCCTGAGAGCAATGTATGCTGCTTAAGAAAATCGTTCGGTTCAGAATCTGTACACGCTATTGCCTGTATGACTGAACTGAAAAGGTCAAATAAAAGACAGAAGATATGAGCAGATCAAGGGAGGGAAGGAAGGAAGGCGGGGAAAGGATGGTTCACCTGCACGCCGGAGTTCCCGCGCCGGTAGTCGCCAGATTAACCGTTGCCCTCGCGCACACCGTGCTCGTCGTCATGGAGTGGCCAGGAAGATCTTGTGCCTGGCGTCGACCGTGTTAGAGCACAACAAGTTGGCTCCTCCAGGTGCGACTTTGTGACGCATCGACAGTACACCCGACCTAGGCGACGGCGATTGCGGTTCACGGAGGAGCAACGCGGTGCTGCTACATGCGCCACCCCCACCGGAGGATGGCCGGCGTGGCTCCTCATGCCCCCATGGCTGCCAGCTCCGTGTCGCGCCCGCCCCTCCTCCATGGCGGCGGCCGCGTCTTCCAGCGACCATGACCCTACCGAGGCGTCACGCCTGAGGTCGGCCCGGCCCCTCCTCCACGGCGGCGGCATCGTCTTCCAGCAGCCACGACCCCAGCGCGGCGTGGCGTTCGTGGCCGACGAGAAATCTCTTCGCCCTGGAGGTCGCCCAAGGCACAGAGGCGACGTCCGGCGACGCGCGCTTGAGGTTTCCCACGGAAGCTGCTCGACCCCGCCGACGGGCGCAGACCAGCGTGTCCAAGGAGAGCGGAAGCGCGAGCGCAGGCGGTGCGGGTGACGCAGTGGCCGGTAAGGTGTCCTCTGACGCTGGAAAGCTCCGCTTGGCAATATCAGTGTGTCGATGTGCCACCGCCGAGGCCGACCTGCCGGGGGCGGCACTGCTGGTTTTGGCGCCCGATGTCTAGTCGAGGGACTACAACGCGGAGGAACGGAGGAACCCCGCCGTCACGGCGGAGATGTAGGAGTAGGAGCAGACCCGGGCCGCGACCGCCGGCTCCTCGGACAGTCAGCCGCCGCTGAGCGAGAGGCGGCCATATCGGAGCTTGACGGGGGAGATCAGGCCGGGGAACAGGCCAAGGCAGGGGGCTAGGGCAAGGAGAGCGGTGGAGGTGGAGATCGGCCAGGGTTAGAAGGTAAGGGAGAAAATTCCACCGAGGTGCTCGGGTTGCTGAGAACGGCCCCGGCGGCGGGACACACAAACGCCGGCAGTGGACTCAGCGGCATCCGCAAATGTTGAATGAGGACGGCCTCCGCCGGGTGGCGCACGAACGCCGCGGGCACGAACGGAAGAAGCAGCACTAATCCACCCACGGGCGTGAACCGGAGCAGCGACACACAGAGGAACAGCGGCCGGCGGTCTTGGAGCGAACCCTCCAGCAGCAGAGACAGCAGAACGGCGAGAGTACGGCGAGCGCGCTGATCTCCTCTCCATTGGAGGCAGATCGAACCAGAGAAAGGACGGGGGCACCCGGCAGAAACAAAGAAAAGAGGAGCGAGAGGGGAAAAAAGAGAGAAAAAAAAAGGAAAGAGAAGCACGGGTCAGAAAAGCAGTCAAGCGGCGGCCGCACCAGTCGACGTTCCAGGAAGCGGACTGGGATCCAGTGACATGCTGTGGGCATGTCACCGGTGAACAGTCCCGTGACATGTACCGTCAGCCATTGGATCAAAAATAGACGTACAGGATTGAACACTGTAGCACACGTACTGTGGATGTACTGTAGCACGCGTACTGTAGGCGGCACTGTAGCGGATGTCCTGTTTAAATTCACTGTAGACTGTTCCTGTAGCGGTGAACATCTGGTCATTCAATCTAGATCCAACGGTTAAAAAAAGGGTGCATGTCACGGTACTGTTCACCGGTGACATGCCCACGGCATGTCACTGGATCTCAGTCCGAAGGAAGCCCACCCGGCGTCAGCAGCACAGTAACAAAGAAACGCTACAACCACCCGAGAACGTACACGCAAGGAAGAACCGAGAGGACATAAAATACTGAGAAATAGCAACCTATCCCCCGAAATACACACAGAGCCTGAATATAATAGCGAATAACACGTGGCAGCATGCGAAGTAGGGTAAAAAAAAATCCAAAAATCTGTGAAAAAACGTTGATGTTAAGGTTTAATATAGTATACTAATACTAATACTAATACTAATATATATAGATCGATCAAACAAATATTGAAAGCAAAAGTCGATTCCTCTTACATATAGATTCTCCTTACATATATATATACATGTATATATATACATGTAGCTCACGATCGACAAGCGGTACTAACGACCGTCTATTTGGAGGTAGAGCATCTATTTGGACTAAACAAGCCTTTGTTGTTTGGTACTTCTCTAACCAAAAGTCCCGCCAGTTCCTCCGCAATTCCTAGTAGGTGTTCCTTTGGTTGGAGTCTGTCCCGCATGAAGTCGACCTATATACGAAAATGAGATGAGTATGACTATATCAATCTTGATAACGAAATATTGATGATAATAAATAAAGTTGTGAGTGTTATTGCTTATGTTGAATTTATTTTTGTTCTGCTTCTCAGTGGTTAACATGCGAATGGACTCACAAACGTAGTATCCACATAGATTCGTCCCTTGTGGCTGCTGAGGGCACGGTACAGGAGTAAATGTTAGCTTCTCTGCCCGGTACCGTCCTTACGATGATTCTTGAAAGCTGTCCAAGCCCCGCCAGTGCAAAAGAATGATTGAATGAGTGGATAATTAATTGATATCTCACGAAAGATATAGCGCGGCGATGAAGGAAATTACACTTGGAGCAACTTCGCAAGTCGCGGAACCCGTCCGGGCCTCTAGTCGGTGGGTCTCTTACTTCAACTATTCCCTTATCGGGTTGAATGTCTAGTAGAATCCAGTGGAAGCTGCACATGTTATGTATATACGTCAGGAATTACACTTAACATCGAGTAAGAAAAATTGAATGTGCATAAAAGATCATTAAGACTCTCACTCGTAGTTGTAAGGAAACAATATTGAATCACGAAATATTGCTCCCCCAAAAACCTTAGTAGGTTTCCCCCGTTTCTTGGCCTTTATGCTTTACCGTTTCAACATGTATTTTATCCGGGTCAACAAACCCAATATTGATAATATTAATACTTTTGCATTCAACGATCTTCAGTCTGCATAATAGAACACACATAAGATATAATGAGTATATGCAATGAAAACAAACATGAACTGAATGAAAATGAACTTATATGTAGTTAACAACTTACAAGAAATAGCAACTCATGAGAGATTTGTCGAGAGCTTCTAAATTGAATAACTGCCAGAGTTCATTCATCTCAATATGGATCTCCTCCTTTCGGTTGTAATATTCCCATGGTATAGTCGCCACGATGTACCTTATGTTCTCCTTGCATGCATCAAGGTACCACTGATGCAAATTCCGCATATGTGTTGGCAGTTTATGCAGCTGCTCTCTGCTGACCAAGTCGGCCCCGTAGACAAATTTAGGAGCTATATCAGCAGTGGGTAGTGCAGCATCTGCTGCAAACATCAATTCCTCCACGGTAACGTCACAGGCAGCCGCTAGCTTTGCAGCTTCTTCCATATCGAAACCACCCTGTTCCTGGTACACCTTGGGAACATTAAACACTTTGAGTGCTGGGATCGATTGTTTGGGCTGATCTCCGAGCAGGGGAACTTCCTTTCTTTTTTTGCCTTTTGTCGTTTGCTTGGCCTTGAGGGGTGCACTTGTTGAACTTGACTTCTTCTCGGCTGCACTTCTAGCTGATGATTTGCTCGTGCTAGCCTTGTCATCCTTCTTCTTCTTAGCCTTTTCATCTTTCTTCTCGTCAATTACCCTCGCAAGGTGGCGTGTATAGTCATCCTTCTTCTCGTGTAAGTCATATTGCGATGGTGTGTTCAGAAAACTAAGAGCATATTCTTTTTGCTTCTCGGTGTATGGCTCTGGCGCTGGAGGTTTTGGCTTATGAAAAAAATCATAATTGTATTTCGCAACAATGGCCTCATTTTCCTCTTCAGTACGATCGTAAGGACGGGGGGGAGGAACCTTTGGTACTTTTGGGAGGGGCGACATCTTGCGGACAGGACTCTTAAAACGCTTCCGGCTGGGTGCATTCCGAGTCTTAGTGGGCGGAGGCAGCGACACTGGAGATGGAGATGGACTACAGATGTCGTGGTCGACGTCGTACCCATGGGGTGATGGTGGCGACATGTGATCAGTAGGAGGAGGTGATGGTGGCCTGCGATCACCTGGAGGAGGTGATGGTGACCTGCTCGGACGACCGGTACTAGGGGCTACCCAGCCTCGGCAGCCTGATGTTCTTCTTTTCCCGGAGAATGATTTCTCCCAAGCACCTCTCCGAGTGTAAGCCCCCCATCACCTCCAGGGATTTCGAGCTCCAATGTCTCCCACGACGGTACAACCGAATCCACCCCGACACGAGCATAGCCAGCTGGAATCCGATTGCCATGCCATGTTGCCGGCTCACCTTCGAGTCCAAATGCGGGTAAGACATAGCCGACCGCCACCTTAACGGACATGTTCCCGAACACCTCATGGAGATCACAAGGTGTTTGCTCCTTGATTCCATCCAAGGGGTCGCCGGGACCGGCATCTATCATCCGTGTAGGCGGGGCCTCCGAGTCGGCCACGCCGTCGTCTCGTCGCCGAGATATGCCGGCGGTATTATCCGGCCGGCGCTGTCCTTTAAGTTCATTAATCTCCCTCTGCTTCTGCTGAATCTCCCGCTTCTGCTGGTCTAGTTGTCGTTGGAACTCAGCCATCCGGTCATTCTGCACCTCCAGGTCGCGTTGTTTTGCTCTCGCTCGGCTTCTATAAGTCTCCGCGTCATTCGGAAACCCAAGCGCCCACGGAACACTAGGGCCGTAGCCTCTTGTTCGTCCTCCCTTTTCAGGATTACCGAGGACAAGCGTCGACAAGTCTTTCTCTCTATCGGGAGCAAACTTCGGTTTTCCCGCTTTAATATCAGAAGTCACTTGAATCCATTTTTCCCTGGGTACCCTAACCTTGCTGTCACTTTCAACAAGGTTCCCTGTCTTCATGTCATACTCACAGCCATGCCCAAGGAACCAATTTCGAGCCCTAGTGTCCCATCCTTCTCACTCTGGTTCTGGAGTGATCCCATTCAGCTTCATCTTATCCTCTTGTGCATCCCACTTAGGCATGGCTACTTCGTAGCCCCCTCGGCCCGTACGATGGTGATATTTCTTTTCGCTTGCATTCTTCTTGTTTTTCTTTGACAGGTTCACAGCCTCCTCTGATTCTTTGTACTTCACAAATTCTTCCCAGTTATGCTCCTGCTTCGCTAGGTAGTTTTCGAATACTGGAGGCTTCTTCTCGGCCTTATAAGTTTTCCATAACCGGTTCTTATACGCTCGGAAAAGTTCTCCCATCTTCTTAAGAGCCCATTTCTTCACTAGCGCCCTCTGCTTGGCATTCTCAGAGTCCGATCCCAAATTTGGCAAAGTGAAATGTGACATGAGGTCGTCAAAAAGTGTGTTCTTGTACCTATCGGCAACCTGATCTTCGGACACATTCTTGGTCTTGTTCCATTCTCTAATAGTGATTGGGAGATGATCTCTAACCAGAACTCCGCACTGATTCTTAAATGTCACTCTGACACTCGCGGGTGACACCGGTTGGCCTTTCGGTGATATAGCTTCAATGTTGAAGTGGTATTTTTTCCCCAATTTCTTTGCCGGGCCTCGTTTCTCCAACTTATCTTCGGAGGCATAAGAGAATAAAAATCAGTTAATTTATATACATAGTTACATATAGAATTCCATTAATGCCTCAACTGATCGTATACCTCGTCATGACCGGAGCCGTCGGCTTCTCCATCACCGGAGTCGTCGGCTTCTCCATCACCGAAGTCCTCGGCTTCTCCATCACCGGAGCCGCGGTCTTCTCCAGCTCCGGAGCCGTCGGCTTCTCCATCACCGGAGCCGCGGTCTTCTCCAGCTCCGGAGCCGTCGGCTTATCCATCACCGAAGCCGCGGTCTTCTCCAGCTCCGGAGCCGTCCGCTTCTGGACCTTCGCGGATTATGTCCTCGAAAAAGTCTTCCTGTTCCAAGTCACGACGGATTTCGAATGGATCCATTGTTTCTGCAAAAAATTAAATCGATAAGTACATGGTCTAACCCTAACCAAACCCTAACCCTAATGGCAACGCGTGTTTGCGAGAGCGAGAGGGTGTCGGCGACGCGTGTTTGCGAGAGGGAGAGGGTGTCGGCGACGCGTGTTTGCGAGAGGGAGAGGGTATTGGCGACGCGTGTTTGCGAGAGAGAGAGAGAGAGAAGGTGTCGGCGACGCGTGTTTGCGAGAGAGAGAGAGGGTGTCGGCGACGCGTGTTTGCGAGAGCGAGAGGGTGTCGGCGACGCGTGTTTGCGAGAGAGAGGGTGTCGGCGACGCTAGTTTCCGAGAGAGAGGGTGTCGGTGGAGGAGTCGTCCATATACCAAATACATATACTAAAGCACAAACTAAATCCATATACTAATTATAAACTAACTATACAAAATACATATACTAACTAAGTACATACATATACTAAATTACAAACTAAATCCATATATACCAAATACATATACTAAAGCACAAACTAAATCCATAAAGCAAATACATATACTAAAAAACCGTAAATACATATACTAAACATTTTTCTAAACTAAACATTTTTCAACCTAAAACTAATCAATTAACTAACTAAACCTAAACTAACTAACTAATTCATACCAATTAACTTAATACATATATACATACTAACTAATTAACTCAATTAAGTATAAAAAAATGAAAAATAAAAAAAAGGCAACGGCGCCCGAGCAGGCGCGGCGGTGCTACCTCTTGTAGACGGCGGCGCGCGCTGGAGTAGGAAGAGGCGACGCAAACACGGCGGCGCCGGCGCGGCCCGAGGCGGAGCGGCGCAAGAGGCGGCCCGAGGACGCGCAGGCGGCGGCCCGCGGCGTAGAGAGGAGCGCGCGGCAGCGGCCCGAGGCGTCGCTTCCGCGCGCGGCAGAGGGCGTCGGCGTCGGCGGCGGCGGCGAATTTGGGCAGCCTGACGGCGTGGTCTAGGGTTTGGCCTCCTTCATCGTCGCGGGTTGTGCGTCGGCCCGCGACGCGCGGGGCCTTTATACCCACCCCCTTTTGTCGCGGGTGGTGGCACGACCCGCGACAAAAGACCCCCCTTTTGTCGCGGGTCTTGCCACCACCCGCGACAAAAATGGGGGTCTTTTGTCGCGGGTCGAGCCACCACCCGCGACAAAAGGCCTTTGGGCTGATCCGTGGCACAGCCCATCCAACGGCTCTGGCCGTTTGAATCCAACGGCCTAGAGCCGTTGGATGGGCTGTGCCACGGATCAGCTCATCATACCCTCTTCACCCCTTTTCTTTTTTCTATTTTAAATTAATAAAACTATTATTTCAATAACTTTTGAATGGTAACTCAAATACAAATGTTTTATATATGAATATTGATCAGAAAAAGCTAATGAACATGAATATGACATCCATATACCTATTTGCATCTTGCATCATATGAAACATTGATAGTCGTGTATGTTTCACCCCTGTGCACCGCCGCCGTGCCACACGTGTCGCGTCCCGTCGACGCCGTCGTGCGACGTGTCGCCACCGCTTCCACGTGCCTCGCCCCGTCGACGCCGTCGTGCGCTATATAGAGCGACGAGTGCGGGCGCAACCACACGTCGCCACCGCCTCCTCCGCTCATTCATCTCCGGGATGCCTCCACGTCGTCAAGGGGCGTCCGGTTTCCGTGGCGTTCGAGTGCGTCCGAGCGGTAGGTTCTACGCCGAGATACGCGCCGGTGGCTTCCGCCTCACCCCGGCACGTACAACACGCCGGAGCTGGCGGCGCGCGCTTACGACGCGGCAGCGTGGCATTTTCGGCGGCCACGGCGCGACATGAACTTCCCGGATGTTGAATCGCTAGAGGAGGCAGAGTTCCTCGCGCCACCGCCGTGCCTCGTCGACGACGAGGACCGTCGCCGGCACTGATGCGTGTAGTTGACACGTCCGTTGGGAACCCCAAGAGGAAGGTGTGATGCGCACAGCGGCAAGTTTCCCTCAGTAAGAAACCAAGGTTTAATCGAACCAGTAGGAGTCAAGAAGCACGTTGAAGGTTGATGGCGGCGGGATGTAGTGCGGCGCAACACCGGAGATTCCGGCGCCAACGTGGAACCTGCACAACACAACCAAAGTACTTTGCCCCAACGAAACGAGTGAGGTTGTCAATCTCACCGGCTCTGCTGTAACAAAGGATTAACCGTATTGTGTGGAAGATGATTGTTTGCAAGAAAACGAGTAAAGAACAAGTATTGCGAGCAGATTTGTATTTCGAGTATTAAAAGAATGGACCGGGGTCCACAGTTCACTAGAGGTGTCTCTCCCATAAGATAAAAGCATGTTGGGTGAACAAATTACAGTCGGGCAATTGACAAATAGAGAGGGCATAACAATGCACATACATGATATGATAAGTATAGTGAGATTTAATTGGGCATTACGACAAAGTACATAGACCGCCATCCAACCGCATCTATGCCTAAAAGTCCACCTTCGAGGTTATCGTCCGAACCCCTCCGAGTATTAAGTTGCAAAGCAACGAGACAATTGCATTAAGTATGGTGCGTAATGTAATCAACAACTACATCCTCGGACATAGCGCCAATGTTTTATCCCTAGTGGCAACAAGCACAACACAACCTTAGAACTTTCTCGTCACTGTCCCGGTGTCAATGCGAGGCATGAACCCACTATCGAGCATAAATACTCCCTCTTGGAGTTAAAAGCAAAAACTTGGCCGAGCCTCTACTAGTAACGGAGAGCATGCAAGATCATAAACAACACATATGTAATAACTTGATAATTAACATAACATGGTATTCTCTATCCATCGGATCCCGACAAACACAACATAGAGTATTACGGATAGATGATCTTGATCATGTTAGGCAGCTCACAAGATCCAACAATGAAGCACAATGAGGAGAAGACAACCATCTAGCTACTGCTATGGACCCATAGTCCAGGGGTGAACTACTCACTCATCACTCCGGAGGCGACCATGGCGGTGTAGAGTCCTCCGGGAGATGAATCCCCTCTCCGGCAGGGTGCCGGAGGAGATCTCCAGAATCCCCCGAGATGGGATCGGCGGCGGCGGCATCTCGCAAGGTTTTCCGTATCGTGGTTTTTTCGCCTCGGGGTTTCGCGACGGAGGCTTTAAGTAGGTGGAAGGGCGGAGTCGGGGCCCGACGAGGGGCCCACACCATAGGGCGGCGCGGGCCCCCTTGGCCGCGCCGCCATGTGGTGTCGCCACCTCGTGGCCCCACTTCGTATGCTCTTCGGTCTTCCGGAAGGTTCGTGGCAAAATAGGCCCCCGGGTCTTCGTTTCGTCCAATTCCGAGAATATTTCGTTACTAGGATTTCGAAACCAAAAATAGCAGAAAACGAGAACCGGCACTTCGGCATCTTGTTAATAGGTTAGTTCCAGTAAAATGCACGAATATGACATAAAGTGTGCATAAAACATGTAGGTATCATCAATAATATGGCATAGAACATAAGAAATTATCGATACGTCGGAGACGTATCAAGCATCCCCAAGCTTAGTTCTCGCTCGTCTCGAGCAGGTAAAACGATAACAAAGATAATTTCTGAAGTGATATGCCATCATAACCTTGATCATACTATTTGTAAACATATGTAGTGGATGCAGCGATCAAAACAATGGTAATGACATGAGTAAACCAGTGAATCATAAAGCAAAGACTTTTCATGAATAGTACTTCAAGACAAGTATTAATAAGTCTTGCATAAGAGTTAACTCATAAAGCAATAAATCAAAGTAAAGGTATTGAAGCAACACAAAGGAAGATTAAGTTTCAGCGGTTGCTTTCAACTTGTAACATGTATATCTCATGGATAATTGTCAACATAGAGTAATATAACAAGTACAATATGCAAGTATGTAGGAATCAATGCACGGTTCACACAAGTGTTTGCTTCTTGAGGTGGAGAGAGATAGGTGAACCGACTCAACATAAAAGTAAAAAGAATGGTCCTTCAAAGAGGAAAGCATCGATTGCTATATTTGTGCTAGAGCTTTTATTTTGAAAACATGAAACAATTTTGTCAACGGTAGTAATAAAGCATATGAGTTATGTACATTATATCTTACAAGTTGCAAGCCTCATGCATAGTATACTAATAGTGCCCGCACCTTGTCCTAATTAACTTGGACTACCGGATCTTTGCAATGCACATGTTTTAACCAAGTGTCACAATGGGGTACCTCCATGCCGCCTGTACAAAGGTCTAAGGAGAAAGCTCGCATTTTGGATTTCTCGCTTTTGATTATTCTCAACTTAGACATCCATACCGGGACAACATGGACAACGAGATAATGGACTCCTCTTTAATGCATAAGCATGTGGCAACAATTATTATTCTCATATGAGATTGAGGATATGCGTCCAAAACTGAAACTTCCACCATGAATCATGGCTTTAGTTAGCGGCCCAAAGTTCTTCTCTAACAATATGCATGCTCCAACCATGAAGGTGGTAGATCTCTCTTACTTCGGACAAGACGGACATGCATAGCAACTCACATGATATTCAACAAAGAATAGTTGATGGCGTCCCCGAAGCATGGTTATCGCACAACAAGCAACTTAATAAGAGATAAAGTGCATAAGTACATATTCAATACCACAATAGTTTTTAAGCTATTTGTCCCATGAGCTATATATTGCAAAGGTGAATGATGGAATTTTAAAGGTAGCACTCAAGCAATTTACTTTGGAATGGCGGATAAATACCATGTAGTAGGTAGGTATGGTGGACACAAATGGCATAGTGGTTGGCTCAAGTATTTTGGATGCATGAGAAGTATTCCCTCTCGATACAAGGTTTAGGCTAGCAAGGTTATTTGAAACAAACACAAGGATGAACGGTACAGCAAAACTCACATAAAAGACATATTGTAAACATTATAAGACTCCATACCGTCTTCCTTGTTGTTCAAAACTCAATACTAGATGTTATCTAGACTCTAGAGAAACCAAATATGCAAACCAAATTAGCAAGCTCTAAGTGTTTCTTCATTAATGGGTGCAAAGTATATGATGCAAGAGCTTAAACATGAGCACAACAATTGCCAAGTATCAAATTATCCAAGACATTTTAGAGTTACTACATGTAGCATTTTCCAATTCCAACCATATAACAATTTAACGAAGAAGAAACTTCGCCATGAATACTATGAGTAGAGCCTAAGGACATATTTGTCCATATGCTACAGCGGAGCGTGTCTCTCTCCCACAAAGTGAATGCTAGGATCCATTTTATTCAAACAAAACAAAAAACAAAAACAAACCGACGCTCCAAGCAAAGTACATAAGATGTGGCGGAATAAAAATATAGTTTCAGGGGAGGAACCTGATAATGTTGTCGATGAAGAAGGGGATGCCTTGGGCATCCCCAAGCTTAGACGCTTGAGTCTTCTTAAAATATGCAGGGGTGAACCACCGGGGCATCCCCAAGCTTAGAGCTTTCACTCTCCTTGATCATATTGCATCATACTCCTCTCTTGATCCTTGAAAACTTCCTCCACACCAAACTCGAAACAACTCATTAGAGGGTTAGTGCATAATAAAAATTCACATGTTCAGAGGTGACACAATCATTCTTAACACTTCTGGACATTGCATAAAGCTACTGGACATTAATGGATCAAAGAAATTCATCCAACATAGCAAAAGGGGCAATGCAAAATAAAAGGCAGAATCTGTCAAAACAGAACAGTCCGTAAAGATGGATTTTATTAGGCCACCAGACTTGCTCAAACGAAAATTCTCAAATTGAATGAAAGTTGCGTACATATCTGAGGGTCATGCACGTAAATTGGCTTAATTTTCTGAGCTTCCTACAGGGAGGTAGACCCAGATTCGTGACAGCAAAGAAATCTGGAACTGCGCAGTAATCCAAATCTAGTACTTACTTTACTATCAAAGACTTTACTTGGCACAACAAAACTCAAAACTAAGATAAGGAGAGGTTGCTACAGTAGTAAACAACTTCCAAGACACAAATATAAAACAAAAATACTGTAGTAAAAACAGGGGTTGTCTCCCATAAGCGCTTTTCTTTAACGCCTTTCAGCTAGGCGCAGAAAGTGTAATTCAAGTGACATCGAGAGATGAAGCATCAACATCATAATTTGTTCTAATAATAGAATCATAAGGTAACTTCATTCTCTTTCTAGGGAAGTGTTCCATACCTTTCTTGAGAGGAAATTGATATTTAATATTACCTTCCTTCATATCAATAGTAGCACCAACGGTTCGAAGAAAAGGTCTTCCCAATATAATGGGGCAAGATGCATTGCATTCAATATCCAAGACAAAAAAATCAACGGGGACAAGGTTATTGTTAACCATAATATGAACATTATCAACTTTCCCCAAAGGTTTCTTTTTAGCATTATCAGCGAGATTAACATCCAAATAACAATTCTTCAATGGTGGCAAGTCAAGCATATCATAGACTTTCTTAGGCATAACGAAATACTTGCACCAAGATCACATAAAGCATTACAATCAAAATCTTTGACTCTCATTTTAATGATGGGCTCCCAACCATCCTCTAGCTTTCTAGGAATAGAAGTTTCAAGTTTTAGTTTCTCTTCTCTAGCTTTTATGAGAGCATTTGTAATATGTTTTGTGAAAGCCAAGTTTACAGTGCTAGCATTAGGACTTTTAGCAAGTTTTTGCAAGAACTTTATAACTTCAGAGATGTGGCAATCATCAAAATCTAAATCATTACAATCTAAAGCAATGGGATTATCATCCCCAAGGTTGGAAAAAATTTCAGCAGTTTTATCACAAGCAGTTTCAGTAGTTTTAGCAGTTTCAGGTAATTTTGCGCGCTTTGCACTAGGAGTAGAAGCATTGCCAACACCAATTATTTTACCATTGATAGTAGGAGGTGCATCAACATATGAATCATTAGCATTGCTAGTGGTGGTAATAGTCCAAACTTTAACTACATTTTCCTTTTTAGCTAGTTTTTCATTTTCTTCTCTATCCCACCTAGCACGCAGTTCATCAGCCATTAATCTTATATTCTCATTAATTCTAACTTGGATGGCATTTTCTGTAGTAACAATTTTATTTTCAATATCCCTATTAGGCATAACTTTCGATTTCAAAAGATCAACATCAGAGGCAAGACTATCAACTCTAGAAACAAGAATATCAATTTTATTGAGCTTTTCCTCAACAGATTTGTTAAAGGCAGTTTGTGTACTAATAAATTCTTTAAGCATAGCTTCAAGTCCAGGGGGTGTATTCCTATTATTGTTGTAAGAATTCCCATAAGAATTAGCATAACCGTTACCATTATTATAAGGATATGGCCTATAGTTATTACTAGAATTGTTCCGATAAGCATTGTTGTTGAAATTATTATTTTTAATGAAGTTTACATCAACATGTTCTTCTTGGGCAACCAATGAAGCTAATGGAACATTATTAGGATCAACATTAGTCCTATCATTCGCAAGCATAGACATAATAGCATCAACCTTATCATTCAAGGGAGAGGATTCTTCAACAGAATTTACCTTCTTACCTTGTGGAGCTCTCTCCGTGTGCCATTCAGAGTAATTAACCATCATATTATCAAGAAGCTTTGTTGCTTCACCAAGAGTGATGGACATAAAGGTACCTCCAGCAGCTGAATCCAATAAATTCCGCGAAGAAAAATTTAGTCCTGCATAGAAGGTTTGGATGATCATCCAAGTAGTCGATCCATGGGTTGGGCAATTTTTAACCAGAGATTTCATTCTTTCCCAAGCTTGAGCAACATGTTCATTATCCAATTGTTTAAAATTCATTATGCTACTCCTCAAAGATATAATTTTAGCAGGGGGATAATATCTACCAATAAAAGCATCCTTGCATTTAGTCCATGAATCAATACTATTCTTAGGCAGAGATAGCAACCAATCTTTAGCTCTTCCTCTTAATGAGAAAGGGAACAATTTTAATTTTATAATGTCACCATCTACATCTTTATATTTTTGCATTTCACATAGTTCAACAAAATTATTGAGATGGGCAGCAGCATCATCGGAACTAACACCGGAAAATTGCTCTCTCATGACAAGATTCGAGTAAAGCAGGTTTAATTTCAAAGAATTCTGCTGTAGTAGCAGGTGGAGCAATAGGTGTGCATAGGAAATCATTATTATTTGTGCTAGTGAAGTCACACAACTTAGTATTTTCAGGGTTGGCCATTTTAGCAGTAGTAAATAAAGCAGACTAGATAAAGTAAATGCAAGTAAACTAACTTTTTTTGTGTTTTTGATATAGCAAACAAGACAGTAAATAAAGTAAAGCTAGCAACTAATTTTTTTGTGTTTTGATATAAGTGCAGCAAACAAAGTAGTAAACAAAATAAAGCAAGACAAAAACAAAGTAAAGAGATTGAGAAGTGGAGACTCCCCTTGCAGCGTGTCTTGATCTCCCCGGCAACGGCGCCAGAAATTTGCTTGATGCATGTAGTTGACACGTCCGTTGGGAACCCCAAGAGGAAGGTGTGATGCGCACAGCGGCAAGTTTCCCTCAGTAAGAAACCAAGGTTTAATCGAACCAGTAGGAGTCAAGAAGCACGTTGAAGGTTGATGGCGGCGGGATGTAGTGCGGCGCAACACCGGAGATTCCGGCGCCAACGTGGAACCCGCACAACACAACCAAAGTACTTTGCCCCAACGAAACAGCTGAGGTTGTCAATCTCACCGGCTTGCTGTAACAAAGGATTAACCGTATTGTGTGGAAGATGATTGTTTGCAAGAAAACAAGTAAAGAACAAGTATTGCAGCAGATTTGTATTTCAGTATTAAAAGAATGGACCGGGGTCCACAGCTCACTAGAGGTGTCTCTCCCATAAGATAAAAGCATGTTGGGTGAACAAATTACAGTCGGGCAATTGACAAATAGAGAGGGCATAACAATGCACATACATGATATGATAAGTATAGTGAGATTTAATTGGGCATTACGACAAAGTACATAGACCGCCATCCAACCGCATCTATGCCTAAAAAGTCCACCTTCAGGTTATCGTCCGAACCCCTCCAAGTATTAAGTTGCAAAGCAACGGACAATTGCATTAAGTATGGTGCGTAATGTAATCAACAACTACATCCTCGGACATAGCGCCAATGTTTTATCCCTAGTGGCAACATCACAACACAACCTTAGAACTTTCCGTCACTCGTCCTAGGTGTCAATGCAGGCATGAACCCACTATCGAGCATAAATACTCCCTCTTGGAGTTAAAAGCAAAAACTTGGCCAGAGCCTCTACTAGTAACGGAGAGCATGCAAGATCATAAACAACACATATGTAATAACTTGATAATTAACATAACATGGTATTCTCTATCCATCGGATCCCGACAAACACAACATAGAGTATTACGGATAGATGATCTTGATCATGTTAGGCAGCTCACAAGATCCAACAATGAAGCACAATGAGGAGAAGACAACCATCTAGCTACTGCTATGGACCCATAGTCCAGGGGTGAACTACTCACTCATCACTCCGGAGGCGACCATGGCGGTGTAGAGTCCTCCGGGAGATGAATCCCCTCTCCGGCAGGGTGCCGGAGGAGATCTCCAGAATCCCCCGAGATGGGATCGGCGGCGGCGGCGTCTCAGTAAGGTTTTCCGTATCGTGGCTTTTTCGCCTCAGGGGTTTCGCGATGGAGGCTTTAAGTAGGAGGAAGGGCAGAGTCGGGGGCCTGACGAGGGGCCCACACCATAGGGCGGCGCGGGCCCCCCCTTGGCCGCACCGCCAGTGTCGCCACCTCGTGGCCCCACTTCGTATGCTCTTCGGTCTTCTGGAAGGTTCGTGGCAAAATAGGCCCCTGGGTCTTCGTTTCGTCCAATTCCGAGAATATTTCGTTACTAGGATTTCTGAAACCAAAAACAGCAGTAAAACGAGAACCGGCACTTCGGCATCTTGTTAATAGGTTAGTTCCAGAAAATGCACGAATATGACATAAAGTGTGCATAAAACATGTAGGTATCATCAATAATATGGCATAGAACATAAGAAATTATCGATACGTCGGAGACGTATCAGGCACCGCCAGGTGCAGCGCAGGATCACCATCGCCGAGCACGACGAGCAGTTGATGCGCCAATGGAGGGCGCAGTTCTCCAACGACGTCGACAACACCGACGCGTTTTTCGCTAACCTTAGGGCACAACGCAGGTCCAACAGGCGCCACCGTCGGGCCGTCGCCACCTTCGAGATCGAGAACCCGAATACAACTTGGACCGAAAACGACCTTCGGTGGGATGACATTTGGACGGAGACAACCTCCGACGACGAGTAGAGACTAGACTAGTAATTTATCTATTTTATTGTAATTTCAATAAAGTCGTTGTCGGTTCTATTAGTTTAAATTTAGTTTATAAAGTCGTTGACGGTTGTTTTTGTTCAATAAAGTGGTTGACACGAAATTTATTATGATTGAACTGAAATTAAAGTACAGAGCTCAACTGAAAATTAAGATACATGGCCAGATTCGAATGTTGGAGCCATTCAATCATAGTCCCGCCTAGCCCTATAATAGTCGCCACTGTAGTCATCATAGTCGCCGACGTTATCGTCGCTAGCATTGGGGTCGCGGTTGTCGAACCTCGGTGGGTGAGCACGCGTGGGCTGGGATTGAGGGTAGCGCAGGCGGGGGGCACGATAGGCCATGACGCTCTGGAGAGTCCGGCCGTGCCACCACATCCGACGGCCGGCCTCGTTGAAGTTCGAAGGAGGCGGGCCGTCCTCCTCGTACCTGGCAACCGCCCTCTCACGCCGATTGATGAAGAAGCTGTCCCAAGTCGGGCTATAGTCGGGATGCCACTGGGGATTCCTCCGCTGCTCAGGCGTGAGCTCGAAATAGTAGTGGTTCGTGATGGCCATCTCGCGTGGCACACCTAGAGGGATAGGAGGGACCGGTACGCCTTCGACGCTCAGCAACCAGCCGATCGGGACGCGGTAGCCGGGCGGGTGATGCGTGTAGCTGACACGTCCGTTGGGAACCCCAAGAGGAAGGTGTGATGCGCACAGCGGCAAGTTTCCCTCAGTTAGAAACCAAGGTTTAATCGAACCAGTAGGAGTCAAGAAGCACGTTGAAGGTTGATGGCGGCGGGATGTAGTGCGGCGCAACACCGGAGATTCCGGCGCCAACGTGGAACCCGCACAACACAACCAAAGTACTTTGCCCCAACGAAACAGATGAGGTTGTCAATCTCACCAGCTTTCTGTAACAAAGGGTTAACCGTATTGTGTGGAAGATGATTGTTTGCGAGAAAACAATGAAACAAGTATTGCAAGTAGATTTGTATTTCAAGTATAAAAGAATGGACCGGAGTCCACAGCTCACTAGAGGTGTCTCTCCCATAAGATAAAAGCATGTTGGGTGAACAAATTACAGTCGGGCAATTGACAAATAGAGAGGGCATAACAATGCACATACATGTCATGATAAATATAGTGAGATTTAATTGGGCATTACGACAAAGTACATAGACCGCCATCCAGCATGCATCTATGCCTAAAAAGTCCACCTTCAGGTTATCATCCGAACCCCTTCCAATATTAAGTTGCAAACAACAGACAATTGCATTAAGTATGGTGCGTAATGTAATCAACAACTACATCCTCGGACATAGCATCAATGTTTTATCCCTAGTGGCAACAGCACATCCACAACCTTAGAACTTTCTGTCACTGTCCCAGATATCAATGGAGGCATGAACCCACTATCGAGCATAAATACTCCATCTTGGAGTTAAGAGCAAAAACTTGGCCAGAGCCTCTACTAATAACGGAGAGCATGCAAGATCATAAACAACACATAGGTAATAACTTGATAATTAACATAACATAGTATTCTCTATCCATCGGATCCCGACAAACACAACATATAGTATTACAGATAGATGATCTTGATCATGTTAGGCAGCTCACAAGATCCAACAATGAAGCACAATGAGGAGAAGACAACCATCTAGCTACTGCTATGGACCCATAGTCCAGGGGTGAACTACTCACTCATCACTCCGGAGGCGACCATGGCGGTGAAGAGTCCTCCGGGAGATGAATCCCCTCTCCGGCAGGGTGCCGGAGGAGATCTCCAGAATCCCCCGAGATGGGATTGGCAGCGGCGGCGTCTCAGTAAGGTTTTCCGTATCGTGGCTCTCGGTACTGGGGGTTTCGCGACGGAGGCTTTAAGTTGGCGGAAGGGCAACGCGGGGGGCCACACGAGGGCCCCACACCACAGGTCGGCGCGGCCAGGGCTTGGGCCGCGCCGCCCTAGTGTGGCGGCGCCTCGTGGCCCCACTTCGACTCCTCTTCGGTCTTCTGGAAGCTTCGTGGCAAAATAGGACCCTGGGCGTTGATTTCGTCCAATTCCGAGAATATTTCGTTACTAGGATTTCTGAAACCAAAAACGAGTAGAAAACAAGCAATCGGCTCTTCGGCATCTTGTTAATAGGTTAGTTCCAGAAAATGCACGAATATGACATAAAGTGTGCATAAAACATGTAGATATCATCAATAATGTGGCATGGAACATAAGAAATTATCGATACGTCGGAGACGTATCAGCGGGCAGGGGTAGTTCGAGGCGCAAAGCGCCTCCGCCTCCCGGGGTGTTAGACATACGATGGAAGCCATGGGAGAGAGTGATGAGGTTTGCAGATATGAGTCCAAGCCTACATATATATAGTGGAAAAATGGTGGGAATACGGGAAGAAAATAGGCGGGAACGAATCTGGGGAGCTGATGTGCGGGTAACCTTTTGTCACGGCTGGTGGGTGCAACCGGGACTAAAGCTGTCGGCAGGATAAGGATGTGTCGGTAATCTTTTGTCACGATTGGTGGCTGCAACCGGGACTAAAGCTGTCGGTAGGATAAGGACGCGTGGGTGGACGCACTACTCGATGAGATAAAGCATGTAGCGCACGACGCCCTGTCGAAGGAACAAGAAAAAGTAGAAGCGGTGCCGTGCCTATAAAAGGAGCATCGATACGCCTTGCCAAGCAGATCAACAAGCCAAGCACAGTTTCATTGACATGGATGAAGGAAAGGGTTGGGAAATTTCCCGTGGCGCAGCTTCTCGAAGATGTCGTTGGTGCACACGCCCTACGGCATCTTCGGAAGCTGCTCCTCGAAAAAATTTCCGTGCAAGCCCGTGAAAGACTCCGTCTCCTCTAACAGTGTTGGGGAAAGGGTTCTTATTATTACATAAATGTAGAGATTATCTTGGGAATACATTCTTACATCGCCATCTACTGTTGTGATCTTCTACGCCGTAGCCATGGAGAATCTTCAGCATTTAGCAAGATGCTTGGGTCAATTTTCACCGTGAAGGGCGGAATTTCTTTAAACTTATTATAATCTTCTGCCATGTCTGTCTTGTCATCCACTCCCACTATGTTTCTTTTCCCAGAAAGAACTATGTGGTGCTTTGGCTCCTCCGTTGATGTATTCTTTTGTTGATTTCTTTTTCTTGATTTGCTAGACATGTCCTTCACGTAGAAAACTTGAGCCACCTCGTTGGCTAGGACAAATGGCTCGTCCAGTACGCAAGATTGTTGGGATCCACTGTTGTCATACCGTACTTATCGTCTATATGTACACCGCTGAGCTTCACCCATTTTCACCGAAACAAAGGGACCTTAAAAGTGGGTCCATAGTCAAGTTCCCATATCTCCTCTATGTATCCATAATATGTGGTGGTTTGCCCATTCTCGTCTTTTGCATCGAAGCGGACACCACTATTTTGGTTGGTGCTCTTTTTATCTTGGTCGATCGTGTAAAATGTATTCCCATTTATCTCGTACCCTTGGAATGTACATATGTTTGAAGATGGTAACCTGGCCAACAAGTACAACTGCTCTACAACAGTGGTGTCCGCTTCGATGGAAAAGATGAGATGTCTTTGCAACCAACTGCCGAAGGTATTCATGTGTTCACGTGTAATCCATGAATGGGGCTTGCCCGGGTTTATTTCTCGTAAAACATTCTTATGTTTCTCGATGTACGGAGCCACCAAGCTGGAATTGTATAGAACTGTGTAGTTTGCTTGATTGAAAGAAATCTTGTCCCTGCACACCGTTGCTTTCCTTCCTAGTGTGCCTTGTCCAGCCAGCCTCCCCTCATACCGAGATTCAGGAACACCAATCAGCTTAAGGTCAGGAATAAAGTCAACACAAAACTCAATGACCTCCTCAGTTCCGTAGCCCTTTGAGATACTTCCTTCCGGCCTAGCTCGGTTATGAACATATTTCTTTAAAACTCCCATGAACCTCTCGAAGGGGAACATATTGTGTAGAAATACAGGATCGAGAATTCTAATCTCTTCAACTAGGTGAATGAGGAGGTGCGTCATAAGATTGAAGAAGGATGGTGGGAACAACAACTCGAAGATGACAAGACATTCGACCACATCTTCCTGTAATCCTGACAAAGTTTCTGGATCCATTACCTTCTGAGAAATTGCGTTGAGGAATGCACATATCTTCACAATGGCTAGTCGAACATTTTCTGGTAGAAGTCCCCTCAATGCAACCGGAAGCAATTGTGTCATAAGCACGTGGCAGTCATTGGACTTTAGGTTCTGGAATTTTTTCTCCTTCATATTTACTATTCCATTTATATTCGACGAGAAACCATACGGAACCTTGATACTGAATAGGGCTTCAAAAAAGATCTCCTTCTCTTGTTTGGTAAGAGCGTAGCTGGCAGGCCCTTCAAACTTCCCTGGATGATTGCTGTTTCGTCCTTTATGTTGTTTCTGGTCCTCCCGTGCTTCTGGTGTATCTTTTGTCTTCCCATACACGCCCAGGAAACCTAGAATATTCACACAAAGATTCTTGGTCAGGTGCATCACGTCGATTGCAGAGCGGACTTCCAGGACTTTCCAATATTCTAGCTCCCAAAAAATAGATTTCTTCTTCCACATGGGCGCGTGTCCGTCATCGTCTTTCGGAACAGGTCGACTACCTGGACCCTTTCCAAAGATAACATTTAAATCCTTGACCATGTCAAATATATCAGCACCACTACGGGGGACAGGCTTCGGACGGTTGTCTGCCTCGCCATCGAAATGCTTGCCTTTTTTCCTTAAGGGATGCTTGCGCGGAAGGAAACGGCGATTGTACGGGTACACAACTTTTTTGCTTTTTCCCAAATATTTACCTTCAGTCTCATCTAAACAGTGTGTGCATGCGTTGTATCCTTTGTTCGTCTGTCCTGAAATGTTACTAAGAGCAGGCCAATCATTGATGGTTACGAATATCAACGCTCGTAGGTCAAATTCTTGCTCGGTGTGCTCATCCCACACACGTACACCTGGTTTGGCCCACAACTCCAAAAGTTCATCAACTAATGGCCTTAGGTACACATCAATGTCGTTGCCGGGTTGCTTTGGGCCTTGGATAAGCACTGGCATCATAATGAAGTTCCGCTTCATGCACAACCAAGGAGGAAGGTTGTAGATACATAAAGTCACGGGCCAGGTGCTGTGGCTGCAGCTCTGCTCCCCAAAAGGATTCATGCCATCTGTACTTAGACCAAAGTATAAGTTCCTTGCCTCACCTGCAAAATCCGGGAACTCTCTCCCGATGTTCCTCCACTGTCGACCATCAGCGGGGTGCCTCAACATCGCGTCTTTCTTATGTTCTTCCATGTGCCATCGCAACAACTTGGCATGCTCTTTGTTTCTGAACAAACATTTCAACCGTGGTATTATTGGAGCATACCACATCACCTTCACAGGAACCCTCTTCCTGGGTGGCTCGCCCTCAACATCACCAGGGTCATCTTTTCTGATCTTATACCGCAATGCACCACATATCGGACATTTATTCAAATTCTCGTACTTCTCACCGCGGTAGAGGATACAGTCATTAATGCATGCATGTATCTTCTGCACATCTAATCCTAGAGGGAAGACAAGCTTCTTTGCTTCATATGTACTGATGGGCAATTCATTATTTCTTGGAAACAACTTCTTTAATATTATCATCAATTTCTCAAATTCCGAGTCAGTCACACCGGCCTCTGCCTTCCATTTCAGCAATTCCAATATGCTACCCAGCTTTCTCTGCCCATCTTCACAACCTGGGTACAACAATTTGTGGTGGTCCTCTAACATCTTGTCGAACTGCAACCTCTCCTTATCTGTGCCACAGTCTCTTCTTGCACAGAAATGGCCCGACGAAGATCATCATCAACAGGATCATCTGATGCCTATTCTTCACCTCCTTCTTCTTCATTGTCGTCCATTGCGGTATCATCGCATTCAGAGAACATAGATTGGTACTGGTCATCATTATCTTCTTCTTCATCGCCGTCTTCCATCATAACCCCTTCTTCTCCGTGCTTGGTCCAAACATTATAGCTGGACATGAATCCAAACCGAAGCAGGTGGCTCTTAATGTCTCTTGAGCAAGAGTAATCCTTCTCGTTCTTACATTTTAGACATGGGAAACACATAAAACCTTGCTTCGACTTGTTGGCCTCGGTCACAAGCAGGAAAGAATTCACGCCCTCTCTGAAAGTGGGAGCACATCGGTTACCGTACATCCATGGATGACTCATCTGCATCATAAGTACAATTATATATGTATCAGATGCAATCATCTTGCTAAAATTAGTATTGTACGGACTATGTATATATATACGAGAAAATAGTTGCTAACCTTTTAGGATCAAAAAGAGGAGAAATCTTATCAAATAAAATCAAGTGGCATCCCTCTCACAAGCATTCCATCAAACACCTCTTGTGCACATGTAGAAAAAATAAGCTAGCATACACCTCCACCTTCACCACCAAGGAAAAAATGAGGTGGGGGCTGGCTGCGTGTCTATATATAGGCATGGCCTTTTGTCGCGGGCCGTATTACGACCCGCGACAAAAGGGGTGCCGACAGGAGGCGCCAGCCCTCAGACCCCTTTTGTCGCGGGTCGTAATACGGCCCGCGACAAAAGGGCGCGACAAAAGGCCCTGCCCGCTCCAAACCGCTTCGGAGCGACGTGGCCACCCCATTTGTCGCAGGTGCAGGCGCGCCCGCGATAAAAGGATCCCACGAAAGCCCTATTTCCACTAGTGGAATCAGTCAAATTTCATGTTTTTACCTCGCATAGTTTTGCGGAATATGTATCCTCTTATACATGCCACATATTCCTAGGAAGCATAGCGCATTGTTCACATGCCTATGAAGCATACATGTATTGTGAAACATGGAACAATTCTTTTTTTTTATGTGTCCATAGAAGCTTCATTTCTATATTTGGAGTACATTTTAGTGCTTCATACAATTGCTTGATATATTTCGGACCAAGCACATATTTGCTTCGTTCAGTTCATCAAAATAAGTAGCTTCCCACTTTCATACCACATGTTCATGCATGTTACAATTTGCTCCATTCTACAAGATATTGTATGTTAACCAACAATGTGTTACAAACAATGGGAGGTACCCTTTTACCATACATGTAATTTTTTTGTGTACCCTTTTACACGGACCAGGCGCGGCCAAGGGTGGGGTCGCGTCTGCCCTATGTACTGCGACGTGGCAGCTGCGCGTGTCCTTCTGGCTCCGTCTTCGTCCCGGAAAAATAAGACTCTGGGTTTTTTGTTTCGTCCAATTCAGAGAAATTTTCATGTACAACTTTTCCGAAACACAAAAACAGCAGAAAACAGGAACTGGCACTGCGTTAATAGGTTAGTCCCAGAAAATGCTAAAAAGTGTGAAAAAGTGCACATAAAACATATAAGAATTGTAACAAAACAAGCATGGAGCATCAAAAATTATAGATACGTTTGGGACGTATCATAAGCCCAGTCGAAGTTTTTATTTGTCGAAGGCAACTAAGGGATCAGATCAGTTAGCTCGTTCGACGACCCTGTAGTAATCGCAATTTTATTTTCTGGGTCGTACGCAAGTTTTTAATGGCGATAGCCCCCGAGTAAACGAGGGAACCATGCGCTTATTCATCTCCGTAACACAGTGCACCTGCGTGAGCCTTCCATATGTTGTACTGTTTCCACCCATTGCAGCACTTGCATGTTCCCTGAGGCTTTGGTGGAAGCATTATTGTATGAAGATTCTCGTCAATTGCAGCACTCACATGTTCCCTGAGACTTTTGACGGAAACCTTATTATACTTTGCAGCACCCCGAGTATTGCCGGGTAAGTTGTGCTTCATTGATAACCAGAGCTCCCGATGGGAGTGGTAGTAGCCGATAATTCTGAAGATCTCCCGAACATTTTTTCGAGTAGGATAATAATTATATAGATTGAACCAGAAAATTTTATTCATAATGTGCAACTAGGGTATACATTATTCCGATGGTTGGCTAAGAAGCCTTATTGTAAGATAAGAGAAAGTAAAAAAGGTCGAGGCCTAAGTATAGAAGCGTCACAATTGTGCAACGGTCCATGGGTTGCCTTCGTCTTGTCATGTTGTAGTATTCCTGATGCAATAGGCTCCTCCTAGGATGACTTCAGTAATGATGTATGGCCCTTCTCATGGAGATTCAAGCTTCAGATGTCCCCTCTACTTTAATCGTAGTACTAGGTCACCTACATCAAAGCTTTGAATGCGCACCCTTTAACTGTGGTAGTTTCGTATCGCCTACTGATATATTGTTGTTCTTGCTAGAGCGATATCTCGAGCTTCATCGACAAGATCAACAACATCTTGTAATGCTTGATCAGAGGCGTTCTCATTATATGCAACGACCCGTGGTGCTTCGAAGCGAACATCGGCAGGTAGAACGGCTTCAACTCCGTGTACAAGAAAGAAAGGAGTATACTATGTCGATCTATTTGGGTATGATTCACAAGCTCCAAAGTACTGATGGCAGTTCCTCGACCGAGGCGCCGACTACCCTTGTAAGACGTTTCTTGATGCCATCATAAATTAGACCGTTGATCCTCTCCACCTGCCCATTGGTTTGAGGGTGCGAAACCGAAGCAAAACTGCTAGAAGATGCCAGAGATACTTCATTTATAAAGTTCGCCAGCTACTATAGTGAATGCTTTGGAACGACGCACCGTACGCCTTGATTTGACTGGATCATCCGGTAGCTCCTGCCGAAGTAAATAAGCTAGCAGATGCTTAGTCCATAAAGGCTCGAGGAGGAGAACTTGTTGTTCGAGTCCAGCGGTAATGCTTTCGGCAATGCCCTTAGGCGTAACCTCCGAGTCAATGGTCGACTCTACTAGAGGTGCCAAAGTTTTGACCTTGATAGAACTCTGATTAATTACTTCATAAAAAACTCCGTCAGGGATTACGAAGAATGTGGAACCAATGTTTGCCAAGGAATCTACTTATTCATTACTGTGTCTACCAATATGTTTCAACTCGCAACCTCGAATTTGGCTTCCATCGATTGGTACATTTGTCGATAAGCAATCATATTAACCCTGATAGCATCGCATAAATTCATTGACTGCTGAACCACAAGATTTGAATCTCCGTAAATATCGAGATGGGTAGCGCTGCATGCTTTATCCATACGCATGTCGTGCAATAGTGCCTCATACTCCGCTTCATTGTTTGTTGGCAGCGTGAAGTTCATCCTTAGCATGTATCTCATCTTCTCACCTTGTGGAGAAACTAAAAACTACTCATGCGCCTGCGCCTGTGTTTCGTTTCGAGCCGTCGAAGTACATTGTCCACGAACCCGACATATCGGATGCAGCCGGAATTTGTGACTGAATCCAATCGACAAAGAAGTCATGGAGAATCTGCGACTTGATGGCTGTTCAGTTTACGTAAGAAATATCATATGGTGCTAACTCGATAGCCCATTAAGATACTCTACCTGTGGCATCTGGATTGGTGAGTATGTTTTTTAACAGAGCTTCAGTGACGACGATTATCGGATGCTCAACGAAGTAAAGCCGTAGTTTCCACGCTGTCCTCCATATAGCATATGCCAACTTCTGGTGGTGTGGGTACCGTTGCTCTGTTGGTGTGAGCACTTCGCTAAGGTAGTAAACGGGGTGCTGCACGCCGTGAACTTTTCTGCTTCCGAGCGCTCGACTATGAGCACGGTGCTAACAACTTGACTGGTTGTAGTGATATAGAGTAACATAGGCTCCTTATCATGTAGAGTTACAAGAACCGGGGAAGTCGAGAGAAATTTATTTAGATTGTCGAAAGGTTCCTGCGCTTCTGCAGTCCACTCGAACTTCTCTGATTTCTTCATTAGTTGATAGAATGGCGATGCCTTTTCTACTAACTTTGCAATGAACCTGCTGAGGGCTGCTACGCGTCCTGCTAGCTGCTGCACCTACTACAGATTCCTTGGTGGCTCCATATCGAGGTCACCCTTGATCTTCAAAGGATTCGCCGCTATCCCTCTAGATGAAATAAAGTACCCGAGTACTTGACCTCCTGGTACTCCGAAAAAGCATTTGTTCGGTTTCAGCTTGATCTTGTAGCGATCAAGGTTGTCGAAGGTTTCACGCAAGTCATCGATCAAGGTGGAAGCGTTTCGGGGCTTGACGACGATGTCGTCGATATAAACCTCGATATTCCGGCCAATCTGTTTCCCAAGGCATGCTTGCATACACCGTTGATAAGTTGCGCCCGCATTTTTTAATCCGAAAGTCACGATGTTATAACAGTAAACACCATGCGGTGTGATGAATGCTGTTAACTTCAGGTCTTCTTCTTTGATCTTAATTTGGTTATATCCGGAGTAACATCTAGAAAGGAGAGACGATCACAGCCTGCTGTAGAGTCAACTATCTGGTCGATACAAGGCAATGGGAAATGATCCTCCAGGCAATGCTTGTTGAGGCTCATGAAGTTAATGCACATACGAAGAGCTGTCGTATCTTTCTTCGGTACCATTATTGGGTTGGCTACCTATTTGGCCTCCTTGAGCTCCCGAATAAACCCGGCTTTGCGGAGTCGATTAACTTCTTCTCCAATGGCTTTTCTTTTTGGTTACGAAAAACGACGCAGTGTCTGCTGGACAGGCTTGGCTTTAGGGTCAATATTGAGGGTGTGCTCTGCGAGTTCCCTGGGAATACCTGGCATGTCGGATAGATCCCATGCAAATATTTCCCAGCGCTCACAGAGGAACTCGATGAGTGCGCCTTCCTATTCGACAACAAGGTATGATGACGCGTTGATCGTATTCTTCGGGTCAGAGGGATGCACTTGATGTTTCTTTGCTTCTTTGGCGCCATCAAACTCGTCGGACTTTGTGTTCCGATTATCGGCAGGTGGCTGTGTATGATCAGTGAGTATGTCCAGTGCATTGAGCTCTTCCTTGATTCCGAATTTGAAGGCGATCTTCTGAAAATCCATATCACAGTTATCGAAACGAGAAAAACTTCCGTGAACAGTTATTGGCGTCCCATTTTAATTTGCCTGGCATCTTAAGCTTTAAGTAAGCGTAATGAGGAACTGCCATAAACTTGGCAAATGATTGTCGACCGAAGATGGCGTGGTAGTGTGATTCCCAATCTACTACCTCGAACTCGAGTCTTTCCTTCATGAAGTTTGTGGGTGTACCGAAGACAACATCCAGCGATTGTTCAAACCATAAACTTGGCAAATGATTGTCGACCGAAGTTTGTGGGATATACGGGTCGGGTCGGTTCGGGATGATACCGTGGAAACCAGTGTCGGATTCTTGTAACATTTCGGCGGTTAGCCTATCGCCTTCATTGTGCTGGCAAACAGGAGGTTCAAACCGCTTCCTCCATCCATAAATACTTTGCTCATGTTGTACCCTCCAATCTACGCTTCGAGTACCAAGGCGGCGTGCCCCGGCCTTGGCACGGCTGTCAGATGATCTATTTTGCTGAACAACATGCTTTTATCTGACCAATCGATGAATTCGGGCACATTTGCCATGGCTACTTCTACAAGCTTTACCTCCCGTAAAAATTTCTTGGCTTCTCTCTTAGGAAAACTAGCCTTGTGAATCATGTTCACATGCCCTAGAGTGACGGGGTAAGCTTCGGCATGTACATAGATATCGTCAGAAACGGGATAAACTTCAGCCGGTACATAGATATCGTCGGCTGGTACATATCGTGGCTGTGCATAGGCAGCCGTTCCTTCCATTATCGGATGTACCATTGCTTCTGCATTGGATCTTAACTCCTCACACAACCTATGAATATCAAGGAACCGTCGACGGTCGTTGAGCAGATGTGACGCCTTTTCGATAATGTCCTTCGGATCAACATAAGCATGCAAGTAACACGGGGAAACAAGTTGTTCTGCTGCCGATAGGTAAGGTGTAACACCCCAACTTTTTGCAAGCTTGTTTAATTATCCAAAGTGCAAAAATTAGGGGGAACAAAAACTTTTTCTATAGACTAATTAACATGAATTGCCTTGATCTGTTAGTTATGATGAATTGCCTTGATCTGTTGGTAGATAAATTGTCTTGATTTGCTTGTTGAGTTTTGTTTTGAGCTACCCTTAATAACAACACCTCTAGTGGTTAAACAAGCAACTCACTAAAAAAAACACATGTGTGGCTTACGAAGAATTGTTTTTCTTTTTACTACATCAAACCTCCCTCCTGATGGCAACATGAGTGTGCCTACTTATAAGATTCCAACTTTGGCAGTTGATCTCTTAGCACCCACAACTGTTTTTGGTGACCTCAGTGCATGGATCTCTTCTATACAACACCCTCTGCAACTTCCACATCTTACATGTCACATCCTCCACTTGCAACTCTTATAATCACTTGATCCGGTATCCTATCCAATGTTTCAACACTCGGATCACTTCTTCCTCTTTTACCTCTTGTGTTTATTTAATCCAATTTTAATATCCACAAAACCAAGAGTAGGTATGATGGGTACATTTTGTAGCCACCATCTACCCTTGAGAACACTCCTTCCTAAATTAGTTTTCTTTCTCAAAAACCCTATTGTTTTTCTTCCCTGGTTTTAGCCACAAAAAAAAATCACTCCTTGTTATTAAAACTCCTTAAATGTTTTCTTCAAATAACAAGAGAGATTGTGGATGGTATTTTGTATCATCCCATTCCCTTCAACCCAAAAAGACTTTCTATAAAGGCATTTGATTTTCTTCCTTCTTTTAAGTGCATGGTTTTGGTACATGTGCCATCCTTGCACCTTTTGATAACACAAGGGAAAAATCTATTTGGCATTATTATGCAAGTAGACCCATTTTGTTTTAAAAATCATTGGATCTCTTTCAAAATGTTTTCAAAGGAAAGTTCAATATAAACCCTATCCAACATTTTGATCAACTCTCATAGTGGTGGAGACCCACCTCTGTAAAGTTCCAGATCTAATTAACAACTTCCATTCATTCATCACATCTCACTCTTGTATGGTTTACCATCATCATCTTGACCTCATGTTGATGGCTTATGCCACCATATTCATCCTTGTGAGTATGTTTATTTCACTCACCATCTATCTTAGCCTTGCTCTAAAATTGTCTAAACCACCATCACCACCATCATCTTTTGGCCAAGTTGATCACTTGATCAAAGTGCTTCATTCCTCAACATTGGCACCAATGTTTTTTAACACCCCTCTCTTTTCATTCTTACTTCATCAAATCAACATTACCCATCTACCTTGGCATGCTCATGCATTGTTGCATGTGGTCAATGCCAATCTTTTCAATTTTGAATTCAAATAAAAAGTTTTATTCTTCAACTATACCTTTGGATCTATTTTCATCTTATGTTTGTCACAACCAAAGTGGTGGGAATTATCCTTAGAGTACATATCACCTCACACTTCTTTTTATCTATATGAATCCACTCATATTCTTATCATCATTAAAGTCACTCATTGACGTCATCTTCTCAACATCATGCCTTGGCCTACACACATGGATGTTGTGCATCTCTTTGTTTGTTCACTTATGTTTGGCAAGGATGGAGCCGGCCATTGTCTATGCATGGCAATTTCGGCCAGCCATTCCTCTCTATTTTTCTTCCTCTACAAGACTTGCCTCCCAACTACCCCAATCAATAAATGAGCAGCCTCCCAACCCACCCAATCAATGAGGAGGCAGCCACCATCCTCCTCTTTATAAGGAGCTTGGCCGGCCACACCTCCTCTCCTTTGCCTCATTTGTTTTCACTCCCTACTATTTCCTCCACTCCCTCACACTCTCCTCCTCCACTTCCCCACGAAAATGGTGCTCCCCTTGCTCCCATGGCCGGCCATGGCCATGGAAAGCCACCAAGATGAAGCTCTCTCTCTCCCTCAAGCTCCTCCTCACCATGAGAGCCTCCCTCTCCTCCTTCTCCCCAACCCTAGATGGTTTTCTCTCCTCTTCTTCTTCCTCCCTTGCTAAGATTGGATCTTGATGCAGGTGCATGTTGGTCCAAGCATGGAGAAGCTTGAGCTATCCTCAGATCTGAAGTTCTTGAGCAAAGTTCGTCCAAAAACTTGCTGTAATTTCTGCTATCTTGCTGTTTCAGATTCTGGTACGATTTTGTAAAATCCGCCAAATCTCGTGTGCAGATCCAAATCGAGTGGTTCAAAGTTCTGAAGATAGGTATTGAAAAGATCTACAACTTGGCGTTGGTCTCATCCTCAAATTCGTTACGGATTTTGCATGGTAAATAAAGTTCTGCAAACATGCAGAATCACTGTTTGTTAGATTTCTCCCGTTTTATAAAACCTTTTTGAGCAAATTAAACTGTGGGTGAAAGCCCTCTCCAATACCTTCATTTTGGCGGTGGTTTCACTTCGATTGACCTCCTGAAACTGAAATGGTTCACAGATCAAGATCTGGTCAGATCTGACTTTGTCGAATTAAACCAGGAGCTTGGAGAAGAATGTTTGAATGAAACCAACTGGGTAAGAACCACCTATTCAATACCTTTCAGATGCAGCAGACCTCATATTTTTATGATTTGTGTATGATTTTTGATGAATTAAACTTGTTCTGTATGTTCTGCAGACATGGTTGTTAGCTTTTAATTCATCAAAAATCCATTTTTGAACCTAATTGAGTGATTCCACTTCTGAATGTTTTCTTAATCATCTCAAACAAGTTTCAAACCTTTATCTGTTCTGCAACTCCATAGTTAAAGCAAATGGTGAGAACATGCAGTAAACTTGTAAATCCATTTGTGAGAGTTTCAGAAATAATTTGAACCCAAATCCAATTGTGTGTGAATCTCTGTTTAAATATCTTTCAAATGCCAGTGGCCTCATATTTTTAGGATTTCTCTACGATTTATGGCTTACAGATCTTGTTTTCTGTACAGTCAGATTCAAAGAAATTCCTAAAATTGTAGGTTTAATATTTTTGGGTGATTCTAATTGGGTTAGTCTTGTATTAGTACTGGCTATATAGGAAAAATATGATTAGTCTCTGTTCATACATATTTGTTACTGTTAGTAATGTTTATGTGTGACATGCATTGTTGAAGCAAAACTTTTCGGTTTATTTAAAACCCTTGACCAACTCTTTTTAGTAGAGATGAGCAACCCTTCTTTTATGCTTGCAAAATAAAACCTCTGCAACCTAACATTAGCTCTTTTGTTTTGCTTAAGTTTTCAAATGATGTGGAATATGGTTTGCTTCCTATTTTGGATGTTGTGTTATGTGAGCAAACTAAGTTAGGAAAACTGTTTTCTACTTTTACAAAAATGTTAGAAAATGTTTTGTGAATGTATTTGATGTCAAACTAATGCTCTTGTCCTCTTTATGATGTTATCTACCAGGGGATGTTTGGTTTATACCATGGTGATAACCGAGAGAGGCAATTGCTAAGTCATGGCACTCTCATACCTTCACTAGGTAAATAGATTGGGTTCTCTTTTAGTTGCTTTGTAGTACCTATAAGTCTTTTGTATGTTAGCCCTTAGTAAAGTGGTTAGCTATTGATTGTTGAATGTTGCATGCTTGTTATGTTTGGGGCAATGTGATTGATTGTGTTCCTTTTATATTTTCCGGCGATAGATGCGAACAATTCCGGAGAAGAAGAAGAAGTGGATTGGACAAGGATTCTTTATATGTTGTTGGAATTCTTATATTGATGGAGTTGAAGACGTACAGGGACAAATAAGCCAAGGCAAGCCATCTTTTGATCTCTGATATGATGTCACTTTGGATGTCATCTTGTGCTATCAATAGCATCTTGGTTCTATGTGTGATGATCTCCATATTGTTGTCATCTATGCTTGGATGCAAGCATGGTACCTCTAGTAGTTTTATCTTGTCAAGGTCTTGGTAATTGGTTGGGTGTATGGTATCATGGCCATTGCTATCCAACTTGCTTTCTATATTTAGCTTGAATATGTTCCACCTCGGGACAAGATTCATACTACACCCCCTTCTAGTGTAGATGTATCAATACCATGTTTTTGGTGTATTCTCAAATTGTGATGAGTATGCCTGTTTTCCCTTAATGGTGTTGGTGTTGGTCAATTCTCATCCCTATATATCTATTGATTGGGTTAGATAGCACCACAAATCTGAAAGTATATTTCCTATTGTGTTGTCATAATACATGCTTAGCTCAAGCAAGTATGATCCACTCCAATACCTCTTTTTCATACCCTCAATGGCGTGATGACCCTCATCTCGGCCATAGTGTTGTATTAGTTCAACTCATGAAACTTTAGATTGGGAACCCCTCAAGGTTTACCTTGTTGTAAATGTTTATGAAAACCTTGGGTGAGGCAATCTTACCCAAGCGTATGGTTTATGAAAGGAAAGGATCTTGACAAAGATGGTTGGAAAGAGGAAGGTGTGTGTGACTTGGGTTTTTGAGAAAAACGACACATGGTCCTTTGTATTCGCCCGGAACAACTAAACAGCGCAACCATAGCTACTCCAACGTGGGCACGGGGCTTAACTTGACGTTTGTTCTTCTTAGCATGAGGCACCGCACAACTATACAAGGGTACGGTTACCCCCGAGTCCGGGTTGTCATGGTTGGGACAATAGTATAACGGGAGGCCTTCGGGGCTGACCCGTCCGGAAGACACTATGGGTCTCCCGGCTTGGCGGTGGAGCCACGCTCTAGAGGAGGTGAGCTGCCACGGTGCCGGGAGGTACATACTCCATAGGGTAGGACCTCGTGTTAAGTCGAATGGGCGAAAGGTTATGTCCGGGTATCCGTCGTGGCATATGTCGTTATGCGGGGATGATGCCCACACGATAGGTATCTGGATAGTTGTGGTGAAAGTGTGCAAACTCTGCAGAGTCAAAACTATTCGAATAGCCGCGTCCGCGGTCATGGACGGTTGGGATGGCCGTTACAGTAGCCGTGTCGAGTTTTGGTTTTGAAAATGATTTCCAAAGGAAATGTGTGTTGGAAGTACCGGAAGGGTACGGGAAAGATGGTGTGCCGACCATGTGGAGATGGTCGAGGAAAATGAAACAAAAGAGGGTGACCCTTCCTAGTGTTTCATGTAGAGGAACTCTGCTTTAACAAAGATATAGAGATGTCATAGGACTTTCTTAGTGTCCCCTTCAACTGTGATGTGGGAGGCTATATCCACAAGAGAAACTGATTCTCTTTCACATGCTATATCCACAAGAGAAACTGATTCTCTTTCACATGCTATATCCACAAGAGAAACCGATTCTCTTTCACATGCTATATCCACAAGAGAAACTGATTCTCTTTCACATGCTATATCCACCGGAGAAACTATTCTTCCTCTCTTGTCTTCTTTAGTTAGAATTGTTATCACCTTTCTTGATGGTTTGCGAGTACAATTCAAATGTACTCACGGCTTTGTCCCCGGCTATTTACTTGGCCAGACCTGGAGGACTTCGACAGATGAAGAAGGAGTTGACGACGTCTATGCGAGCTAGGAACGTCTTCCCGCCCGCTTGCTCGTAGGGTTAAGGCGGATGACTTGGGCTCTACGCTGCTGAAGTGATTCTCGCTACTCTGATGATTAGATTAGGCCCTTCGAGGCTATCTTGTAAAGATGGGTCATGTGACTTTATTGTAATTTTCTTATTCCGTTTTGTAAAGGATGATGTAATTTGATATCAGTTCGGTTATGTGTTCACGGCACACTGATCATGGGAACGTGAACCGTATACATAACAGGGTATTTCGGACAGCTAGTCCGGGGTCCCCACGTAGCCGGTATCGTAGCCATCCCGACCGTAGGAGACCTTAGTTAGCATGGACGTTAGTTAGGAAACAAGTACTTGGGCAAAACTATTTACCAAACAAATTCTTTCGTTAGTCGGAAGCATAGCTTCTACTCCTCTTGTTTCTTCAAAACTTCTAAATTCTTATCTCTCCGCTTTATAGAAGTGTTTGAAAATTCTTACTCTATTGTCTCATCCACTTCAAACCTACATATTGGACGATGTCCCCAACTCGGACCGGAGACTCGAACTCAAAGATACATCAATCCCTCGAGAAGACTCATGAATCTCCAACGACAGCTATTGAAGATTGGAGGCCGACTTAGTGTGCACATAAAAGAATGATAATATCATGTCTTTGGCTGTCACCAAAGTATGTCAAAGATCTGACCTTGTTCCTCCGTGGACTTGCACTTTTTGCAGTCGTCAGGGATCAAGTCCTCAGTTTTTGACTAGTAATTTTTAGGCCAGCCACCAGAAGATGCCGACTTTGGGAGTACCTACACAACTACCCCTTCAAAGACCCCACGTTCCCGGGATGTTGAGCAAGAAGACTACACAGTTTTAGCCTCTACCTCAACCTCGACGACTCAACACCAGGCCGCATCACCACTCTCTGCTTCAAGAATCCTTGTTGAAGACGATGTCAACAAGCTGAAGACCGCAACATATGTGACCAGCCCAAACCTATAGGATGGATAGGACAAAACTCAATCGCTTTGATTGAGCTACCCCGCGTATTAGTCATCCATGGGTACTTGTGTTACCATGTCTGGTTTGATGATTGCTTGTAGTTCCCTAAGTGTGTTGTCTTGAGTGTTTTTATTTGTTTGTTGTGTGTTTGATTGTCTTGGTCTTTAGGTCTGAAAAACACTCTTGGTGTGATAAATCAGCGTAGGAAGCCCCTCTAAGACGTTTTCACAGTCATCTACCTCGCCGATAAAATGCTTACTGCTAGCTAAATGGATAAGTTAACCCTGTTAACCATCGATTCTCAACCGTCAGAGAAACTGACCAGACCCCTATCTACGCCAACTACTTTCAAGATCAGCTGAAGCATCTCTACTAAGCCGAGAAGACAGAAGACCCTACCTTCAAGAGTGACTGCACCTCTGCAAGAAGACATGCATACTAACTTTGTCTAACCTTAGAGTATAATCGCGCTAACCTCGAGGATATCTTTTTGAAACCACCCTCTAACACACCGTCTAACAAACTGAGAGAACAATAGCGTCAGACCCAAGTTACATCACATGGTTCATCTGTTCCTCATCAAGTGAAGCTCATGAAGATACCTCAAGACTCAAGATTAGGTGTATTTTACCTACTCACTTCTTAAGTGGTATAAGTCAACACTGACCCTCAAGCTGAAGATTGTCTTCGACGGCCTTCGTTGCTGCTTCATATGGGGACCAACCAGGCGTTTCATCGACTTACTAACTTACCGCGCGTTATATAGTCTAATAAACACCGTGAGTGCCTCTTGAAGTCGTGGACTACACATCGTCTCCTGAAGATTCTTCAACTGAATACGGAAGATCGACGACTTCTTCAGAAGCCCCAGATAGGACCACAAGGCGGAAGCTCTGAGTTTTTCCGAAACCCGATGAAAAATCCTAAGGGTGGAAGACTTCATCTTCCACTAAAAATTGGAGCTGACCGTAAAAATTTAAACCTTTCTAAAACACCGTTGGGAATTTGGGATGCACTAACTTCCCTTGAAGCTGTGGACTGCACCTCGCTCCCTGAAGATGCTTCAACTCAAGACGAGAGAAAGATCACTTCTTCGAAAGCACCGACAAGACCCGTGGCCGAAGCTTAGAGTTTTTAACCCCCCTATGAACAATTTTAAGGGTGGAAGACTTCGTCTTCCACTAAAATTTAAAGTTAACTCTAAAAAGTTTTCAACCCCGCTAAAGCACCGCTGGAGTGCGCTAACTCTCCTTGAATCGTGGACTCTAACACCTGCTTGGAGTATTCAACCTCTTCATGAAGCTCACCATCGGCAGGAATCCATCATGTCTTCCAGAAGATAAAGCAATGACCTTCTCAAAAATGGCACATCTAAAAAAGAATGGAGTCTAACTTTAGTTAAACTTTACAACCCCCCCCCTCTAGTTCTATGCTTAGTAATCTCGGGACGAGATTATTTTAAGGGTGGAAGATCTGTAACACCCCAACTTTTTGCAAGCTTGTTTAATTATCCAAAGTGCAAAAATTAGGGGGAACAAAAACTTTTTCTATAGACTAATTAACATGAATTGCCTTGATCTCGTTAGTTATGATGAATTGCCTTGATCTCGTTGGTAGATAAATTGTCTTGATTTGCTTGTTGAGTTTTGTTTTGAGCTACCCTTAATAACAACACCTCTAGTGGTTAAACAAGCAACTCACTAAATAAAACACATGTGTGGCTTAGGAAGAATTGTTTTTCTTTTTACTACATCAAACCTCCCTCCCGATGGCAACATGAGTGTGCCTACTTATAAGATTCCAACTTTGGCAGCTTGATCTCTTAGCACCCACAACTGTTTTTGGTGACCTCAGTGCATGGATCTCTTCTATACAACACCCTCTGCAACTTCCACATCTTACATGTCACATCCTCCACTTGCAACTCTTATAATCACTTGATCTGGTATCCTATCCAATGTTTCAAGCACTCGTATCACTTCTTCCTCTTTTACCTCTTGTGTTTATTTAATCCAATTTTAATATCCACAAAACCAAGAGTAGGTATGATGGGTACATTTTGTAGCCACCATCTACCCTTGAGAACACTCCTTCCTAAATTAGTTTTCTTTCTCAAAAACCCTATTGTTTTTCTTCCCTGGTTTTAGCCACAAAAAAAATCACTCCTTGTTATTAAAACTCCTTAAATGTTTTCTTCAAATAACAAGAGAGATTGTGGATGGTATTTTGTATCATCCCATTCCCTTCAACCCAAAAAGACTTTCTATAAAGGCATTTGATTTTCTTCCTTCTTTTAAGTGCATGGTTTTGGTACATGTGCCATCCTTGCACCTTTTGATAACACAAGGGAAAAATCTATTTGGCATTATTATGCAAGTAGACCCATTTTGTTTTAAAAATCATTGGATCTCTTTCAAAATGTTTTCAAAGGAAAGTTCAATATAAACCCTATCCAACATTTTGATCAACTCTCATAGTGGTGGAGACCCACCTCTGTAAAGTTCCGCATCTAATTAACAACTTCCATTCATTCATCACATCTCACTCTTGTATGGTTTACCATCATCATCTTGACCTCATGTTGATGGCTTATGCCACCATATTCATCCTTGTGAGTATGTTTATTTCACTCACCATCTCTCTTAGCCTTGCTCTAAAATTGTCTAAACCACCATCACCACCATCATCTTTTGGCCAAGTTGATCACTTGATCAAAGTGCTTCATTCCTCAACATTGGCACCAATGTTTTTTAACACCTCTCTCTTTTCATTCTTACTTCATCAAATCAACATTACCCATCTACCTTGGCATGCTCATGCATTGTTGCATGTGTTCAATGCCAATCTTTTCAATTTTGAATTCAAATAAAAAGTTTTATTCTTCAACTATACCTTTGGATCTATTTTCATCTTATGTTTGTCACAACCAAAGTGGTGGGAATTATCCTTAGAGTACATATCACCTCACACTTCTTTTTATCTATATGAATCCACTCATATTCTTATCATCATTAAAGTCACTCATTGACGTCATCTCCTCAACATCATGCCTTGGCCTACACACATGGATGTTGTGCATCTCTTTGTTTGTTCACTTATGTTTGGCAAGGATGGAGCCGGCCATTGTCTATGCATGGCAATTTCGGCCAGCCATTCCTCTCTATTTTTCTTCCTCTACAAGACTTGCCTCCCAACTACCCCAATCAATAAATGAGCAGCCTCCCAACCCACCCAATCAATGAGGAGGCAGCCACCATCCTCCTCTTTATAAGGAGCTTGGCCGGCCACACCTCCTCTCCTTTGCCTCATTTGTTTTCACTCCCTACTATTTCCTCCACTCCCTCACACTCTCCTCCTCCACTTCCCCACGAAAATGGTGCTCCCCTTGCTCCCATGGCCGGCCATGGCCATGGAAAGCCACCAAGATGAAGCTCTCCCTCTCCCTCAAGCTCCTCCTCACCATGAGAGCCTCCCTCTCCTCCTTCTCCCCAACCCTAGATGGTTTTCTCTCCTCTTCTTCTTCCTCCCTTGCTAAGATTGGATCTTGATGCAGGTGCATGTTGGTCCAAGCATGAAGAAGCTTGAGCTATCCTCAGATCTGAAGTTCTTGAGCAAAGTTCGTCCAAAAACTTGCTGTAATTTCTGCTATCTTGCTGTTTCAGATTCTGGTACGATCTTGTAAAATCCGCCAAATCTCGTGTGCAGATCCAAATCGAGTGGTTCAAAGTTCTGAAGATAGGTATTGAAAAGATCTAGAACTTGGCGTTGGTCTCATCCTCAAATTCGTTACGGATTTTGCATGGTAAATAAAGTTCTGCAAACATGCAGAATCACTGTTTGTTAGATTTCTCCCGTTTTATAAAACCTTTTTGAGCAAATTAAACTGTGGGTGAAAGGCCTCTCCAATACCTTCATTTTGGCGGTGGTTTCACTTCGATTAACCTCCTGAAACTGAAATGGTTCACAGATCAAGATCTGGTCAGATCTGAATTTGTCGAATTAAACCAGGAGCTTGGAGAAGAATTTTTGAATGAAACCAACTGGGTAAGAACCACCTATTCAATACCTTTCAGATGCAGCAGACCTCATATTTTTATGATTTGTGTATGATTTTTGATGAATTAAACTTGTTCTGTATGTTCTGCAGACATGGTTGTTAGCTTTTAATTCATCAAAAATCCATTTTTGAACCTAATTGAGTGATTCCACTTCTGTAGGATTACTGAATGTTTTCTTAATCATCTCAAACAAGTTTCAAACCTTTATCTGTTCTGCAACTCCATAGTTAAAGCAAATGGTGAGAACATGCAGTAAACTTGTAAATCCATTTGTGAGAGTTTCAGAAATAATTTGAACCCAAATCCAATTGTGTGTGAATCTCTGTTTAAATATCTTTCAAATGCCAGTGGCCTCATATTTTTAGGATTTCTCTACGATTTATGGCTTACAGATCTTGTTTTCTGTACAGTCAGATTCAAAGAAATTCCTAAAATTGTAGGTTTAATATTTTTGGGTGATTCTAATTGGGTTAGTCTTGTATTAGTACTGGCTATATAGGAAAAATATTATTAGTCTCTGTTCATACATATTTGTTACTGTTAGTAATGTTTATGTGTGACATGCATTGTTGAAGCAAAACTTTTCGGTTTATTTAAAACCCTTGACCAACTCTTTTTAGTAGAGATGAGCAACCCTTCTTTTATGCTTGCAAAATAAAACCTCTGCAACCTAACATTAGCTCTTTTGTTTTGCTTAAGTTTTCAAATGATGTGGAATATGGTTTGCTTCCTATTTTGGATGTTGTGTTATGTGAGCAAACTAAGTTAGGAAAACTGTTTTCTACTTTTACAAAAATGTTAGAAAATGTTTTGTGAATGTATTTGATGTCAAACTAATGCTCTTGTCCTCTTTATGATGTTATCTACCAGGGGATGTTTGGTTTATACCATGGTGATAACCGAGAGAGGCAATTGCTAAGTCATGGCACTCTCATACCTTCACTAGGTAAATAGATTGGGTTCTCTTTTAGTTGCTTTGTAGTACCTATAAGTCTTTTGTATGTTAGCCCTTAGTAAAGTGGTTAGCTATTGATTGTTGAATGTTGCATGCTTGTTATGTTTGGGGCAATGTGATTGATTGTGTTCCTTTTATATTTTCCGGCGATAGATGCGAACAATTCCGGAGAAGAAGAAGAAGTGGATTGGACAAGGATTCTTTATATGTTGTTGGAATTCTTATATTGATGGAGTTGAAGACGTACAGGGACAAATAAGCCAAGGCAAGCCATCTTTTGATCTCTGATATGATGTCACTTTGGATGTCATCTTGTGCTATCAATAGCATCTTGGTTCTATGTGTGATGATCTCCATATTGTTGTCATCTATGCTTGGATGCAAGCATGGTACCTCTAGTAGTTTTATCTTGTCAAGGTCTTGGTAATTGGTTGGGTGTATGGTATCATGGCCATTGCTATCCAACTTGCTTTCTATATTTAGCTTGAATATGTTCCACCTCGGGACAAGATTCATACTACACCCCCTTCTAGTGTAGATGTATCAATACCATGTTTTTGGTGTATTCTCAAATTGTGATGAGTATGCCTGTTTTCCCTTAATGGTGTTGGTGTTGGTCAATTCTCATCCCTATATATCTATTGATTGGGTTAGATAGCACCACAAATCTGAAAGTATATTTCCTCTTGTGTTGTCATAATACATGCTTAGCTCAAGCAAGTATGATCCACTCCAATACCTCTTTTTCATACCCTCAATGGCGTGATGACCCTCATCTCGGCCATAGTGTTGTATTAGTTCAACTCATGAAACTTTAGATTGGGAACCCCTCAAGGTTTACCTTGTTGTAAATGTTTATGAAAACCTTGGGTGAGGCAATCTTACCCAAGCGTATGGTTTATGAAAGGAAAGGATCTTGACAAAGATGGTTGGAAAGAGGAAGGTGTGTGTGACTTGGGTTTTTGAGAAAAACGACACATGGTCCTTTGTATTCGCCCGGAACAACTAAACGAGCGCAACCATAGCTACTCCAACGTGGGCACGGGGCTTAACTTGACGTTTGTTCTTCTTAGCATGAGGCACCGCACAACTATACAAGGGTACGGTTACCTCCGAGTCCGGGTTGTCATGGTTGGGACAATAGTATAACGGGAGGCCTTCGGGGCTGACCCGTCCGGAAGACACTATGGGTCTCCTGGCTTGGCGGTGGAGCCACGCTCTAGAGGAGGTGAGCTGCCACGGTGCCGGGGAGGTACATACTCCATAGGGTAGGACCTCGTGTTAAGTCGAATGGGCGAAAGGTTATGTCCGGGTATCCGTCGTGGCATATGTCGTTATGCGGGGATGATGCCCACACGATAGGTATCCGGATAGTTGTGGTGAAAGTGTGCAAACTCTGCAGAGTCAAAACTATTCGAATAGCCGCGTCCGCGGTCATGGACGGTTGGGATGGCCGTTACGGTAGCCGTGTCGAGTTTTGGTTTTGAAAATGATTTCCAAAGGAAATGTGTGTTGGAAGTACCGGAAGGGTACGGGAAAGATGGTGTGCCGACCATGTGGAGATGGTCGAGGAAAATGAAACAAAAGAGGGTGACCCTTCCTAGTGTTTCATGTAGAGGAACTCTGCTTTAACAAAGATATAGAGATGTCATAGGACTTTCTTAGTGTCCCCTTCAACTGTGATGTGGGAGGCTATATCCACAAGAGAAACTGATTCTCTTTCACATGCTATATCCACAAGAGAAACTGATTCTCTTTCACATGCTATATCCACAAGAGAAACTGATTCTCTTTCACATGCTATATCCACAAGAGAAACTGATTCTCTTTCACATGCTATATCCACCAGAGAAACTATTCTTCCTCTCTTGTATTCTTTAGTTAGAATTGTTATCACCTTCTTGATGGTTTGCGAGTACAATTCAAATGTACTCACGGCTTTGTCCCCGGCTATTTACTTGGCCGGACTCGGAGGACTTCGACAGATGAAGAAGGAGTTGACGACGTCTATGCGAGCTAGGAACGTCTTCCCGCTCGGTTGCTCGTAGGGTTAAGGCAGATGACTTGGGCTCTACGCTGCTGAAGTGATTCTCGCTACTCGATGATTAGATTAGGCCCTTCGAGGCTATCTTGTAAAGATGGGTCATGTGACTTTATTGTAATTTTCTTATTCCGTTTTGTAAAGGATGATGTAATTTGATATCAGTTCGGTTATGTGTTCACGGCACACTGATCATGGGAACGTGAACTGTATACATAACAGGGTATTTCGGACAGCTAGTCCGGGGTCCCCACATAAGGTGCCCGAGAGAGGCGGTCATTTCGGGCACGACTTCTGGCTAACTGCACGCAGTGACATTGTAACATCCCAAAACTTCAAAACACAACAAATGAATTTCCCCTAGTTCCAAATTTTGGAACCAACAAAAACTTTTATTAAAGTAAGTATGATACATAGTGATCTTGCTTAATTCTTGTGTTATTGCTATGATTGCTTGTTATTAGTATTTGAAGTAATTTTAAACCCTAAACCTCACCTCTTCTATCACCATACTAGTTAAAATAAAATAAAAGGAAAGTAAATAAGAAAAAGGCATATGTGCCTATGGCTATAATTATAGATCTTTACCCTAGATTTTTCCACATTATTTAGAGGATTGGAAATGCTTCATTAACCTTATATAGTACTTCTTAAATCATTTCCAAGATGAAACTAAAGAAAATAAAAAGAAACAAAACAATGCCATAGAGGCATATGAGAGTAAAATAGCAAATTTGTGAATTTAAGAAAATTGACCCTAGGACTTGTTGTGAATGGTTGGATCACCTCCATATATCATTTCAACATTCAACAAAACCAATTGGGTCAAACCAAGTCAAATTAAAAATAAAATACCACATATGCATAAAAGCATATGTGACACATAGGCATTTCACCAAACATTGACCTAGGTCTCTAAACCTTGACCAAATGGTGTGAAACCATCTCTAAACCTATTATAACACTAAATGGACCCTAACCCATGCCCAAGCAAGGCAAGAACAACCCTAGTACAAGTTTATGAAAATTTGACACCTCATCTCTTATGTATTAAGGCCAAATTTGCAAATCTTTGAACAAGACCCTTTGATTTAGTTTCAATGCTCTTAAAATGTTTCTAAACTCATAAGAACCCCATTAGAGTCAACCAAAGTCAAATTAAAGGGAAAGAAATCAAATAGGGAGAAAACTCCCAAAATTCACTCACATACACATAACCCAATTTTGCAAATCTTCAAACAAGGCCACAATTGCTTGATCCCTTGCTTGTAGAATGTTTATATATGATAAATAAACACAATTGCATCAAAGAAACCAAAAACAAATCGAAGCAAAACTCAAAATCAACATACATGTGATAATGGTCATTTTGTCACTTTATAAAATGTTCCCCACTTTACCACTCTGTTTTTCTCAACTCTCAAACTAAACTTGGTCAACTATGACCATGTCATCCAAGACCATGTCAAGGTCAACAACTTTCATGTTGACCATCTCTGCTAATGTTGACTAGGTTGACCAGAAAGACAGGGACAAGTGGAGACTTTAAATCTATGTGAAGATGACCCCATTTTGGAAATTCTTGTAAACCTTCACCAAAATGAGCACCACCACCACCATTCTCATCACTCTAATTATATAAATGAGATGCACCAAAAAGAATTGCAAAATTTGAATAAATTTCTCATGCGGCCATTTTAATCAAACACCTTGCGTGCATAGTTTCTAAATTGAGTTACACACGCTATTATCCTCTGGTTTCTTGCACTAAACCACTTTAACTCTTGTGATCATTAGCTATCTCTAGGACCCCTGCATCGAGTTGAGTACTTGCAAGGGTTTGGACAAAGTGGAACAATAAGAAAAACAAACCATGTCGTGGCCATGCCGGCCACCATGGCATCTCGAGCAACCTAAGCCTCTACTCTCCCCTACACCTTGTCATTGAGCATCTCCGTGTACACCCAGGACACGCCTGTGCACGGCCAAGCCTACCCCTTGACACGCCAGTCGGCCAGACCAGTCGTGCCCAGCACGCGCCCGAACGTGCCGGGCACGCGGTGAGCGTGCACCGACCCACCCCGGACACGCCCGAGCACACCGTCGACCCGTTGCCCTCGTCCACCTATCCCTCTCTCCTCGTGCACTCGCACGGCCCTACCGCGCCCGCAACCCGCTAGACAAACTCGCTAGCCCGCGCGTACACCCTAGCCCTCGCCATGATCGCCGACCTGCCGCGCCGGTACTGCAAGTACACCACCGTCGCCAGGGCGCCACAGGCCATCATTGGACGCGCCATCAAGCGCGCTAGCACCGCCTAGACGTCGCCTACACGATGCTCGCCCTAGCTTGCCCCTTCGCTCACCGTAGACGCCGCGCCATGGACAACCTCTCACAGCACCCGCCGGTCACCATCTCGCCTATAAATAGAGACCTCCCGCGGCCAACTCCTCCACACCAAACTTGCTCCACCCCCTCTTCTTGACCTCCTCAACACCAGCTCCCCTTCGATTAAGCCACAGACAGCCCCAATCGTTCCGTCGATCGCCGGAATCCGCCGCAGCATCAACACGACGACTTCGACCACCATTGAAGCTCGCAACCGGTACCAGGCGACTCCCCTTCGTCGACAACGCCGCCTAGCACCAGCGCCGCCCCTCGCCGGAGCTTCCTCACGCCGTCGACCCCCTGCCTCCGCCGCTCCGGCGACGCCCCTCTCGACGACGAAGGCGACACGCCCGAGCCGTCGGATCTCCATCTAATCGCACGGCCCGAGTTAGAACTTACCGTTTCGGTAAGACTAGAGACACTGACGCGTGGGACCATTTGTCAGCCGGCCCGCGTCGTTAGTTGGGCCAGTTTCCCCATTCAAACCATTTCTGGCCCATTTGCTTTCCCGCCTAAGCCCATTTCCCTTTTTGAATTAAATTGTTTCAGCAACTTTTCAATACTGGTCCCTTACTATAATTTGAATAGTTCAAATTCTACAAACTCAAATTTAGCAAATTCAAATGTTCTGGAAAGCTTATGAATTGCCCTAACTAACCCCACTGGATTCAACCTCATATGTGGTGTAGTTTTTGAATAAATAAAATAACAAAACAGATACTTTTCTGCATTCAAATAAATCTTAAAAATCAACCATTATGATTTTTGAAGTGAATCCAATTGCAATAATTCACATTTAACAAACTCTAATTTACTATGCAAAAATATGATAGGTGTTCTGTACATGATCATGGGCTAGAATCAAAATATTGGCTATGTAGTCAATACTAGCCCATTTAAACTATTTCAAATTTTAGGAACTTAAACCAATGAGGTGTAGCACCTCATTTAAATCATTCTCACCAGTGATTATGAAGTAATTTGTTGACCTTTAAATGCTTAGGCTCATACTTGTTCACTTGTAGAATTTAAATCAACATAGTATTTAAATTGCACTAGTTATTTAAATCACATGAGATGATGAATCTCATTTAAACCACTTTTCTCAAATACTAAGTGAGAAGTGTTGACCTTGGTCAACATGGGATCATCCATGGTTATTTGAGAATATGGCATCACCTCAATAATAGTTTTTACTAAATTAGTTACAACTATGTGTTAAATCATATGAGAGGTACTCCTCTCATTTAAATCTTGTTCTCAAGTAATTCAACATGAGGTAGTGACCATGGTCTAATAATCTCATATTGAGTTATTTGGTGGCATTAAATCACTATCATGCTAGTATTAAAATGCATGAGGTATGGAACCTCATTTAAATCATTTTTCTCAAATAATAAGTATGAAGAGGTTGACTTTGGTCAACCTAGGTCATATATTATCCATAAGAGAAATTAAATCTTAAGAAGAATTCAATGAGAGGAAATTATTTCTCCAAACCAAAGAGAAACCCTAATTTCAACTTTCAATCGAGAGGAAATTATTTTCCTAATATTAAATAAAGAAACCCTAGAATAATTTGTGAATAAATGTTAAGTAGTGATGCTAAATCATTTGAGTGAGCCATTAAGGCTAATTAAGAGTACTTAAGTATTGTTTGGTGATTGTATCCTCGTATTCGTTTTTAGACGCTAGTACCGGAGACTATCAAGAGGAGGAGGTATTCTACCAGGAGGAAGAGCCGGAAAACTTTGATCAATACACCAATCAAGGCAAGCTAACACTCTTGCAAGGTTCCCTTGTGCAAAGCTCTACAAGAGCAAGGCACCAATATTTTTTTACTTTATGCTTAATGCTCCTATTTCCCAGTTTTACTTTACAAGCTTTTCTAAATTTTGTTTATCAAAGTTTACCTTTTTGATTCATGATTCACTTGGTTTAGATATAGAGTAGAACAAGAGCATCAAAGTTAGCCTAGAGCAAGACAAGCTAGTTAGCACCCCTCATGACTAGGTGCTAGTGCTAAACAAATAGAATTGACTACTCTAGATGGGATCATGTGAAATGAAATGACTTTGAAAACCTTGGAATGATGAGTCATTCTATTGAAAGATTTTGAAGGTGAATATGATCGGTGAATGACTTGGTGAATTTTACCAAAAACTCGATGGTTGGGTTCGGATGCGATACCATTCCAATTTGAAAGTACCCCCACAATACCCAATATGGGTAAGGGCTTAACTAGAAATTTATGTGCTTTAGTATGGGTTCCCTCTAACAAGCGTCATCGGGGTTAGGCCGAGGGCTGCCTCCACAACAAACAAAACGATGCGATATGACGTGGAATGAGGTGAATGTCCGGCCCAAGCCCCGTGCAGCTTCCGGGTTGATCGCGGTTTTCACCGGGAGGCCAAGCTCATGGGGAGAGGTGCCTATACTAGAGTATGTAAGTGAAAGGTTATGGTTGGTAGTCCGCATACGGAGTATGGTAAATCAGGGCCGCTTAACCCCGACGGATTATTGCAAATATTGTGGCACAAGTGTACGACCTCCGCAGAGTGTAGAACTATTCGAATAGCCGTGTCCACGGTTATGGACGGTTGGGAAGGCCATACTCGTTCCGTCATCAGACCATTTTCAAAACTGTGACATATGACTTGGGACTTGAATTTAAAAGGTGAATGGTGACTTTGAGTTGAATCACAACAGAGTTGTGGGAATGACACTAATGTTCCCACTTGAGTTAGTTTAGCAAATGAAGAGTCTTTTCTAAATGTTTATGAAATAAACTTGGCTTTATGCAAATAAACCTAGAGCTTAGTATCCCCTTACTAGAATTAATAGTGCTTACACTAGTATTAGTTTGCGAGTACTTTAAAAGTACTCATGGCTTTGTCCCCGGCTATTCAAATGGCCGTACTATGAAGGTGAACAAGCAAGTACGAGGAAGATGGACAGCAGGACGTCTACGACAACTAGGACCGCTCCTGACGTCAAGCGTTGGCCTGTGGATTAGATAGCCACTACTACTTCGCTTCCGCTATTTGTGATGTTCGTTGATCGGTAGATCAACTATTATTGTAATATTGGATCATGTGATCTACCTTTGTAAGACGATTATGTGTTGTAATAAATAATGACTCTATGATATTCAACTATTATGTCTCGCAACAACAATATTCCCGGGATTGCGATGTACGGCATAATAGGCATCCGGACTTAAAAATCCGGGTGTTGACAAGTTGGTATCGAGCCATTGTTTGACCTTAGGAGACCCTAGTTAGAATGGACGTCCGAAAAACTTAGTTTCCAAAACAAAGAAAGTGAATATTTCTGAAAAACTTATTCTCACCCTTACCTTAAGATCTTTTCAAAAGAATAAATCCATGCTCTACTTTTCTTTGTAATTGTACCTAAAACTTTGCACACTTGATCACCTCATTAATTTACTCATCCTCATTGCTCACAGATGAAGTACCAATGGGAGTCCTATCAGCTTGGTTCCGGAGGCGACCTAAGGTTCGAAAAGGAGTTGAAGCAACTAGTGGACTATCTAGAACACCCGTATCCCGAGTTCTTCGGAATACCCCTCAAAACCACTCCGGAGAACCACCTCGGTGGGACGTTTCTACCGATCTACGAAGGAAGCTTGATGCCCCGGTATGGGAAACCATCCGGTTTTCTCGTAACGGGAAACACTTGGAAGGAAGGACTAGTCGAAGCTATGCAAGAAGCAATTTTCCGTCCGTGTGGACAAAATGAGGACAAGATCAAGAACACTCGTTTCATCTACTACCCAAGACATGACTCCATGGGAAGACCGATGACCATGCCTCCACCACAACCAAAGATGAACCCCTATGAAGCACCTCGAGAGTTCGAGCAGTACAAAACCCTCAGGGATTTGGACAACGCCCTCGCCGCTCGCCAAGCACATTACCCGTGAAGACGCAGAATTCCACCCTGAAGAGTAGTATCACCCAAGCACTTAAGTAGGTGTGAGTTGTATCAGGATCCCCTTGTATCGTAGAGCGATGAATGGTTCTTCAAACCAACGGTGTGTTAGCTTTGTAATGTATGATGCTTGGTATGAATGAAAAAAGTGTTGTTGGTTTTTACCCCCGCAACACTACTCAAGTTTTCAATATTATGAACTTTTTAAACTTTAACAAAACAAACCATAGAAACTTCCCTCTTATCTTATCATCTACCTCAATGTTCAGATGGCCCCACCAACCCGCAACACCACCCAAGATGCCATGATGCAACTGCTGCAGACGATGATGGCAGACCGAGAAGCCGAGAGAGCCGAACGCCAAGCCAACATAGCCGCACCGCAACGTATAGCTCGTAACAATCAAGGCCACGGAAACAATGATCACCCCGGATCAAAGCTGAAGAACTTTCAAGCACACCAACCCTCCGGTATTCAACAAGACCGAAGAGCCCCTTGATGCCGATGACCGGCTCCGGCACCATGGAGAACAACCTCGAAGTTGCGGGAGTTGAAGCCGCGTAGAAGTACTCGTTCGCCACCCACTACCCGTCGTGACCTGCCGTAGCCTCGGTGGACAAGTGCCCGTGCAATGAATGCGGGACAGATGATGACCTGGGAAGACTTCAAGCTGAAGTTTAGCAAATATCATGTGCCCCAAGGACCGATCAAGAAAATGAGAGACGAGTTCCGTGAACTCAAGCAAGGAAGGATGTCCGTGGTGGAATACCGCGACAGTGTTTCTCACTCGTCAAGGTACGCCCGGATGAGACCGACACCAACGAGAAGAGGAAGGAAAGATTTCTGAACGGACCGCATGACGAGATGCAAACCGTGTTAGTGAACATTCCGTTCGCCGACCTCGAAGCCCTCGTAGACTCAGCCATGCGCATGGAAGGAAAGCCGCATCAGTGCCAATGAGAACCGCAAACGCAGAATGATGAACCGGAGTGGACCCCACCATACCCGAAGTACCGCAATAACTCCTCCGGAGGATTCACCCCGGAAACAACAGGCCACCCGCTCGTACTTATCGCCCCAACTACGCCAACAACAACGGAGGACCCCCGAAGCCCGGAGGCAACAACAACAACAACAACAACAATAGCCACCACAACAACAACAACCCCAACAACAGAAACAACAATGGGAACAACACCAACACCAACATCTGCCCGAGGACCGGAAGCAATGCCATCCCCGTCAACCCCAAGGACAAGTCCACGATCAAACCGCTATGAATGTGGAGTTGTGGGCCACTACTCCAATGAGTGCCCCAAGAAGCTTGCCAAGATTGCCGCCAACACCGCTGCACCTGCCCAGCAACAGCGTCGCTTCGCCGGTAGAAGGAACCAGAACAACAACAACGGCCGCCTCTACCACATGACTGCCATCGAAGCTCGTGAAGCACCCCGGACCATGCCAAGTATGTCTTCCCGTTAATAAAATGCTCAATCTCTCTTAGGAACCTAACTTTTCTTAAAATCTCGGGACGAGATTTGTTTAAGGGGAAGGGTTTGTAACATCCCAAAACTTCAAAACACAACAAATGAATTTCCCTAGTTCCAAATTTTGGAACCAACAAAAACTTTTATTAAAGTAAGTATGATACATAGTGATCTTGCTTAATTCTTGTGTTATTGCTATGATTGCTTGTTATTAGTATTTGAAGTAATTTTAAACCCTAAACCTCACCTCTTCTATCACCATACTAGTTAAAATAAAATAAAAGGAAAGTAAATAAGAAAAAGGCATATGTGCCTATGGCTATAATTATAGATCTTTACCCTAGATTTTTCCACATTATTTAGAGGATTGGAAATGCTTCATTAACCTTATATAGTACTTCTTAAATCATTTCCAAGATGAAACTAAAGAAAATAAAAAGAAACAAAACAATGCCATAGAGGCATATGAGAGTAAAATAGCAAATTTGTGAATTTAAGAAAATTGACCCTAGGACTTGTTGTGAATGGTTGGATCACCTCCATATATCATTTCAACATTCAACAAAACCAATTGGGTCAAACCAAGTCAAATTAAAAATAAAATACCACATATGCATAAAAGCATATGTGACACATAGGCATTTCACCAAACATTGACCTAGGTCTCTAAACCTTGACCAAATGGTGTGAAACCATCTCTAAACCTATTATAACACTAAATGGACCCTAACCCATGTCCAAGTAAGGCAAGAACAACCCTAGTACAAGTTTATGAAAATTTGACACCTCATCTCTTATGTATTAAGGCCAAATTTGCAAATCTTTGAACAAGACCCTTTGATTTAGTTTCAATGCTCTTAAAATGTTTCTAAACTCATAAGAACCCCATTAGAGTCAACCAAAGTCAAATTAAAGGGAAAGAAATCAAATAGGGAGAAAACTCCCAAAATTCACTCACATACACATAACCCAATTTTGCAAATCTTCAAACAAGGCCACAATTGCTTGATCCCTTGCTTGTAGAATGTTTATATATGATAAATAAACACAATTGCATCAAAGAAACCAAAAACAAATCGAAGCAAAACTCAAAATCAACATACATGTGATAATGGTCATTTTGTCACTTTATAAAATGTTCCCCACTTTACCACTCTGTTTTTCTCAACTCTCAAACCAAACTTAGTCAACTATGACCATGTCATCCAAGACCATGTCAAGGTCAACAACTTTCATGTTGACCATCTCTGCTAATGTTGACTAGGTTGACCGAAAGACAGGGACAAGTAGAGACTTTGAAACTATGTGAAGATAACCCACTTTTTGTATTGTTGTAAACCTTCACCAAAATGAGCACCACCACCATCAATCTTTCTCTTTAATTATCTAAGTGAGCTCCACCAAAAAGAATTGCAAATTTCCAAATAAAATTTCATGCGGCCATTTAATCAAACACCTTGCAGGCATAGATTCTAAATTTGAGCTACACATGCTATTATCCTCTGGTTTCTTGCCTAAACCACTTTAACTCTTGTGATCATTAGCTATGCTCTAGGTACCCTCCTGCATCAACCTGATGTACTTGCATAGGGTCTGCACAAAGTGGAGCCATAAGATCAAACTTGACCATGCCGTGCCCATGCCGGCCACCATTGGCACTCTCTCTACCTAAGCCTCTCCTCTCTCCTACACCTTGTCATCGAGCATCTCCGTGTACACCAGGACACGCCTGTGCACGGCCTAGCCTCCCCAGAGACACGCCAATCGGCCGAGCCAGTCGTGCCCATGACGCGCCCGAAACGTGCCGAGCACGCGGTGAGCGTGCACCCGACCCAACCCCGGACGCGCCCGAGCACACCGTCGCCCGGACGCCCTCGTCCTTCTCTCCCTCTCTCACTCGCACTCGCACGGCCCTACACCGCACCCGCAACCCGCTAGACAAACTCGCTAGGCCCGCGCGTGCACCCGTAGCCGTCGCCATGATCGCCGACCTGCCGCGCCGTACCGCAAGTACACCACCGTCGCCGGGCGCCACTAGTCCATCATTGGACGCGCCATCAAGCGCGCTAGCACCGCCTAGACGTCGCCTACACGATGCTCGCCCTAGCTTGCCCCTTCGCTCACCGTAGACGCCGCGCCATGGACAACCTCTTCGCAGCACCCGCCGGTCACCATCTCGCCTATAAATAGAGACCTCCCGCGGCCAACTCCTCCACACCAAACTTCGCTCCACCTCCTCTTCTTGACCTCCTCAACACCAGCTCCCCTCCTCGATTAAGCCACGGACAGCTCCCAATCGTCCGTCGATCGCCGGAATCCGCCGCGGATCAACACGACGAGCTCGACCACCATTGAAGCTCGCAACCGGTACCGCGCGACTCCCCTTCGTCGACAACGCCGCCTAGCACCAGCGCCGCCCCTCGCCGGAGCTTCCTCACGCCGTCGACCCCCTGCCTCCGCCGCTCCGGCGACGCCCCTCTCGACGACGAAGGCGACGACACCCGAGCCGTCGATCTCCATCTAATCGCACGGCCCGGATTAGAACTTACCGCTTCGGTAAGACGGAGACACCGACGCGTGGGACCATTTGTCAGCCGGCCCGCGTCGTTAGTTGGGCCAGTTTCCCCATTCAAACCATTTCTGGCCCATTTGCTTTCCCGCCTAAGCCCATTTCCCTTTTTGAATTAAATTGTTTCAGTCAACTTTTCAATACTGGTCCCTTACTATAATTTGAATAGTTCAAATTCTACAAACTCAAATTTAGCAAATCCAAATGTTCTGGAAAGCTTATGAATTGCCCTAACTAACCCCACTGGATTCAACCTCATATGTGGTGTAGTTTTTGAATAAATAAAATAACAAAACAGATACTTTTCTGCATTCAAATAAATCTTAAAAATCAACCATTATGATTTTTGAAGTGAATCCAATTGCAATAATTCACATTTAACAAACTCTAATTTACTATGCAAAAATATGATAGGTGTTCTGTACATGATCATGGGCTAGAATCAAAATATTGGCTATGTAGTCAATACTAGCTCATCTAAACTATTTCAAATTTTAGGAATTTAAACCAATGAGGTGTAGCACCTCCTTTAACTCATTCTCACAAGTGTTATGAAGTAATGTGTTGACCTTTAAATGCTTAGGCTCATACTTGCTCACTTGTAGAAATTAAATCATAATAGTATTTAAATTGCACTAGTTATTTAAATCACATGAGATGATGAATCTCATTTAAACCACTTTTCTCAAATACTAAGTGAGAAGTGTTGACCTTGGTCAACATGGGATCATCCCTGGTTATTTGAGAATATGGCATCACCTCAATAATAGTTTTTACTAAATTAAGTTACAACTATGTGTTAAATCATATGAGAGGTATTCCTCTCATTTAAATCCTGTTCTCAAGTAATTCAACATGAGGTAGTGACCATGGTCTAATAATCTCATATTGAGTTATTTGGTGGCATTAAATCACTATCATGCTAGTATTAAAATGCATGAGGTATGGAACCTCATTTAAATCATTTTTCTCAAATAATAAGTATGAAGAGGTTGACTTTGGTCAACCTAGGTCATATATTATCCATAAGAGAAATTAAATCTTAAGAAGAATTCAATGAGAGGAAATTATTTCTCCAAACCAAAGAGAAACCCTAATTTCAACTTTCAATCGAGAGGAAATTATTTTCCTAATATTAAATAAAGAAACCCTAGAATAATTTGTGAATAAATGTTAAGTAGTGATGCTAAATCATTTGAGTGAGCCATTAAGGCTAATTAAGAGTACTTAAGTATTGTTTGGTGATTGTATCCTCGTATTCGTTTTTAGACGCTAGTACCGGAGACTATCAAGAGGAGGAGGTATTCTACCAGGAGGAAGAGCCGGAAAACTTTGATCAATACACCAATCAAGGCAAGCTAACACTCTTGCAAGGTTCCCTTGTGCAAAGCTCTACAAGAGCAAGGCACCAATATTTTTTTACTTTATGCTTAATGCTCCTATTTCCCAGCTTTTACTTTACAAGCTTTTCTAAATTTTGTTTATCAAAGTTTACCTTTTTGATTCATGATTCACTTGGTTTAGATATAGAGTAGAACAAGAGCATCAAAGTTAGCCTAGAGCAAGACAAGCTAGTTAGCACCCCTCATGACTAGGTGCTAGTGCTAAACAAATAGAATTGACTACTCTAGATGGGATCATGTGAAATGAAATGACTTTGAAAAACCTTGGAATGATGAGTCATTCTATTGAAAGATTTTGAAGGTGAATATGACTGGTGAATGACTTGGTGAATTTTACAAAAAAACTGATGGTTGGGTTCGGATGCGATACCATTCCAATTTGAAAGTACCCCCACAATACCCAATATGGGTAAGGGCTTAACTAGAAATTTATGTGCTTTAGTATGGGTTCCCTCTAACAAGCGTCATCGGGGTTAGGCCGAGGGCTGCCTCCACAACAAACAAAACGATGCGATATGACGTGGAATGAGGTGAATGTCCGGCCCAAGCCCCGTGCGGTTCCCGGGTTGACTGCGGTTTTCACCGGGAGGCCAAGCTCATGGGGAGAGGTGCCTATACTAGAGTATGTAAGTGAAAGGTTATGGTTGGTAGTCCGCATACGGAGTATGGTAAATCAGGGCCGCTTAACCCCGACGGATTATTGCAAATATTGTGGCACAAGTGTACGACCTCTGCGAGTGTAGAACTATTCGAATAGCCGTGTCCACGGTTATGGACGGTTGGGAAGGCCATACTCGTTCCGTCATCAGACCATTTTCAAAACTGTGACATATGACTTGGGACTTGAATTTAAAAGGTGAATGGTGACTTTGAGTTGAATCACAACAGAGTTGTGGGAATGACACTAATGTTCCCACTTGAGTTAGTTTAGCAAATGAAGAGTCTTTTCTAAATGTTTATGAAATAAACTTGGCTTTATGCAAATAAACCTAGAGCTTAGTATCCCCTTACTAGAATTAATAGTGCTTACACTAGTATTAGTTTGCGAGTACTTTAAAAGTACTCATGGCTTTGTCCCTGGCTATTCAAATGGCCGGACTATGAAGGTGAACAACGAGTACGAGGAAGATGGACAGCAGGACGTCTACGACAACTAGGACCGCTCCCGACGTCAAGCGTTGGCCTCGTGGATTAGATAGCCACTACTACTTCGCTTCCGCTATTTGTGATGTTCGTTGATCGGTAGATCAACTATTATTGTAATATTGGATCATGTGATCTACCTTTGTAAGACGATTATGTGTTGTAATAAATAATGACTCTATGATATTCAACTATTATGTCTCGCAACAACAATATTCCTGGGATTGCGATGTACGGCATAATAGGCATCTGGACTTAAAAAAATCCGGGTGTTGACAGACATCCTTCGCCTTGCTGATGGGGATGGCTTGCGGCTTGGTCGATCTCCTCGTAACGAAGATCCCTTCTCCTCTTCCGGCACTCCTGCCTGCTTCCAGTGCCAGCAAAATTTCTCTGAATTCTTATGTCGTTGTTACTGATCGAATGTGGCGAATCCCCCGCATCTAGCGGCGGAACGGCGATTGTTGGGGTTGAAGTCCGTTCCAAATCTGGCGCGTTTGAGCCCGGAAGCTGATGGAAACCTCCTGAATCGACGACGAAGTGAACACCGCCGAATGTTGTGTCCATGTCGCCGCGTAACCCCGCAGGGATTGGACGTGATGCATCGTTGCGTGAAATGAACTCGAAGGGTTCGCAACGGACCGGGTACCTCGAGCCCGGAATCGTCGGTGATGATGGCGTCGGTGAGGCCAACACGAACGCAGCCAATGTGACTGGAGCAGCCGATGACATGCCTTCTGACGACAGATTTCCCACAGACGGCGCCAATTCTCGGGGGTGCTCCCCGGCAATGCTCACCATGAGGGGCTTAGGGTTGACGGAATCTTGCAGGATAGTAGGAAACATCGGTAACCAAACAAATAGGGAGAGAGATTTACCCAGGTTCGGGGCCGTCGATGAGGTAAAACCCTTACTTCCTGCTTGTCTGATCTTGATTATCGAAAGTATATCGGGTTTACAATGGGGTAGCCGATGAGCTACGGTGGTGTAACATCCCAACTTTTCAATAAAGAAAGAAAGAGAGTTTCCAAAAACACAAATTTGAGAACCAACAAAAACTTTTTATCTTCATATAGTGCTATGCATATAGATCACTTTGTTAATTATTTTAGTGTGCATTTTGCCATGTTGATTGCTTGTTTGTTTTCCATTGCACTAAAACCCTAACCAATGATCATCCAAATGAAAGGAAAAAAGAAAAGAGAAATGAAAATAGAAAAATCACATCAACACACACATATGGCTTCTGCCATTTTTGCAAATTCTTAACCTAGACCATTTTGGCTTGCCCCATTGGTTGGATATGGTTACTAAATACTTATAAACACTTTTGGAAACAAAGAAACTCAAATCAAATTGAAAACAAATGCAAATTCCAATTCACATGCAATATGGTCACTTGTGACAATTTTAGTCTGATGCCATCTTTGAGCCCCTGGTTTGGAAGTTTTCTAAACTAAACTTTGCCAAATCTTTGCACCTCATCCAAGACAACATCAGGGGTGAACAACTTTTCCCAAAACCACCCCTGCAAATTCTTTCTCAAAATCAAATGGTGATCAAGCAAAGTTGGAACCATATTGCAAATTGTAGATCATATGCAATTTGTGATTTTGCATTTCAACTCCATTTTGACCACCACCACCTCTATTCTACTTCTAATATTATATCTTTACACTCCACCAAAAATCTTTTCAAAATTCAAAAATAAATTTCTTTCGGCCATTTCTACAAACACCTTGTGGGCAGAGTTAAAATTTGAGCCCATGCTGAGTTTGTGCTTGGACCAAGTCCAACCCTGCCCTCTCTGCTGCTCTGGAGACTCACCTCACCCCTCAACACCAGTGCCAAGCCCTGCCAACCTCTCCACTTGCTCACCTTGACCATGGCATGACCATGCCGTGGCATGGCATGACCATGCCGTGGCATGGCATGGCCTCACCGTGCCATCTCTCTCACCCTTCAGCTCAACCCTGCACCACTTTGTCCAGTAGCTCACTCTCACTCTCCTGAACCAACTCGTACCCTCCCTTGACCGAGACAACGCGTGCACACGCCAGCACAGCCGCGCCCAGAACGCTCTAGCGACGCCATGCCGTGCATGGTCGCGACGCCAGAGCGCGCCAGAGCATGCAGTGCCCCGTCGCCTCAGCCTGCCCCTCGCCATCAGCGCTCGTGCGTCGCCTCGCCTCAGCACCAGGACGCCGCCAGACAACGCCACGAGCTTTCCCGCGCCCTGTCACCGTCGAGGAGGACGACGACGGCCGCCACAGTACCCCACGGAAGCGTGACGCGCCCCACTGTGCTTGACCACCGACGACTCTTCTGAGCGCATCGTGACGTTCCCTGAGCTCGCCTGCGCGTTACCGTACCCTCGCCCACGCTGTTGATCGACGGGAGAGCGCCTTCGCCGTCGTCACCGTGACCTCCCGCCGCTGCTCGAGGCCGCTATAAAAGGAGCACTCCGCTCTCCAAATTGACCACACCCCTCGCTTCCCCTCTTCTCCCTGAGTCGCCTAGCCATCTCGCCGCTCCACATTGCCCACCAGAGCTCACCAATTGCTACCTCGCTGCCGCGCTCCGCCGCAGAAGATCGCCGGAGTTGGAGGCCATCCCCGGAGACGCCACTGCTACCAGGAGGACCGCCGTCTTCGACAACTCACGGTGCACATCTCCGACGACCGCCGGAGCTCCGTCGAGCTCGCCAACCGTCCACCATCGCCGCCAGTAAGCCCTCTTCTCGTTGGAGACGACGACGTCTCTGGGCCGTGCGATCCTCTCCTAATCGTGCGGCTCCCATTCAACGTACCGATTCGCTGAATAAAACCCATGATACGTCTCCGACGTATCGATAATTTCTTATGTTCCATGCCACATTATTGATGATATCTACATGTTTTATACACATTATATGTCGTATTTATGCATTTTCCGGCACTAACTTATTAACGAGATGCCGAAGAGCTAGTTGCTGTTTTCTGCTGTTTTTGGTTTCAGAAATCCTACAAAGGAAATATTCTCGGAATTGGACGAAATCAACGCCCAGGGTCCTATTTTTGCATGAAGCTTCCAGAAGACCGAGGGGGAAAGGAAGTGGGGCCACGAGGCACCGCCACAACAGGGCGGCGCGGCCCAGGTCTTGGCCGCGCGGCCCTGGTGTGTGGGGCCCTCGTGTGGCCCCCGCGTTGCCCTTCCGCCTACTTAAAGCCTTCGTCGCGAAACCCCCGATCACCGAAGCCACGATATGGAAAACCTTGCGAGACGCCGCCGCCGCCAATCCCATCTCGGGGGATTCCGGAGATCGCCTCCGGCACCCTGCCGGAGAGGGGAATCATCTCCCGGAGGACTCTTCACCGCCATGGTCGCCTCGGGAGTGATGAGTGAGTAGTTCACCCCTGGACTATGGGTCCATAGCAGTAGCTAGATGGTCGTCTTCTCCTCATGTGCTTCATTGTCGGATCTTGTGAGCTGCCTAACATGATCAAGATCATCTATTTGTAATTCTATATGTTGTGTTTGTCGGGATCCGATGGATAGAGAATACTATGTTATGTTGATTATCAATCTATTACCTATGTGTTGTTTATGATCTTTCATGCTCTCCGTTATTTGTTGGGGGGATGACCCCCGGTATGCCAAAGGCGTGCCAAACCGGATGGTTTGTGCCATCAAGATACCGGTTTAATGTTCGTACCGGAACCTAAGGATAAGAGTTTAGCTAAGTGGAGCTAAGCCGGTATCCCCAAGAGGGGTATACCGGAACCAGGTAAGAAGATACCGGAAAGGAGAGCCTGTCGGCAGGACTGGTCAAAGATTCTCTCCAGAGCTAGAAGACAAAGATGAGCTAAGCAAAGTAACTTTAGACGAAGGGCTGACGATAAAGAGAAGGATGACGGTCAAAGAAGCCGGAGGACGTCAGCGCCCCTGATTAAAGAGGACTCCGGTGTCATCTATGATTAAAGTAGCTTTGTAAAGTAGTTTGTCTAGTCAAAGATGCCATTAGGGTTTCTTCCAGTGTAAGCCACCCTCTCCCCTATATAAGGAGAGGGGTACGCCTCCTACGAGCGCGAGACCACAGAATAGCTTGTACTGAGAAACTTGTAACCATGTTGAGATCAATGAAGTTAGCGATCTAGTAAAGAGTTCTTCCTCTTGTCTCTCTTCTTGCGTACCGGCCTTTGGTTGTGTTCTTGAGGAAAGCATCCGGAAGTTCTTCCCATCTACTCGCAAACCCTCCCCCGAATCCTCATACGTCCATTCGGCCCCAACTTAAGCCATCCTATGGCATCTGCTCGTTCACCACGACGACAGTTGGCGCCCACCGTGGGGCATGAAGTGGCGCATGCTGGAATACACATTCGGGCGGGCCTCCTCGAGTTCGCCGGCGAGCGGACAGTGTCTGCGCTCGTCCAGAACTTCTACTCCATCGACTTCATCAACGACAACGCGGGCTGCTTCGCCAACGGCGGCATCTTCCCCAAGAACGGCCGCATCATCGAGTTCGGCAGCCACCGCGTCTACTTCGGCACCGTCCCCGTGCGCCAGCGCCTCTCGCCGGTGCTGGTGGCACCGGACCGGCCAAGATGGCTCTGTGCTGGTCGCGCCGCCGGCAGCGTCGAGGTAATGACGACCGGTGTGGCTGGTGCAGGAAAGGAGGTTGCGGCTGAAGGTGCTGGTCGCGCGGTTTCGACCCGTGCGGCTAAGCCACCGCTGGAGCGCGACGCAGGCGCGGCGGGAGCATCTTCCGCACCACCGGCAACGCCTCTCCAAACGGCGATGAACGCGCTGGCAACCCCCATCGCGCAGAACATCGACCCGGCAGCGGCTCAGGCGGAGCTGGAGGCGCAGCGCCTGAGGATACTCGAGAGCGGCAAAGACGTCGTCAAGGCGCAGCGCGAGCTGAACCTAACCGTACGTGAGTATAACGCTGCCCATGGCTTTGCTTCTGTTAGCGCTCATGCTGCTAGGATACCGGAAAACCGGCTTAAGGCTCGCAATCTAGATCGGGATTTGCGTAAGGAAGTTCTTACCGGCAAAAGTACCTCTGCATCTGTTAGCATTGTAGAGAAACCTAAGTACAGCAGTCCGGATAAAACCATAAAAGCTGCTAAGGCTGCTGTAGATCTGTGTGACTCGCTTACCGGAGAGGCTCTGGCAAAGCAACAAGAGCGTGTCAGAGAGCTGCTAGATACTGTAGAGCAGCAGAACGCTGAGCAGCTGGCTAAGCTGAACAAGGCTATAGCCTCGAAATCCGCGCGTTCAACAAAGAATGCCGGAAGCAAGTCCCATGGGCAGGCCTCGTCCCCCCATCCGGACAGAAGAAAAGAAAAAGAAGTGAACGCACGGCAGATGACTGTGTACGATCCGGTCCTTGCCGGTAAACAAAAGGCCGGGCAACACGATGCCGGTAGAAAAAGCCAAGGCGCAGAGCGAGGCTACGCCAAAGAAGGCTATGCCGGAAACAAACATGCCGGTAAACATGAAACCGGGCAAAACTATCCGGCTGCAAGGGCAGCGTATGATGAAGATGAGGAAGAGATTTCTCCACCAAGGTACCGGCAGGCAAGGGCCGCGGCACCAGAACGTTACGATGAAGCCGATTCTGCAAGACCGGCAGCATACCGGAACCCGTTGGGGGAACGCTTGGGAGAGAGATACTTACCGGAACGGGATGCGAGGCACCGTCTGGATAGAGTGTACTTATCAGAAATGATCGAGGAGGAAGGTCCTCCAGGTCCAAAGTGCTTTGGCCCAAGAATCATGAGAGAAAAACCACCAGTCCGCAACTTCACGTTGCCCCGTGACACAAAAACATACGATGGCACCACGAAGCCGGAAGATTGGCTCGCGGATTACGTGACCGCGGTATATGTCGCAGGCGGTGGAGGAACCGTAGCAGGAGGAGGAAACCGGCGTTGGGCTGTGAGGATCATACCATCATTTTTGGTTGGACCGGCAAGAATCTGGCTAAACAACTTGCCGGCAGGAAGCATAAATGGCTGGCTGGATTTTGAGGAGGCTTTTGTGAGCAATTTCAGCAGCACCTATCAAAGGCCAAACAGGCCGCAGCAACTTGCTCTGTGTGTGCAACGCCCGAACGAAACAGACCGGGATTATCTGGCTCGGTGGAACACCACAAGGAACTCTTGTGAAGGGGTAATCGAGGCACAGGCCATTGCTTGGTTCAGCAGTGGGTGCAAAAGAGGATCGCCGTTGTGGCAAAAGCTGCAGCGGAACATGCCGACAACGTTGGCAGAGATGATACGTGTGGCGGATAACTATGCGTTGGGAGACCCAACGCAGCCGGCAGTGCAACCTGAACCGGAACAGCTACGCCAAGAGCAACACCGGGATAACCGGAATAACAAAAGAAGAGAAGATTTTCCGGATCGAAGGTACGGTCCGCAGCAAGTTGCTGCTGTGCAGGAAAACTCTGAGGCCAGTGGCAGTCAGAGACAAAGAACCGGATCGCAGCCGTGGGCGGGTCCTAAGAAACAATGGGTGGAAAAGAAACCCTGGGTCCAGAAAAGAAACTGGCAAGAACCCGCAAAATACACCATGGAAGCTGCCATGGACCAACCATGCCGGTGGCACACACCGAATCCGGCACACCCGTCAAACCATCTGACGAAGGATTGTACCTGGACCAAGTACTTGATGGAAAAGGGGGCGGTAAAAGATGCCCAAGGGCGAGGAGGCAATGCAATGATGCCACCACCGGACATGCCGCGGCAGCAACAGCTACCGCCACCACCGCCGCTTACCGGGCCAAACGCTTTACCGGTGCAGCCAAACCGGCAGCAGTACCAGCAAGTTAACCGGGTGGAACAAGATGATAACCAGCTACCTCCACCGCCACCTTTAGGCCGGAATGTTTACGAAGACCCGCATCTGTGCTGTGTTGTTTTTGTCACTGAGCCGACAGACAGGCAAAGTATGCACCGCCGCTCCATGGAAGTAAATGCAGTGATGCCGGCGGTGCCCAAATACATGCGAGTGGTCCAACCAGGAAATTGCTTGGTCGATCAAGGATCACCCCAAAATCATGCCGAATCCGGGCGGATATGCTCTTGTTGTGGACCCAATCATGAAAGGGCCGCAAACTCGAGTGAAGTTCAGCAAGGTGCTGATAGACAATGGCAGCAGCATCAACATCATGTACAAGCACACCATGCATACGCTGGGCATAACAGAAAACATGCTTCAGCCAACGCGCACAACGTTCCACGGGATCGTTCCGGGTTTGTCCTGCGCACCGGTTGGAAAAGTCCGGGTGGACGTGTCGTTTGGAGGACGTGACAATTGCCGGGTTGAGAACCTGGAGTTTGAGGTGGTGGACTTAGATAGTCCGTACCATGCTTTGCTGGGGAGACCGGCGCTGGCGGCCTTCATGGCCTCGACCCACACGGCGTACCTCAAGATGAAGATGCCGGCACCTCGTGGACCTCTGACTGTGGTGGGAAACTACAAGATCTCGCTGGAAACAGCGTCTGCCGGATCGAACCTAGCGGAATCGCTGGTGATCGCAGAGGAAAAGAAAAGGATGCAAACAGCTGTTGCGCTGGCTCAGTCCTCACAGTTGAGCTTAGCGGCAATGAGCGGAAACTTGGGCTCACCAGCGTTCAAGCCAACAAATGAAACAAAGGACATTGTGCTGGATCCGGCTTACCCAGAGCGCACCGTTCGCATCGGTGCCGGCCTCGATCAAGCATAGGAAAGCACGCTCGTCAGCTTCCTCCGTGAGAATCGGAATATCTTTGCCTGGTCAACTGAAGATTTGGTAGGTGTTCCGAGGGAGCTGGCTGAGCACTCCTTGAACGTTCGGAAAGATGCCAAGCCGGTGCGACAACCCTTGCGCCGGTTCGCTGAAGATAGAAGAAAGATCATAGGAGAAGAGGTAACCAAACTGCTTGTTGCCAAATTCATTGTGGAGGTCACGCACAGAGTGGCTGGCCAATCCGGTGATGGTTGAAAAGAAGAAAGATGAGAACCTGGAGGCAAAAGCTCCGAAGGTGTGGCGCATGTGCATCGACTACACCAACCTCAACAAAGCTTGCCCAAGAGACCCTTTTCCTTTACCACGGATCGATCAAGTGATTGATTCAACCGCTGGGTGTGAGTTGTTGTCCTTCCTGGATGCCTATTCCGGTTTCCACCAGATTCCCTTGAAAAAGGAAGATCAAATAAAAACTGCGTTCATTACCCCGCACGGGGCTTACTGCTATATCACTATGCCCTTTGGTTTGCGCAACGCTGGTGCAACGTACCAGCGCTGTATGCAAAAATGCTTATTTGATCAAATCGGAAAGAATGTGCAGGTGTATGTGGATGACATCGTGATAAAAACTAAGGTAAAAGATACCCTAATCGATGATATCCGGCAAACGTTTGATAACCTAAGAAGGTTCCGGATGAAACTCAATCCGGCAAAATGTACTTTCGGTGTCCCTGCCGGCAAGCTGCTGGGTTTCCTCGTCTCAAGCCGAGGCATTGAGGTCAATCCGGTAAAGATCCGGGCAATCGAGAGAATGACTGTACCACAGGATCTGAAGGACATACAAAAGTTTACCGGAAGCTTGGCATCGCTAAGCCGGTTCATAAGCAGGTTAGGAGAAAAGGCCTTGCCGTTGTATGCTTTGATGAGAAAATCCGATAAGTTCGTCTGGACCCCTCAGGCAGACGCAGCGTTCAAGGAGCTGAAAACGATGTTAGCTACCGCGCCAATATTGGCTTCGCCGTTGGAAAGAGAGCCAATGTTGTTATACATAGCAGCAACCAACCGGGTCGTGAGTGTTGTTGTGGTAGTAGAAAGAGAAGAGGAAGGAAAAACCGTCCAGAGGCCGGTATACTACCTGAGCGAGGTGCTCTCCCTCTCAAAACAAAACTACCCGCACTTCCAGAAAATGACCTATGGCGTGTTTATGGCCGCCACAAAGCTCAAGCACTACTTCGAGGAACATCCTATGAAGGTGGTGAGTGAAGCACCCATCTCTGACATCATGTGCAACAAAGACGCCAGCGGCCGGATTGCAAAATGGGCGATCCAGATATCACCATACGTGCCGGTGTATGAAAGAAGAGATGCCATAAAATCACAGGCTTTGGCTGATTTCCTTGTTGATTGGGCGGAGATGCAATACAAACCGCCGGATCATAAGATAGAGTACTGGAAAATGCACTTTGATGGATCCAAGCTCAAGGAGGGTCTGGGTGCCGGCGTGGTGCTTACTTCACCAAAAGGAGACCACCTCCGGTATGTTTTACAGGTGTCGTCGTGGTGAACGAGCAGATGCCATAGGATGGCTTAAGTTGGGGCCGAATGGACGTATGAGGATTCGGGGGAGGGTTTGCGATTAGATGGGAAGAACTTCCGGATGCTCTCCTCAAGAACACAACCAGAGGCAGGTATGCAAGAAGAGAGACAAGAGGAAGAACTCTTTACTAGATCGCTAGCTTCATTGATCTCAACATGGTTACAGATTTCTCAGTACACAGATCTCTCTAAGGTCTCGCTACGTGCCCGTGAAGAAGGGCTGCCCCCTCTCCTTATATAGGGGAGAGGGTGGCTTACACTGGAAGAAACCCTAATGGCATCTTT
>NC_061512.1:37830107-38103196 GCF_022539505.1 Lolium rigidum
GAGATTGGTACCAACCTTGAGCGGCGGAGTCGCTGGGGGAAGTGTTTGCTGGCGGCGGAGCGGACCTGCGGTCGCCGGGGAGCACCGTCGACGGCGAGGCGGAGAAGCTCGCGAAGAAGCACAAATGCGGCGGGAGCAATGAGGTTGCGGCCGAAGATCTCCACACAGCGAAGTCCGGCGGAGGCACGGCGTGAGTTCGCCGGGCGCCGGAGCTTGAAGGGGCGACGGCGGACGGAGAGCGGCGGAGGCGCAAAGGCGTGAAGCTCTGTGCGCGAAGGAGGAGAATGCGAAGAAGACGAAGAAGAAGGGGCGGTTCTGTTTATAAAGGAGAGAGAAGGTGGGCAGGAAACCGCTGGGCCGCGGCGGTTCGCCTCGCGGCCCACGACGGTTCGCGCCTTGGGCCGCCACGTGGCAAGGGAATACACGCGAGAAAATGGGGAGCCACACGAAGGCACACACGGGATCCCGAAGAGATAGTGGGATCAGCTGCGATGCATTAAATGAGCGCGCGGGAGTCGAAGGGAAGTGACCCCTGACACTGGCGCGTCAGTCACAGTGCGCATGTCTCTGACAGGCGCGGGGCCCGAAATATTCTCGACGTCGCCGAGGAAGTATTAAATGACTAAGATGCCGGAGGATAAGATACCGGATAACACCTTAAGAAGAAGAGATAGCAATGATCCGAGCAAAGATGCCTGGATCCAAGCCTAAAACCGGATAGATTAAACCGGTATCCTAAAAGAAAGAACCTGGCATGGTCTGTTGGATAGGATCCGCCAGACTATACCAGCTTCGGGGACTAATGTTGGGGGGATGACCCCCGGTATGCCAAAGGCGTGCCAAACCGGATGGTTTGTGCCATCAAGATACCGGTTTAATGTTCGTACCGGAACCTAAGGATAAGAGTTTAGCTAAGTGGAGCTAAGCCGGTATCCCCAAGAGGGGTATACCGGAACCAGGTAAGAAGATACCGGAAAGGAGAGCCTCGTCGGCCAGGACTGGTCAAAGATTCTCTCCAGAGCTAGAAGACAAAGATGAGCTAAGCAAAGTAACTTTAGACGAAGGGCTGACGATAAAGAGAAGGATGACGGTCAAAGAAGCCGGAGGACGTCAGCGCCCCTGATTAAAGAGGACTCCGGTGTCATCTATGATTAAAGTAGCTTTGTAAAGTAGTTTGTCTAGTCAAAGATGCCATTAGGGTTTCTTCCAGTGTAAGCCACCCTCTCCCCTATATAAGGAGAGGGGGTACTGCCTCCTACAGGCGCGAGACCACAGAATAGCTTGTACCGAGAAACTTGTAACCATGTTGAGATCAATGAAGTTAGCGATCTAGTAAAGAGTTCTTCCTCTTGTCTCTCTTCTTGCGTACCGGCCTTTGGTTGTGTTCTTGAGGAAAGCATCCGGAAGTTCTTCCCATCTACTCGCAAACCCTCCCCCGAATCCTCATACGTCCATTCGGCCCCAACTTAAGCCATCCTATGGCATCTGCTCGTTCACCACGACGACATTATTAGTAGAGGCTCTGGCCAAGTTTTTACTCTTAACTCCAAGAGGGAGTATTTATGCTCGATAGTGGGTTCATGCCTCCATTAAATCTGGGACAGTGACGGAAAGTTCTAAGGTTGTGGATGTGCTGTTGCCACTAGGGATAAAACATTGATGCTATGTCCGAGGATGTAGTTATTGATTACATTACGCACCATACTTAATGCAATTTCCTGTTGTTTGCAACTTAATACTGGAAGGGGTTCGGATGATAACCTGAAGGTGGACTTTTTAGGCATAGATGCATGCTGGATAGCGGTCTATGTACTTTGTCGTAATGCCCAATTAAATCTCACAATACTTATCATATCATGTATGTGCATTGTCATGCTCTCTCTATTTGTCAATTGCCCGACTGTAATTTGTTCACCCAACATGCTATTTATCTTATGGGAGAGACACCTCTAGTGAACTCGTGGACCCCGGTCCATTCTTTTACATCGAATACAATCTATCGCAATACTTGTTCTACTGTTCTTTGTAAACAATCATCATCCACACTATACATCTAATCCTTTGTTACAGCAAGCCGGTGAGATTGACAACCCCACTGTTTCGTTGGGGCAAAGTACTTTGGTTGTGTTGTGCAGGTTCCACGTTGGCGCCGGAATCTCCGGTGTTGCGCCGCACTACATCCCGCCGCCATCAACCTTCAACGTGCTTCTTGGCTCCTCCTGGTTCGATAAACCTTGGTTTCTTTCTGAGGGAAAACTTGCCGCTGTACGCATCACACCTTCCTCTTGGGGTTCCCAACGGACGCGTGCTGTACGCATATCAAGCATATTTTCTGGCGCCGTTGCCGGGGAGATCAAGACACGCTGCAAGGAGAGTCTCCACAATCCAATCTCTTTACTTTGTTTTTGTCTTGCTTTATTTTATTTACTACTTTGTTTGCTGCACTTATATCAAAGCACAAAAAAAATTAGTTGCTAGCTTTACTTTATTTACTGTCTTGCTCTCTATATCGAAAAACACAAAAAAATTAGTTACTTGCATTTACTTTATCTAGTTTGCTTTATTTACTACTGCTAAAATGGCCACTCCTGAAAATACTAAGTTGTGTGACTTCACAACCACAAATAATAATGATTTCTTATGCACACCTATTGCTCCACCTGCTACTACAGCAGAATTCTTTGAAATTAAACATGCTCTACTGAATCTTGTTATGTGAGAGCAATTTTCTGGTGTTAGTTCTGATGATGCTGCTGCCCATCTCAATAACTTTGTTGAATTGTGTGAAATGCAAAAGTATAAAGATGTAGATGGTGACATTATAAAATTAAAATTGTTTCCTTTCTCATTAAGAGGAAGAGCTAAAGATTGGTTGCTATCTCTGCCTAAGAATAGTATTGATTCTTGGACTAAATGCAAGGATGCTTTTATTGGTAGATATTATCCCCCTGCTAAAATTATATCTTTGAGGAGTAGCATAATGAATTTTAAACAATTGGATAATGAGCATGTTGCACAAGCTTGGGAAAGAATGAAATCTTTGGTTAAAAATTGCCCAACCCATGGATCGACTACTTGGATGATCATCCAAACCTTTTATGCAGGACTGAACTTTTGTTCGCGGAACCTATTAGATTCAGCTGCTGGAGGTACCTTTATGTCCATCACTCTTGGTGAAGCAACAAAGCTTCTTGATAATATGATGATTAATTACTCTGAATGGCACACGGAAAGAGCTCCACAAGGTAAGAAGGTAAATTTTGTCGAAGAAACCTTCCTTGAGTGATAAGATTGATGCTATTATGTCTATGCTTGTGAATGATAGGACAAATGTTGATCCTAATAATGTTCCTTTAGCTTCATTGGTTGCCCAAGAAGAACATGTTGATGTAAACTTCATTAAAAATAATAATTTCAACAACAATGCTTATCGGAACAATTCTAGTAATAACTATAGGCCATATCCTTATAATAATGGTAACGGTTATGGTAATTCTTATGGGAATTCTTACAACAATAATAGGAACACACCCCTGGACTTGAAGCTATGCTTAAAGAATTTATTAGTACACAAACTGCTTTTATCAAATCTGTTGAGGAAAAGCTCAATAAAATTGATATTCTCGCTTCTAAGGTTGATAGTCTTGCCTCTGATGTTGATCTTTTGAAATCGAAAGTTATGCCTAATAAGGATATTGAAAATAAAATTGTTACTACAGCAAATGCCATCCAAGTTAGAATTAATGAGAATATAAGATTGATGGCCGAATTTCATGCTAGGTGGGAAAGAGAAGAAAATGAAAAACCTGCTAAAGAGAATAATGTAGCTAAAGTTTGGACTATTACCACCACTAGTAATGTTAATAATTCACATGTTGCTTCACCTCCTACTATCAATGGTAAAATAATTGGTGTTGGCAATGTTACTACTCCTAGTGCAAAGCCTGCAAAACTGCTTGGAAGCTGCTAAAACTGCCTGAAACCGCTCGTGATAAAACTGCTGAAATTTTTTCCAACATTGGGGATGATGATCCCATTGCTTTAAATTGTAATGGTTTGGATTTTGATGATTGCCACATCTCTGAAGTTATAAAGTTCTTACAAAAACTTGCTAAGAGTCCCAATGCTAGTGCTATAAACTTGGCTTTCACAAAACATATTACAAATGCTCTCATAAAAGCTAGAGAGGAGAAACTAAAACTTGAAACTTCTATTCCTAGAAAGTTAGAAGATGGTTGGGTGCCCATCATTAAGATGATGGTCAATGACTTTGATTGTAATGCTTTATGTGATCTTGGTGCAAGTATTTCCGTTATGCCTAAGAAAATCTATGATATGCTTGACTTGCCACAATTGAAAAATTGTTATTTGGATGTTAATCTTGTTGATAATGCTATAAAGAAACCTTTGGGGAGAGTTGATAATGTTCACATTACTGTTAACAATAACCTTGTCCCCGTTGATTTTGTTGTCTTGGATATTGAATGCAATGCATCTTGTCCCATTATATTGGGAAGACCTTTTCTTCGAACTGTTGGAGCTATCATTGATATGAAGGAAGGTAATATTAAATATCAATTTCCTCTTAAGAAAGGTATGGAACACTTCCCTAGAAACATAATGAAGTTACCTTTTGATTCTATTATTAGAACAAATTATGATGTTGATACTTCGTCTCTTGATAATACTTGATATACACTTTCTGCGCCTAGCTGAAAGGCGTTAAAGAAAAGCGCTTATGGGAGACAACCCATGTTTTTACTACAGTATTTTTGTTTTATATTTGAGTCTTGGAAGTTGTTTACTACTGTCGCAACCTCTCCTTATCTTAGTTTTGTGCATTGTTGTGCCAAGTAAAGTCGTTGATAGTAAGGTTCATACTAGATTTGGATTACTGCGCAGAAACAGATTTCTTTGCTGTCACGAATTTCGACCTGCCTCTCTGTAGGTAGCTCGGAAAAATATGCCAATTTACGTGCGTGATCATTAGATATGTACGCAACTTTGATTCAATTTGAGAATTTTCATTTGAGCAAGTCTGGTGCCTCAATAAAATCCATCTTTACGGACTGTTCTGTTTTGACAGATTCTGCCTTTTATTTCGCATTGCCTCTTTTGCTATGATGGATGAATTTCTTTGTTCCATTAATGTCCAGTAGCTTTATGCAATGTCCAGAAGTGTTAAGAATGATTGTGTCACCTCTGAACATGTGAATTTTTATTATGCACTAACCCTCTAATGAGTTGTTTCGAGTTTGGTGTGGAGGAAGTTTTCAAGGATCAAGAGAGGGAGATGATACAATATGATCAAGGAGAGTGAAAGCTCTAAGCTTGGGGATGCCCCGGTGGTTCACCCCTGCATATTCTAAGAAGACTCAAGCATCTAAGCTTGGGGATGCCCAAGGCATCCCCTTCTTCATCGACAACATTATCGAGGTTCCTCCCCGAAACTATATTTTTATTCCATCACATCTTATGTGCTTTGCTTGGAGCGTTGGTTTGTTTTTGTTTTTGTTTTTGTTTGAATAAAATGGATCCTAGCATTCATTGTGTGGGAGAGAGACACGCTCCGCTGTTGCATATGGACAAATATGTCCTTAGGCTTTACTCATAGTATTCATGGCGAAGGTTGAATCTTCTTCGTTAAATTGTTATATGGTTGGAATCGGGAAATGCTACATGTAGTAATTCTAAAATGTCTTGAATAATTTGATACTTGGCAATTGTTGTGCTCATGTTTAAGCTCTTGCATCATATACTTTGCACCTATTAATGAAGAATCACCTAGAGCTTGCTAAATTTGGTTTGCATATTTGGTCTCTCTAAAGTCTAGATAATTTCTAGTATTGAGTTTTGAACAACAAGAAAGACGGTGTAGAGTCTTATAATGTTTACAATATGTCTTTTATGTGAGTCTTGCTGCACCAGTTCATCCTTGTGTTTGTTTCAAATAACCTTGCTAGCCTAAAACTTGTATCGAGAGGGAATACTTCTCATGCATCCAAAATCCTTGAGCCAACCACTATGCCATTTGTGTCCACCATACCTACCTACTACATGGTATTTCTCCGCCATTCCAAAGTAAATTGCTTGAGTGCTACCTTTAAAATTTCCATTCTTTACCTTTGCAATATATAGCTCATGGGACAAATAGCTTAAAAACTATTGTGGTATTGAATATGTACTTATGCACTTTATCTCTTATTAAGTTGCTTGTTGTGCGATAACCATGTTCCTGGGGACGCCATCAACTAATCTTTGTTGAATATCATGTGAGTTGCTATGCATGTCCGTCTTGTCTGAAGTAAGGGAGATTTACCACTCATAATGGTTAGAGCATGCATATTGTTAGAGAAGAACATTGGGCCGCTAACTAAAGCCATGAATCATGGTGGAAGTTTCAGTTTTGGACATATATCCTCAATCTCATATGAGAACATTAATTGTTGCTACATGCTTATGCATTAAAGAGGAGTCCATTATCTGTTGTCTATGTTGTCCCGGTATGGATGTCTAAGTTGAGAATAATCAAAAGCGAGAAATCCAAATGCGAGCTTTCTCCTTAGACCTTTGTACAGGCGGCATGGAGGTACCCCTTTGTGACACTTGGTTAAAACATGTGTATTGCGATAATTCCGGTAATCCAAGCTAATTAGGACAAGGTGCGGGCACTATTAGTATACTATGCATGAGGCTTGCAACTTGTAAGATATAATTTACATGATACATATGCTTTATTACTACCGTTGACAAAATTGTTTCTTGTTTTCAAAACCAAAGCTCTAGCACAAATATAGCAATCAATGCTTCCCTCTGCGAAGGGCCTTTCTTTTACTTTTATGTTGAGTCAGTTCACCTATCTCTCTCCACCTCAAGAAGCAAACACTTGTGTGATCTGTGCATTGATTCCTACATACTTGCATATTGCACTTGTTATATTACTCTACATTGACAATTATCCATGAGATATACATGTTACAAGTTGAAAGCAACCGCTGAAATTTAATCTTCCTTTGTGTTGCTTCAATACCTTTACTTTGATTTATTGCTTGATGAGTTAACTCTTATGCGAGACTTATTGATGCTTGTCTTGAAAGTACTATTCATGAAAAGTCTTTGCTTTATGATTCAGTTGTTTACTCATGTCATTACCATTGTTTTGATCGCTGCATTCATTACATATGCTTACAATAGTATGATCAAGGTTATGATGGCATGTCACTCCAGAAATTATCTTTGTTATCGTTTACCTGCTCGGGACGAGCAGGAACTAAGCTTGGGGATGCTGATACGTCTCCGACGTATCGATAATTTCTTATGTTCCATGCCACATTATTGATGATATATACATGTTTTATACACATTATATGTCGTATTTATGCATTTTCCGGCACTAACCTATTGACGAGATGCCGAAGAGCCAGTTGTTGTTTTCTGCTGTTTTTGGTTTCAGAAATCCTACAAAGGAAATATTCTCGGAATTGGACGAAATCAACGCACAGGGTCCTATTTTTGCACGAAGCTTCCAGAAGACCGAGGGGGAAAGGAAGTGGGGCCACGAGGCGCCGCCACAACAGGGCGGCGCGGCCCAGGTCTTGGCCGCGCGGCCTCGGTGTGTGGGGCCCTCGTGTGGCCCCCGCGTTGCCCTTCCGCCTACTTAAAGCCTTCGTCGTGAAACCCCCGGTACCGAGAGCCACGATACGGAAAACCTTGCGAGACGCCGCCGCCGCCAATCCCATCTCGGGGGATTCTGGAGATCGCCTCCGGCACCCTGCCGGAGAGGGGAATCATCTCCCGGAGGACTCTTCACCGCCACGGTCGCCTCCGGAGTGATGAGTGAGTAGTTCACCCCTGGACTATGGGTCCATAGCAGTAGCTAGATGGTCGTCTTCTCCTCATGTGCTTCATTGTCGGATCTTGTGAGCTGCCTAACATGATCAAGATCATCTATTTGTAATTCTATATGTTGTGTTTGTCGGGATCCGATGGATAGAGAATACTATATTATGTTGATTATCAATCTATTACCTATGTGTTGTTTATGATCTTGCATGCTCTCCGTTATTAGTAGAGGCTCTGGCCAAGTTTTTACTCTTAACTCCAAGAGGGAGTATTTATGCTCGATAGTGGGTTCATGCCTCCATTAAATCCGGGACGAGTGACGGAAAGTTCTAAGGTTGTGGATGTCTTGTTGCCACTAGGGATAAAACATTGATGCTATGTCCGAGGATGTAGTTATTGATTACATTACACACCATACTTAATGCAATTGTCTCGTTGTTTGCAACTTAATACTGGAAGGGGTTCGGATGATAACTCTGAAGGTGGACTTTTTAGGCATAGATGCATGTCTGGATAGCGGTCTATGTACTTTGTCGTAATGCCCAATTAAATCTCACAATACTTATCATATCATGTATGTGCATTGTCATGCTCTCTCTATTTGTCAATTGCCCGACTGTAATTTGTTCACCCAACATGCTATTTATCTTATGGGAGAGACACCTCTAGCGAACTGTGGACCCCGGTCCATTCTTTTACATCGAATACAATCTACTGCAATACTTGTTCTACTGTTCTTTGCAAACAATCATCATCCACAGTATACATCTAATCCTTTGTTACAGCAAGCCGGTGAGATTGACAACCTCACTGTTTCGTTGGGGCAAAGTACTTTGGTTGTGTTGTGCAGGTTCCACGTTGGCGCCGAAATCTCTGGTGTTGCGCCGCACTACATCCCGCCGCCATCAACCTTCAACGTGCTTCTTGGTTCCTCCTGGTTCGATAAACTTTGGTTTCTTTCTGAGGGAAAACTTGCCGCTGTACGCATCACACCTTCCTCTTGGGGTTCCCAACGGACGCGTGATGTACGCGTATCCACCCACTGATGCATGGACCCCACGCTGTCAGCTGGCCCGCTGCGATGCTGGGCCGGCCCACCTCCCTCTCTCTCTGCGCAGCCTGTTAACTTTCCCGCCAGCCCACTTAGTTTGAATTAAAATTCTAGTTTAGATAAATTTTGCAATCTGATGTCAACTTCAAAATTAGATAGGGGCAAATCTACTTGGCCAAATTTTACAAACTTTATATTGTTGGAAAGCTGAGAGTTTTATCTACACAACTACACTTGTCCCAACCCTAGATCTTGTGTAGAATTAAAGGGACAAAATAAACAAGGCTGGGCCTTTTTGTGACTTCAAACAATTATTAAAAATCAACCAAAAGTGCTATTAAGTTTATTTCAACTCTCATAGCTCACATTTTACTTACACTAATTGTTTCTGCAAAAATATGGCATGGTTGCTTTGAGTGATCATGGCCTAGTTTAATTAGAGGACTATATGGCTATTTCTAGTCAATGATATTGTCCAAAACTATTTATAAATCATATGGGAGCTTTTCTCTCATTTAAATCTTGTCACAAACATTTCAAAATGAGATAGAGACCCTGGTCTATAGGTTCTGATGTGAAATGGTTTGATGATATTAAATCATTACTATGTTAGGATGAAATTGCATGAGGTGCTTCACCTCATTTAAATCTTTTTCTTAAATGATGAATATGAAGAGGTTGACTTTGGTCAACCTAGGTCATATATGATTCATGAAAGAAATTAAATCTTAATAAGTTAATGAGAGGAAATTATTTCTCTAAAGAAGGAAAAGAAACACCTTAATTAGTATGAGAAGAATTTTTTTTCTTAAATAAGAAAACAAAGTCCACCAACCTAGTATTAATGTGTGATGCTAGCCTAAGTTTGTGTGACTCATGTGTGTGTGCTTAGTCTAGTACTTAAGTATGGTATGATGATTGTATACCTCGTATTCGATTTTAGATGCTAGTAACGAGGAGTATCAAGAGGAGGAGGAGGTCTACTTCCAAGGAGAAGAAGACCACTTTGACCAATTCCCCAACCAAGGCAAGATAATACTCTTGCAAAGTGCAAAGCTCACCCAGAGCAAGGCATCATCCCTTTTACTTTTTGTTTATTGATCCTATTCCAAGTTTTTACTTTACAAGCTTTATTACCTTTGTTTTATCAAAGTACTTTTTGATTTATGATTCACTTGGGTAGTGCTAAAATAAAAATGACTACTCTAGATGGGAACTTGTGTTTGTGAAATGATGGTGAAAACCTTGGAATGATGAGTCATTTCGATTGAAAGATTTTTTAAGGTGAATATGACCTGAATTTGACTTGGTGAACTTGATAAAAACTGATGATTGTGTTGGATGCGATACCATTCCAATTCTTGAGTACCCCCACAATACCTGATTATGGGTAAGGCTTAGCTGGAAATTTATGTGTCTTAGTATGGGTTCCCTCTAAACAAGCGTCATAGAGGTTATGCCGAGGCTGCCTCCGATGAAAGTGAAATGACGTGAAATGAGGTGAATGTACGACCCAAGCCCTGTGCAGTTCCCGGGATAACAGTTGGCTATCACCGGGAGGCCAAGCTCATGGGGAGAGGTGCCTATACTAGGGTGTGTAAGTGAAAGGTTAACAGTTGATGATCCGCGTACTGAGTTACGATTATTCGAGGTTATCCTTGATGGATGTAATCAAATGTTGTGGCACAAGTGTGCAACCTCTGCAGAGTGTAAACCTATTCGAATAGCCGCGTCCGCGGTCATGGACATTTGGAAAGGCCATACTGTTTCCGTCATCAGAAATTTATATATTTTTGACTTGTGAATTGAACTTGAAAGGTGACTTTGGTTTTGAATCACAACAGAGTTGTGGGAATGACACTAATGTTCCCACTTGAGTTAGTTAGCATATGAGGAGTCTTTTACTAAAAGGTTTACGAACTAAAATTGGCTTTATGCAAACAACCCTAGAGCTTAGAACACTCTCAATAGCAATGTTAGTACTTACATTAGTATTAGTTTGCGAGTACTTGAAAGTACTCACGGCTTTGTCCCTTGCTATTCAAATGGCCAGACTATGAAGCCGAACAGCAATATGAAGATGACGGCCAGTAGGACGTCTACGACAACTAGGAGCTTCTAACGTCAAGCGTTGCCTGTGAAATAGATAGTCCACTACTACTTCGCTTCCGCTACGTATTTGTGTAATGATCATTAGATCAAGTGTTGTAATGAGACTGGATCATGTGATCCTACTTATGTAATGACTATGTTGGTATTGTAATGAATGATGACTCCATGATATTCAACTGTTATGTCTCGCAAAAACAATCTTCCCGGGATTGCGATGTATGGCATAATAGGCATCTGGACTTAGAAATCCGGGTGTTGACAGGTGGTCTCACCGAGATGCAAGGGTTCCAAGCTCTAGAGTTGATCTTGCGATGGTTCTACGTGTATAAGTTGTGTTCCGACAAATCCTCTCCTGGCATTTATATAGCAGGCCAGGTCTCGAGAGATCTGTCCAGATTCGACTAGGTACAAAGAGGCATAGTCTAATCTTTCCGTGTATCGTACCTTCTTACCTTGTTCATCAAGAATCTTCCTTCTTTGGATGAGTCTCCTTCTCCAACGTCGACGCGCAAGCCCACTTCGGATGTTAGGCAATCTTCATGGGCCCCTGGCTGGGCCGGTGGAGGTAGCCTATTGTTGGTTACCCGAAGGTTAATGCCCATATCATTTATCATATTGAATTCCCACATATTTGCAACATATATGATGATAATACATGGTTTACATTGATTTACAGGGATTTACCAATGATTCCCTTTATTCGGTTTATAACCATGCAGAACAGGAGAACCATGTACGATTGCCCTGATTTGTTAGCCCACCGACGCATTTTTCCCTAAAAATGACTATATATATATATATATATATGGCCCCGAAGAGTTATCGGGAAGAGAGCGCCGCAGAAAGACAAAAACACCAAAACGGAGGCTGCTGCAGAGAAGATTGGGGGTGAGGGGGAACTCCACCGGGATCACCGCCGGAGGGATCTCCACCTTCTCCAATGTCTTTATCATCATCACCATGATCAAGAGGGAGTAGTCCACCTCTGGACTACTGGTTTGTGGCACTAGCTTGATCTATTTCTCTCATGTTCTTCGTAGTACTTAGTGCCATATGAGTTGCCTATCCTGATTATGGTCATATTTTTAATACCTATGTGGTCTATGATATTATTTTATGAGATCTAATCTTATTATATATGTGAGATGTATTGGTAGATACATATTTTGTAGCCCATTTTTAAGTTTATGTTCTGATCCAACATCTATGCAAGAGCGTGTGTGGGGTGATGTGTGTGTTAGATGGAGTAGCAAGGTTTTAGTAATTGGATAGTGACAATATGTTAAAGAGCGATTATGGTTTTTACCTTTCTTTTGCTACATCACTAGGGATAAAGTGAATGCATGTGCTATGCTCATCTCGTGACAAAACGTGATAATCTTGTTTGTTCAAGGTAGCATATTTGATATTCAAACTTCATGTCAAAGTACTTATTGCTATGTTCTGTTAATTCTTAATACAATATTGATGAAGTTTCTTTCTTGTGGAATATAAGAGAGGTGTGTTGCATCATCTCTATGTTAGGACGTGATGCCCATATTAATTCTAATCTCACATATAATATGATTTGCACCTTCGTATCTCATTGATGAATTTCTTTAAGAGAGAATAGTCAAGTGAACTCTGGTCCACTTTTTATCATAAGAAACACCTTTATCTCGCATTTACATTGTTTTCTATTTGCTGCACTATTTTATTCCGAAAATACAAAAAACATTTACTTGCCTTATTTGCATCCAAAACACCAAAAACAATCAATCTATTTATAGTTTTTTACTTAGTTACTTTATCTATTTTAGTTTACTACTTGTGTTATTTACTTACACGAAACCTTGTGCTTGACAACCACACAGTGGATTTGGGGACACAAGGCATTTATATAGTTGCAGTATTGCTTGAAGAAGAGTGAAGAGAATACTTTTCCTTTCAATTCCCCGAGAGTTCGGTATAAACCCTCGAGTCATCCTTGTGGGGAAAATACTTCCTTGATACAACACACTCTGCACTTGGAGTCCCAACGGTTCAAGATCTTTTTGGCATTGTGGTTTATAGTCATCAAACGCTCTTCCAATTAACCTTGCATTTTCAAGCCGATGCGTTATCCTTACATGCCCAAAGGAAATCCCTCACAATCTTGTTGACGGTTTGCAAAGCGCCAGGAGGGACGACAGACGGTGCAATGTGGAAAATATCTTGGGAGGTGCTCACCGATTTGACAAGGATGTCCCTACCAGCAACAATGATGTTCCTTTCATACCAAGGAACATGCTTGGGGGCTGCCTTGTTCATGAGAGCCTGCACACATCAACATTCTTGAGGCTTCTAGTTGTTGGAGTTAAGCTGGTGTATTTTATTTTCAAGTTGGAGCGTTGTATCGGCAAGCTTTGAATGATGCCATCGAGATCAAGATAAGAGCATTTAATGGGAACGCGATGCTCTTGTGGACATTATTTCCTTGCCCCGTGACATCACCCAATTCATCCAAAATGCGAGCCAAGCTCAAAAACTCCTTTTTGTAAGGCGCGACAAAAATCTCCTCATCATGAGCATAAAGGGAGGTACAGGTCCACAGCCTCTTAGGCGACGATGAGCTCCATTTTCTGTGGCCAAGTCAAGTATATGCTAGAAGGGTTTGATGGCAAGGTCTAATAAGGGCCGCGAAAGTGGGTCCCCTTGGGCCCCATGCCAAGTGCAATGGGGTCGCCCAACCCCCACTAAGCAACAACGAGAGAAGGCGGTGATAAGCAAAGACGCAACTCGATTTCGATATCTAGCGGGGAAGCCACAACGTTGCATAAGGTCAAGAAAGATGTCCCATATCACACGGAGTTCAGCTATTACACTTTTGGAAATTATTTAATTTTTTTCATAAAGGAGATTTATAACCTCAAGGGGTTCATAAAGGCTGTAACACGTGACTTCCACATAAGAAAATGAACACATCTCTCCCCACCACTAGACTTAAAAAACTAGTTAAAACTATTAGATATAAATTGTATGTGTCGTTTTAATGGATAAAACCATTCTATTAAGCGGATACTTGTCTCATAACAAGACATCTAAGAGCATCTCCACGGGTTGCCCCAATAACCTCTCCAATAGGGTTTCCGGCGTCTACAATAAAATAGTCGGCAACCCACCCCACGCCCGGTACTTGGCGGGGAGATTGGAGCTGCCAACAATAACTCCACATGAGCACCATGTTTGTTGCGACACCCCTAAAGAGTCATTCTATCTTCTTTTTCACCTACCTCTCTCTGCCGAATATAGTCCGAGACTCCCTTCCTCTCTCTATGTGGTCCCTATAGCTATTGAGGTTTCCGGTGTGGACACTCAATCAATTTTAGCCGGCATCTGTTGTTGGTGGTCCCAATAGCATGTCCGGCATGCTATTGCGGAACACAATTTGGGAGTCAGCGGTGGAGATGCTCTAAGCCAGCACTTTCAGGCTAGCTATTTCCTTTTATTTTACTCATTTCTTGCTTGTAATTTTCCCTTGGTACAACTAATATTTCCTCGACATTATTACATAGCTAGATATTGTATGTTATTTCTACATTTTAATCAAGCTTTTGAAAACTTTTCACAATATATTTTTGAGCGATCCTTAGCTCACCGTGCTGGGAAAAATATTTTGTTTAGCTCTAGTCTCACAATAGTACTTTATTGACTTTTCCTACTTTAATTGAACACTATTTCAAAAACAAAAAATTGAACGATAGCAGGAGAACTGCTATATGATTGCATTAGAGGAAAAGGTCAAGATTACCGGTTTGACCCAGTTTATAGGAAAACCGGGCCTGAAAATCCTAACCCTAAACTATTTCAGTTTGATTCTTGATATATTTGTATATTTCTATCTTCGAAATCGTCTTGTGGGTAGTGTGGCTTTATTACGGTGTAAGCTTTGTTTTCTTGTGGGTAGTGTATTATTTCGGTTTAGAAATGAGCTGTATTCGATCATGAGAAAAAAACAATATCTACTACATTAATTTACATCACTGAATGGTTATATTCAAATTTGTTATTTTCCTCCTGCAGTAATGTAGTATACTGGCTTTATGTTGAGAATGCATGTTGGTATTGTTTATATTATCAATATATATGATTATGAATTTTCTCCTTTTAATAGTGTTATTTTGTCTATCCTTGCCGATCTAATTGTCAAAACCACTCTACTAAGTTGACACTTGTCAGATCAAAAGACAGCTAAGCAAGCAGCTGTGCAACCAACCTAAGCAATCTCTCCTATTTAACACACCCAACTCGATCAGATCGAAGCACATCACTGTAAGACCCGACCAACAAAAAGCCCTAAAGAGCAGAGTCTAATTGCATCTAGCCTAGCTTGTCATGGAGAACGGCGGCGGCGTTGGCGAAGGGGCAACAGCGACGGCGATGGCCGCGGTGCCGGCAGCGGCGGTGCGGGAGCAGGACTGTCTGATGCCGATCGCGAACGTGACCCGGATCATGCGTCGCGTGCTCCCTCCCAACGCCAAGATCTCGGACGACGCCAAGGAGCTGATCCAGGACTGCGTGTCGGAGTTCATCAGCTTCGTGACCGGCGAGGCCAACGAGCGGTGCCACGCCGAGCACCGCAAGACCGTCACCGCCGAGGACGTGGTGTGGGCGATGGACAACCTCGGTTTCGACGACTACGTCATGCCCCTCACCGCCTTCCTCCAGCGCATGCGCGGGCGCGAGGCCGGGGTCGGCGCCGCTGCAGGGGCGCAGGCGCAGCACGTGGCCACCGCGCCGGGAAACGGCGTGCAGGTGCAGATGCATCGGGCCGTGTACGCGCCGCCGGGTCCGGTGCAGGGGTACGCCGTCGCGATGACGCCGCTAGTGCAGGCCGCCATCGTCTCCCCGCACGTCGGCGGCCGCCAGGGTCGCCAAGGCGACGTGCTTTGCACAGAACATGATGTGACTCGGCAGCAGTGTACCTTGGGAATGAAGCTTACGGCGCGGGTAGTAGCTAGTAGCCGTGGAGGCTGTGGCGACGACGAAAGCTCGTCGAGCGGCGAGCTGGGGCCGACGACGGGTACGGCGCTCCCAGGTCCACAGTAGCAGAACTGTCACTGAGCAAACCTCAATTTCGTGTGTTTAGTTGCCATTGTTCTTCAGTACATTCATGTTTTTCTTCCAGTGCCGCGCGCGGCATACCTGCATTTAACTGGCTTCTCTTACTAGTCAAGGCTACTCGATCATAAACGCGGTCGACTGCAGCTGTTTCACTTTTATTTCCCTTTTTCTTGTGTTTTCATCCATGCATCATGCTGCGTGTGCTCTGAGCTTTGCAAAGTTGGAGCTTTGTAACACGTACGTCATACCGAGACGTCACATTCACAAGTCATACTCTCTCTCTCTAGTCTCTACATGGACGTACGTACGTACGTAACGTATGCGTGTCGGCTACGAAAGTTTAGCTTGAATGGGTTTGGAGCGACGTACATACTCGGTACCTCAAAACCTTTTGACCGGCCATGGCATATTGGCATGTTGCGCTGTTGTTTGAGATGGAAGTGCCGTCACGATCGATCGGTGCATTTTTTAAAGGGAAGGCTTTGCAGCCCAGCTTAAAATTAATTAAGCCACACACGGCAGAAGTACAAGGGTGCTGATCACAGCTTACAAAAACAGAAACAGGTAAAAAGAAACAGGACAGTCCTAAAGCTAAGCAACGAAGAACAGGGGCGCTAGCCAGAGCTCTGCAGCCATCGATCTTCAAGACGTCGCTTAGGAACTGCCCCAGCCGGAGAAAGCCACCTGCTTCCAAGACGGGACGAACTGGAGTTGCAGAGGAGTAGCACCGATCCGGGATCCGAGACGAAGGAGCAGCCCGCACGCAGGAAGGGGAAGAAGAGCCGGGCCTTGACGTCCCTCATGTCAGGATTGCTTCCGGAGGGGAACCCTATCCCCTCGCCTAGGCTCGTGGGTGCCGGACCGCCGGCAAGCATCACCGCCATGAGCACCACGCCAAGGAACCACCAAAAAGGATGCCTGCAGAAACGAGCCCAAGAACTTCCTCGGAGGCCAAGATCCAGCACCGCACCAAACGCCGCCGAGCAACACATGACCAACTCGCCAAACACACGGGGCACCTCGTCCCAAGGCAACGGCTTCAAGAAGCTCACGGCACCGAGGCGCCGCCGCTGCCCGGCCCGGGGGACCTAGGGTTTTCACCCGGGACGCTACCTGGTGATGGAGACCCCCACGACGCCTCCAGGGAGGACCACGGCGCCCGTAGGCGTCGCCGTCGTCGGGCTGGACAAGCCAGCCAGGGCTTTCGCCCGGTTCCACAGGTGGGCGGAACCCATGCGTGCTGAGACCCCAGCCACAGATCGGGCGGCCGGAGACCGACCCAACCCAGATCTGGCGGAGAGATAGCGGCGGAGAGGAGACCGAGCCGCCGGCCTCCAGATCTGACGCCAGGGCGCCGAAGCCACCCGGACGCCCCCACCCATCCGCTCGCCGCCCCCGCGGCCGCGGAGGGTACACCACCCGCGAGCGCCGCCCGCCGTCGAGCCAGCCTCGCCGCCACCTCCCGGGGCCGCCGCCACGGAGCCCGAGGCCCCCGCCGGGGAAAGCACTGGAAGGCGCCACCCCTGGACCACGGCTACTCCAGAGAAGCAGCGTGGAGCAGAAGGAGCCCGCCCAACGTCGTCGCCGGCAGCGGCGAGCCCGGCGCGGAGGTCCTCCACCTATCACCGCGCGGGGAGCCGAGGACCCAGATCCCCGCCGCCCCCTTCACCGGCGCCGCGGGCTTCGCCCGGCAGCGCCTCTGGGGGCGACGAGGCGGGGGGAGGAGGGAGAGGGAAGGGGCGGCGGCGATCTAGGGTTACTCTCCCCCGGTCGCCTGGAGGGGGCGACGGGAGGAGAGCTTTCTCTGGGCCCAATCGGTGCATTTTACGCACATCGGAGCTCTTTGTTTAAAGGGTTTTGCTAATTCTCTGTAATCCTCAGTCTGACTCCTAAATTGTAGGATTGCCCAGCGATTCGTGCTAGCATTCATGAGTTGCAATATAGGTTGCAGTTGAGGCTTTTCTAGCCACTCAGAAAAAATGCCCGAACCATTATTAGATCGTTTTGTGATTCGTAATAGTGATGAGGTGCAACATGGCTTGCAAGTGCCTCTGCCGTTGGATTGCTTCATGATTCACGTTAGTTATGAGTTGCAACGTGATTGTAACTGAGATTCGATGACATCACAGCACTGAGAATTAGATAATTAGTCACAACCTTGATTAAATAATTCTTAACCAAACTTTTAATCATTTTTGGCCTTTGTGAAAACTTTTAACTCTTTTAATCACTCCATTAGTGTTGGCTATATTGACTCAAATAACTGAGCAGTTTTCGCTCAAGCTGGCCCAAAAAATAGCTATGAACTGTTTATTTATTGAGGGGCCTGCACAATAGAATAGCTCGTACCAACACCGAATTCATAAAAGGAAGGTGACAACCAATAACGAAATTAGGACACTAGTAGAAAACAGGCCTTTGGTCAGGCACCTTTGGTCCCGGCCGTGTTCTGGACCGGGACACAAGGCCTGGCCACGTCGCCCTGTAACCGCTACAATTTACGGTATCCATAGGTCCCGGCTCATAAAGACCCAAAGGTCTCGGCTCGTCTCCCAAACCGGGAATAAAGGGTTTTGCGCCACACGGCGCTTGCGGTACCCACCCTTTAATCCCGGCGCGTGTCCCAAACCGGGACCTAAAGTCAAACTGTTCGTTTCCCGCGGAGGTCGATCGCGCGTTGCCGTTACTGGCCGCGTCGAAATCGAGCGTCGGCGTGGAATCCGAGCCGCCGGCGATGGCGCAGCCAGCCACTGTTCATCTTCCTCTTCCAATTGCTTTATAAGCTCCACCATTCTTCACCATTGCCACACACACTCTCTCCATCCGGCCTCCTCTCATCATCCACCATTGCAAAAGCTTAGCTCTCTCCCCCTGGCCTCTTAGTCGATGGAGCACCTCGTGCGCGACCCGGCTCGTCGGACACGGGTGTACTACCTCCAGGCTGAAGGGATGGTGGTGTTCAAGGTCACGGTCACGCTCTGTGCAAGAATCTTGGAGAAGTGGATCCAATGCGTGAAGAGGGACTTTCTCGATGCCGCAACGACCAAGTGCGTTGGGTTGGACCGCGAGTTCACCGACCCTCGCAATCACAAGGCCGGTGAGGTGCAGCGCGCCGCCGTTCTTCAACTCTCAATGGCGTCCAAGACGTTGGTGTTTCAGATTATTCATGCCGATATAAAAGTGCCACAAGTGCTCAAGGATTTCTTGGAGGACGGGATCATCAGATTCTGCGGCGCCGCTATCGGAAATGATGTGAAAAAACTAAGACTCCACTGCATTCACATCACTTATGCGTATGACCTCCAGAAGGTAGTCCCGAACCCCACCACCAAGCCCACTCCAAGTCTATATGATTTGGCAAACCATACCATTGGGACAAACCTTGAGCAGAAGAAGAAGTACAACCACAAGAAGAAGAGGGACATCGATGTGCAAGAAAAAGAAGATGAGCTCATTTTTGGATGAGCGAATTATCCATTGAACTACGAGCAAGTGCACTATGCAGCACTAGACGCTCACCTGGGCTTCGAGATTGCTAGGAACCACTGGATGCTAGTTGGCTACTAGCCATGTTGATCATCTCAATATTTAGAGATGATGAGTAGTGGTGGTCTTCTATATTTGTATGAACTATGAATCGATCGTTTCAATATATATGAACTATGTGTCTTTCAATATATATGAACTATGTGTCTTTAATATATATGAACTATGTGTCTTTCATATATATGAACTATGTGTCTTTCAATATATATGAACTATGTGTCTTTCATATATATGAACTATGTGTCTTGTGTTTGTGCTTGCTTGCTGCTGAGCGCAGTCCTTTTACCATGTGGGAATTAGCCAAATGTGTTCACTAAACCAAGTCTAATTTAGTCCAACTTAACCGTCATGATAATTATGTAGTGAAGATGGAGATCTTTATGCAAAGGAACTATTTTAAGAGAAAATTACGGTTTCACAATTTAGAAAAACAAAATGTATGTAAACCTATCAAGTGAGCAATAAAGAAAAAGGCTTTAATTTATGTTTTATATCGTTGTTCATATTTGGACCAGCACTCTACAGAAAAACAATTTTAACAACAAATCCAATTGTTTCATTCCCAAATGTAGTTCCTTCAAAGTGTATGAATTTTGGTGTATCATGGAATGTGGTATGAATAGATAAAGAAAATTATTCTTTCAATGTATGCCGTGACCGCTGCAACGAGCATGTGTCATACCTCCGACACCTTGTCGATCGAGTTCTACTCTCGTGCCAACCCCTTTCTTTATAAGATCTCACATATCGGTGTGGGTTCTCTATGAGTGAGGGGTTCTCCGTCCCCCTAAACCCAGACAATGATGCCCTAGACGCATTATATGAATAATGCATATATTATTTGATAATAATAATAATAAATGAATAAATACATAATTATTTAATATTCAAATCACTCACATTTTTATAATAATAAATCATATATTATTAGTCCAATTCCGGTTTACATATTTCAAGATATTAATTATTTAGCCATATTAAATGAATAATACATAATTTGAAAATAATAATAGTAAATGAATAAATACATAATTATTTCATATTCAAATCACTCACATTTTTATAATAATAAATCATATATTATTTATCCAATTCCGGTTTACAGATTTCAAGATATTAATTATTTGGCAATATTATATGGATAATGCATATATTATTTGATAATAATAATAATAAATGAATAAATACATAATTATTTCATATTAAAATCACTCAAATTTTTTAATAATAAATCATATATTATTTGACCAATTCCGGTTTACAGATTTTAAGATATTAATTATTTGGCCATATTAAATGAAAAATTCAAATATTATTTGATAATAATAATAAACCAATAAATACATAATTATTTCATATTTAAATCACTCATATTTTCTAACAATAGATCATTTATTATTTGTCCATTTCCGGTTTACAGATATTTTTTGGTTTCAAAAAATACAGAAATGTGACACAATGGTATAAGAGTTAATAGAATTCATATGGTAGTATTTACAACAAGAAACAATCACATTCGCGGAAGAACAACAGGAAAGAACCAAGGAGTTAAGCGTGCTGAGGTTGGAGTAATGTGCGGATGGGTGACCGACCGAGAAGTGATGATCAAGTTTACAAGTTGCCTACAGATTAAGTGTAATTAGTATTAAAAATGGTCCAAGTGAGAGAGTAACAACTCAAACAAAAAGAAAAAAGAAATTAGGAAAATGAAAAACATAATTATTAAAAATAATATCTAGTCGCGGTTGGTATTACGGGCCGGGACTAAAGGTTCTCTAGCCAAGACCATGTATCGCAGCCACATGGAGGGTCATTTATCCCGGCTGGTAACTGGGCTACGACTGAAGACTTCGCTTTTAGTCCCGCCCAATTGGTCGTGGTTGGGGAACTGGGATTAACGATCCTTGCGGGCCGGGATTGAATGCCCTGTCTCCACTAGTGGGAAGAGAATACCTCTTGTACATTTCTCAAGAAGAGAGACTTTTCTAGCCACTAAGAAAACTTGCCTGAACCATTAGATCGCTTTGTCATTCGTAATAGTGATGAGTTGCAACATGGCTTGCAAGTGCTTCTGGCCGTTGGATTTTTTCGTGATTCACATTTGTTATGAGTTGCAACATGAACTGCAACTGAGATTCGATGACATCACCTGACCGAGAATTAGAGAATTACTCACATCCTTGTCTAAATGATTCTTAACCGAACTTTTAATCACTTTTGGCCTATGTGAAAACTTTTAGCTCTTTTAATCACTTCATTTGTGATATTGACTCAAATAACTTAGCCGTTTCCGCTCAAGCTGGCCCAAAAAACCAGCTATGAACTATTTATTTCTTGAGGGGCCTAGCTTTCTTGTTGCCTCTATTGTTCACAATATTATTTATAGGGTATGGGATATGTCTCTATGTTTGTGCATCTGCATAATAGGACAACCCATATGAACACTGAATTCATAAGCGGAATGTGACAACAAATAACGAAATTAGGAAGAGAATACCTTGTCCATTTCTCAAGAAGTAAGGCTCGCTATCTATTCGAGGCATATTCAATAAAAGATACACAAACTTTTCCCTCGTATGAACCAGGAATTGTCTTTTATAGAAAGAATCTATGTTCCCGAAGAATTTCCATAGAATCGAGCATTTTAACTACAATAATCTTGGACTCTCTAAAATTTTCTCGGTCTAAAACAGATATGCCATATAAGTTGGCTGGAATCCAATATTCTTTTACTCTCTAAAAATCATCTAGGAACCACGGGGCCAAAAGAAACCAAGAGACACCTTATAAGTTATATGGACTCCAATAGTCTTGGACTCACTGAAAAAGTTCTCGGACCATCTGGGTAAAAAGCAGCTAAGACACGCGATTTAAGGAACATGGACTCCAATAATCTTTACTCTCAAAATATTAGTATCTCGGAAACTTTGGGTCAAATACTACAAAGAAATGTCATGTAAGGATTACAATTAAGTTGTTATACGGAGCAAGAGATGAAGGGTTGCAAAATCCTTTGGTGATGATTTCATTGTGTACCTTGTGGATGATACTCTCACATCCATTGTAGAGACATATGCATCTCCAGATGCAGATGACTAGAAAGAAGTTATTCATAATGAGATTGATTCGATTCTTTCTAATGGAACTTGGAAATTATCAGACCATACCCATGGTTGTAATCTTGTGGGCTGCAAGTGGGTGTTCAATAAGAAACTAAGACCTGATGGTACTATTGAGAAGTGCACGGCATGGCTTGTAGCTAACGGCTACACACAGAGAGAAGGCGGAGATTACTTTGACACCTATTCACCTGTCGCTAGACTCACCACCATTCGAGTACTACTTTTCATGGCTGCCTCCTATGGTCTTATCGTTCATCAAATGGACGTAAAGACAACTTTCCTTAATGGAGAGTTGGAAGAGGAAATCTATATGGATCAGCCTGATGGGTTTAACGTAAAAGGTGGAGAAAGAAATGTGTACAAGTTGCTTAAATCTTTATATGGTATCAAACAAGCACCTAAGCAATGTCATGAGAAGTTTGACAAAACTTAAACTTCTGTTGACTTTGTTGTTAATGAGGCTGATAAGTGTGTTTACTATCTCCATGGTGGGGGCGAAGGTGTTATACTGTGTTTGCATGTGGATGATATTCTCATATTTGGTACAAACATGAGAGTAATAAACGAGGTCAAGTCTTTCTTATCAAAGATCTTTGATATGAAGATCTGGGAGAAGCTGATCTGATTCTGAACATCAAGCTGATTAAGAGCGAGAGTGAGATTACTTTAACACAATCCCATTATGTTAAGAATATCTTGAGCCGGTTCGGCTATATTGATAGTAAGTCTTCTCCAACACCTTATGATCCCAGTGTGACACTACGCAAGAACCAGAGGATTTCCATAGATCAATTGAGATACTCTTAGATCGTTGGCTCAATAATGTACTTAGCGAGCGCGACTAGACCCGTCATCTCTATTTGTTGTTAGCAAGTTGAGTAGGTTCATGTCAAATCCGGGTACTGATCATTGGCATGTACTTGATAGGATCATGTGCTACATATGTGGTACAATGAGTTACAAAATTCACTATTCATGGCATCCAGTTGTCCTACAAGGATATAATTATTCAAATTGGATCTCTTACGTAGCTGATCTCTACGCCACTAGTGGGTATGTATTTACCTTTGGAGGTGGCATAATGTCATGACGATCTTGCAAAATACCCATATTGACGAGGTCAACTATGAAAGCATAACTTACTGCTTTAGACACATCCAATGTTAAATCAGATTGGATGCATGAGCTCTTGATGGACTTGCATGTGGTTGAAAACCCTGTTCTGGCAATCCTTTTGAATTGTGACAATCGTACTGTAATTGTCAAAGTGAACAATTCTAAGGATAACACAAAGTCATCAAGACGCGTAAAGATATGTTTGAAGTATGTCAGGAAATTGCCAAACTCCAGAGTAATAATTGTTGTGTCTATACAAACACAAAAAAACTCGGCAGATCCCTTTAGGAAGGGACTATCATGTAATGTGATAGAAAGTGCATCGAGGGAGATGGGTTTGAGACACGTAGATGTTACACCATAGTAGTAACCCAACCTTTATAATCGGGGATCCCGTGAATTAGGACCTGGGAGAACAAGCTAGTGGTTTAATTGAGGAGAGTATTAAGTCAGGCTGCAACCGGAGCGGGACAGCCCGCTACGCCGCAATGCCGCCCCGCAAAAAAGGCCGAAGCGGTGCCGCTGGACTTACCGCGTCGTCTCTAGCGGGCCGAAGCAGTCAGGCCGCATTGACCACCAACATCCCGCAAATCACTCTTCCTAGTGAAAACCCTTATCTCTCGATGGGGAAACCCCTCCCGGCGGTGGCTAAGTTCCACCGCAGCACCGCCCCTGAGATCTTCCTCTGCCGTCTCAGTTCCACCACCCTTGAGATCTTCCTCCGCCCACCTGCTCATACTGATGTTGGGGTCAACGGCTACAGTGCATCCATCTCAGGATTGCCTGGTCGGGATGGTCGTCGACGGCGGCGGCGCCTCCATCTCGGGACTACTCGGCCAGGAACCTCCATTGCCTCCCTCACGCGCTGAAGAGGGTGGTTCATCACCGACAACTGGAGCTGGCCTTTCATCACCGTCAACTTCCACACGCCATCCTTGTTGCCCCCTTTTCTGCACTCCAAGAACAAAGGGCATCTGTCAGCTGGAGAAACCGCTGCACCTACAGGTGATTCTTCGACCCAAGTCCAAGGTGTGTGACCACGATCCTCTCTAGCTTGATGCTTTAGATGTGTGCCAGGGCTGATTTTGGTTTAGATTGTATAAGTAATATCATATGGTTTTCCATACATTACATACTTGCTTCAGAGTTTGCTCAAACTGAGCAAGTCTCATTTGTTCTACAATCAAAGTCAGATTTCGGTAGACTAACTTGGACACGGGATTAGGAAATTCCACCCTTTTCCACCTTGGAGAAATGGAAATAGAAGCTCTCGAACCTACCTATTCCGAAGTAAGTTTAGGATCAATAACCAAGCTAGCTGTCTATTGAAAAGAGACCCGATCCTTTTCCGGTCGCCGGGTTGATTGGGGGCTGCTCCGGTCGTCGTTGCGCGCAGTATTTCCGTGTCTCGTCGGAAGCTTCATTTCCCAAACAGATTTAATAACTTTGGTTCAGAGTTCAGAGTTTATACTATCTGCAAATTATTAACAATTTTCATATTGATCAACAGATCAACATAAAAGACATGCAAAAGCTCTGCCAAAGAAAGCTGTAGTTGCGCCTACAAATAGAAAATCCCAAGATCCAAGCCAAGGTACATGCTTGGTTCTTTATTTTCTAGTACCTTTTAAAACAAGGGATTTCTATTTTCGTGCCCCTGGTTCGTTAGTTGTACTCAATTTTCCCCAACCCTTAGTTTTTCCTCAGTTTTCCCCTCCTCTAGTTTGAAACACGACAAGTGCTGGAACAGCCGGTAGCCGTAAGGTTAGAGGCCTTGACCGTTAGTCTGACCGGGTGGGGCTGCACAGGGGCAGCTCCTCCCTGACCATCTCGTGCTGACGGGTAGGGTCAGGAGACACGTCGGAGCAGCCATCCATCTATCGCTGACGTGTGGGCCGTTTTATTTCATGATTTTATACGCGGTGCTGCCAATGACAAATGGGGCCGCTCTATAGGGCTGCCGCAGCCAATGACCAGTGGGGTCGTATATTTTTCAGGAAAAGACATATATTGCCGCTCTGTGGGGCTGCCGCAGCCAATGACCAGTGGGGTCGTCTATTTATTTAGAGAAAATCATATATTGCCGCTCTGTGGGGCCTCCGCAGCCAATGACCAGTGGGGTCGTCTATTTTTTAGGAAAAGACATATATTGCCGCTCTGTGGGGCCTCCGCAGCCAATGACCAGTGGGGTCGTCTATTTATTTAGAGAAGATCATATATTGCGGCTCTGTGGGGCCTCCGCAACCAATGACCAGTGAGGTCGTCTATTTTTCAGAAAAAAACATATATTGCCGCTCTGTGGGGCTGTCGCAGCCAATGACAAGTGGGGTCATCTATTTATTTAGAGAATATCATAGAGAGAAGCAACAAGTTCGCTAATTAATTATTCTTAAGCTAGACCCATCATTAGTCACCGGAGAACCGCTGGCAGCTCGTTCCCCACCGTCGGACGGAGCAGCCATCGTCGGCGCCTCGTCGCGCCGCCGGCTTTGTCCCCCGGCGGCATCGGATAGACTGCGGCGCTGCACGTCAACCACGGTTCCAGCACTTGTTTCGTCCGCACGCATTGTACCCACCGCAGGAAAGTCCGTCGCAAGCAGATCTGCCGCCCATGACGACCGAGATTTGTTCCGCGCACCAATTGGTAGTATAGCTTGGTAAGCCCTCCGCTTCTGCCTCCCCCGCCCCCTAATCGATTCGGTTCCAGTAATTTATTGTAGTTTGCAGGTACGAAATAGTCCTCAATGTCTGGTCATAGCGGGTACACTGGCGAGGGTGGGGACTCGATCATGTCGTGGCCACGTTCTACTTCTCCTACCTCGTCGGAAGTGTAGGTATCTAGCTTCAGCTCTCTGTACTACCGTTGAATTTGAAGTGCCGCCATGGCCTGTTGGAGTGATTTTAGTTGTTCTTTTTTCCATTATTGTTACAGTTAGCCAGGCAAGCCGATGATCCATGGTACATTTGTTGACGTCAGAAACCCACTGGCGGGCAGAGACGGGCAACACCGTAGAGCCGGGAACAACTAGGGCTGCGGCTGGCCCTAGTCCCTCTGAGCGACGGCCCGCAAAGCCTTCTGGTCGCACGCACCGATGTTTATCACAAGGGCGTGCCACCTGACCTATACCTGGTCAGGAAGGTGTGGATGATGCCTCGCTTAGTTTCCTGCAGGGCACACACATAAACGTTAAATACGAGCCTCGATCGGCTCTCAGGTTATCCTGTGAATCGGCTCAAAGAGCCGATCCACCCATGATTCAGACGGGGTGTCCGAATATATGGTGGTCCTGCTTGATCAAGGTAAAGCTAATGAGATCTACGACGATGTGGGGTTTTCACCGCATAATCGGATCATCCTACTCCAGGTTGGGCCTCGCAGCCACGCACGGCGATCGTAAGCCGATCCTAAACAAGGCCTAAAACCAACACGAGGTTGATCCTCGGAACATCCTGCTTAGGGCCAACGAACGACACCCTACGTGCCGCTGGATCCTCCCCCCCTTTGTAAGGCCTAACTATTGCAGATATTAAACTAATCCTTGTAGAACAAGGAGCAATCGTAACGGATCAGATCTACTAAACTATGATCAAGCGGGGTGCCGCCCCTACACCTAAGATAGGTGTAAGGGCGGCTAGACATGCAAGGGTTGCACTACGAAAGCATGTAATATGAAGAACAATGCTAACCCTAACATGTCTAAGATAACTACGTTGCTCGCCATCAAAAAGGCTTCGATACGAGCAACGCATGAACAACGTAGGCAGGCTTGTGCTGCCTAGATCGCAAGATGCGATCTAGGCAGCATGATGCTTACCGGTAGAAACCCTCGAGACGAAGGAGTTGGCGATGCGCCGAGATTTGTTTGTGGTTGAACGTTGGTTGTTTATTCCATAAACCCTAGATACATATTTATAGTCCGGCGGACTTTCTAATGTGGGTGTGCACTAAACCGTGCACGAGATAAACTCTAACTTTTAATCTAGATACAACCTACTATAATTAAAGATACATGGGCAATCTGGCCCAACTTCACCGAGCAAGGCCGCTTCAGAGTTCTTCCCCGTGTAATCTTCCAAGCTCATCTTGATCGCGGCCCACCTCCTGATTTAGCCAAAATCTGGTGATAACACATGCCCCCCTGGTTTTGGCAATGATAATTCCACAACCACTCTATTTTTCCTTCGAAGGGTCATGTCGTTGCAGAGCAGAACTGCCGCAATATTCTTCATCATGATGCCCTGTCTTTTCAGCTTCTCTGGTCGATGGAGTACTGGAGGCGGAGAGCGACGACGACGACCCTCCCTTCCGGGGTAAATTCACCTCCGTCACCAAAGCAGAAAAGGACGACGAAGAAGAAGACGCCTCCTCCGACTTGAAGAAGGAACAGGAGGATGACACCTCCTCCGACGAACCACCACCAAAGCGTATCCGGGGCCGAGCTTGGTCAGACGAGGACGATGATGATGACGAGGAAGAGGCCTCTGCTGAAGGTCACAGTAGCAGCCACGAGGAACCCGCCGACAACAGCAGCGGCGACAGCCACCTTAGTGATGACGAAGACAGCAACAGCCCTTAGAATAGAGATTCACTAACATAGTGCTGGTAGGTAGTAATCCGTCCCCTCTTGTTGGACAATCGGCTTCTCCTTGTAAGAAATTTGATTGTCAATGAAAACTTCTTTTGATTTTGCCGATGTCCCGTGTGCTGATTCAGCTGATTTTTCCTCGTCTGACTTTGTCGACCATTAGCCCAATCAACGTTTAATGACCGATGGCAACGCATCGGTCTTTCACGATAAATCTGCGAAACAGGTCAATTCAATCACCTACCCAGATTAGCCCGGGTCTGGATCTGTTGCTGAACCAGCTTGAACTGACCCGCTTCAGACGAGAATAGTGATGAACCAGCCAAACATGCTACTCTTGGCCTCCAAATGATTAATATGGAACTAGCCGATTCCAACGAAATCGGCTCCCGGAACAAAGATATTTTAGGGCGAGCTGCCCCCCGAGCCTCTTCAATTACAGGTCAGTTTAGCTCCTTCCTTAACCTGATTTGGACGTCCATGTATACCTCTTGAGTCGATGGCCCTGCATCGGCTTTATATCCTTAAGTCGATGACTGCTGCATCGGCTGCACTCGAATTTCGAATTTTTTTTTTAAAAATCGGCCGATTCAAAATCGGCCTCCATGCCTTACTGCCTTAATCGGCCGATGGAAAATCGGCCTCCATGCCTTACTGCCCATCATCCCACATGCTTGGGAAATACTTCTTGAGGTGTTGACCATTGACGGCTACTGGGAACTTCTGTCCGTCCAACTCTTCCAACATATATGCATTACCTTTCAAGGCCTGGACGACTTTGTACGGACCGTGCCAATTAGGAGACCACTTGCCATATGCCTTGTCTCTGGTTCCTAACGGCAACACAGCTTCCCATACCAGATCACCAACTTGAAACTCCTTTGGTCTAACCTTCTTGTTGTAGGCACGAGCTACCCTGGCTTTATTCTCCTTAATCTTCTCCAATGACCAAAGCCTAAGTTCTGTCGCGTCCTCAATAGTGTCACTCATCAAAGCTGCATATTCTTGCGCTGTCAGATCATTCTGAAACGTGACACGTCTTGATCCAGCCGTAATTTCCCAAGGTAATACGGCTTCCTGTCCATAGACAAGCTGGTACGGCGAAGTCTTTATAGCTCCATGGCACGACATGCGGTAGGCCCATAATGCTTCTGATAACTTCTCGTGCCAATCCCTAGGGTTCTCGTCAATCTTTCTCTTGATCAGCTTGATTAAGCTCGATTGGACGCTTCAGCTTGCCCATTAGCCTCGAGCATAGTACGGAGATGATCGGATCGGTTTAATCCCCATGTCATCGCAGAATTTCCTGAATTCTTTAGAAACAAAGACCGAACCCCCATCGGTCGTGATAGTTTGGGGAATCCCGAACCTATGAATCACGTGTTCTTTCACAAACTTGATCACATCTTCTGATTTCACCTTCTTCATAGGGACGGCTTCCACCCACTTGGTGAAGTAATCTGTGATGGCCAAAATCCATTCATGTTTTTTACTCGACGCCGGATGGATTTTGCCGATCATGTCCATGCCCCACCCTCGAAACGGCCAAGGCTTGATGATAGGGTTCATCGCTGATGCTGGTACCATCTGAATTTTCCCGAACATCTGGCATGCTTGGCACCCCTTGTAATAATTGAAGCAGTCTTCAAGCATGGTGGGCCAATAAAACCCTGAGCGCCTGATTAGCCACTTCATCTTGTGAGCCGACTGATGAGTTCCACGGGCGCCTTCATGCACCTCATGTAAGAGCCGATTAGACTCGGTTGGTCCCGAGCACTTGAGTAGTAACCCTTCCAACGTCCTGTAGAACATATCGTCTCCTATGAGGACATACTTCATGGCTTTGTATCTTATCCGTTTGGGTGCCCCCCGAGCCGAATCCTTTAAGTAATTGAGGATTTCGGCTCTCCAATCATCCTGCTCCAGGAATTGCACCTGGACCTCTGACCCTTCAGGGGTATCTATATAGCCTGACGCCATCTGTGCGAGATTGTTGGCCTCGGTGTTTTGGGCTCTTGGGACCCAATTAAAGTTGATGTACCGAAACTGTGTCATCAACTCACGGCATTCCATCCAGTATGGGAAAAGCAATTCACTTTCGCACTTGTATTCATCCGTGAGCTGGTTAATCACCAACTTGGAGTCTCCAAAAAGCTCTACTGCTTCTGCCCCGGCTTCTAATAGCAATTCCATCCCCTTACGTACTGCCTCATACTCTGCCACATTGTTAGTGCACGGGGTAGATAATCTGATGGAGAATGAGTACTCTGCCCCCGAGGCGACACGAGCAGAATACCGATGCCACAACCCTCGTCGCAAGCCGATCCATCGAAGAACATAGCCCATGCACGTATGGATAGTGCTGCTATATTGGTACTGATTCGCTCAGCTATGAGATCGGCCAACGCTTGCCCTTTGACTGCTTTCGCAGGCTGGTACCGGAGATCGAATTCCGACAACGCAAACATCCACTTACCCAGTCGGCCTTTCAACACAGGGGCCGACAGCATGTGCTTGACGACATCCGACTTGCATATGACGAAGATTTCTGCCGTCAAAAGGATGTGATGCAGCTTGGTGCGGGTAAAGAACGAGCGAGAGGCACAATTTCTCGACCTCGGGATACCTTGTCTCTGCGTCCAACATCCTTCTGCCGAGGTAGAAAACGACCCTTTCGACGCCCTCGTGGAGTTGCACCACCACCGAGGCGATGGACGTGTCGGCCACTGATAGGTAGATGTAGAACGGCTTGTCTTGCCGGGGCGGAACTAGCACAGGCGGCGTCGTCAGATACCTTTTAATTTCATCGAACGCCTGCTGCTGTTCCGCCCCCGGTGAAATTCGTCGTCGGACTTGGTCTTCACCGGCGCCATAAATGGCTCGATCCGTCCCGACAGATTGGAGATGAACCGTCGGACAAAATTGATCTTGCCAATGAGACGTTGGAGCTCCTTCTTCGTGGTGGGCGGCTGCATGGTACGCACCGCCTCTTGACTCTTCGAGCCGATTTCGATTCCCCGTTCGTGAACCAGGAAACCTAGGAACCGACCAGCCGTCACACCGAAGGCACACTTCTTCGGGTTCATTCTCAGTCCGAACTTCCGAGTTCGGTCTAGGACGCGCCGTAAATCATCCAAGTGTCCTTCCATGGAAACAGATTTGACTACGACGTCGTCGATATAGATTTCCACCAACTTACCGATCAAATCGTGAAAAATGTAGTTCATAGCTTGTTGGTACGTTGCACCAGCATTCTTCAACCCAAAGGTCATTACTACATATTCAAACAAGCCTACCGCCCCTGGTACTCTGAATGCGGTCTTGTGTATATCCTCTGGAGCCATGAAGATTTGATTGTAGCCGGCGTTGCCATCCATGAAGCTCAACACCTTGTGGCCAGCAGCTGCATTGATCAATGTCTCTGCCACAGGCATCGGATATTCGTCCTTGGGGGTGGCTCTGTTAAGATCTCTGAAATCAATGGCCACACGCCATCGGCCATCCTTCTTCTCTACGAGGCACGATACTGGAGATCCACTCGGCATACCTGCATGGCCCGATGAACCCGGCGGCCAACATCTTCTCGATCTCTTTCTTGACCTCCTCCAGAATTTCGGCTCTCATCCGACGTGCTCGTTGCTCGGAACGGCCGGAATCCTTTCTTAAGAGGGAGCCGATGTTCGGTGATGCTTCTGTCTAACCCAGGCATCTCTGTATAGTCCCATGCGAAGCAATCCGGGTATTCTTTCAGCAGAGCAATCATCTGGCTCCTGAGCTGTGGATCCAACTTCTTGCTGATAGAAGTTGGTCGCGGCTTGTCTCCATGGCCGATGTCGATTTCCTCAAGCTCATCAGCCGAGGTGAACCCATACCCCAGCTTTCCGTCTCCTGTGAGGTCGACGCCAAATACTGGGAGAGCGGGTGGCGCGGATAACATGGTCCGATCGCTAGAATCGGCCTCCATCTTGATCATCACTAGGACTTGGTGGCAGTGTCGGAGCCGATTGCGTGGGTCGGCTCCTTCTTCATTCTTGCTATGAGAGCAGCTGCCCTCATCACTACCCTTACCAGGGCGGTACCCAAGTTCTACCATGTTGATGCTGAACAAGTGTCCTGGTTGACCCTGGGAACGGGTTCTGTGGAAAGAGCCGATGAGTTCGGCTTCGAGAACTGCCTTGATTTCGTCATGCTTCTTCTTGAGCTCATCAGGCAGATCCTCGTACGTAACCGGAGTGTCTTCCGCCATCTCGGATGTAGATGGCGATGTCGTGGATGTCGAAGGCGGTCCCACCGGGCGTGCCAGAATGTGTTGACGTCAGAAACCCACTGGCGGGCAGAGACGGGCAACACCGTAGAGCCGGGAACAACTAGGGCTGCGGCTGGCCCTAGTCCCTCTGAGCGACGGCCCGCAAAGCCTTCCGGTCGCACGCACCGATGTTTATCACAAGGGCGTGCCACCTGACCTATACCTGGTCGGGAAGGTGTGGATGATGCCTCGCTTAGTTTCTGCAGGGGCACACACGTAAACGTTAAATACGAGCCTCGATCGGCTCTCGGGTTATCCCGTGAATCGGCTCAAAGAGCCGATCCACCCATGATTCGGACGGGGTGTCCGAATATATGGTGGTCCTGCTTGATCAAGGTAAAGCTAATGAGATCTACGACGATGTGGGGTTTTCACCGCATAATCGGATCATCCTACTCCAGGTTGGGCCTCGCAGCCACGCACGGCGATCGTAAGCCGATCCTAAACAAGGCCTAAAAACCAACACGAGGTTGATCCTCGGAACATCCTGCTTAGGGCCAACGAACGACACCCTACGTGCCACTGGATCCTCCCCCCCTTTGTAAGGCCTAACTATTGCAGATATTAAACTAATCCTTGTAGAACAAGGAGCAATCGTAACGGATCAGATCTACTAAACTATGATCAAGCGGGGTGCCGCCCCTACACCTAAGATAGGTGTAAGGGCGGCTAGACATGCAAGGGTTGCACTACGAAAGCATGTAATATGAAGAACAATGCTAACCCTAACATGTCTAAGATAACTACGTTGCTCGCCATCAAAAAGGCTTCGATACGAGCAACGCATGAACAACGTAGGCAGGCTTGTGCTGCCTAGATCGCAAGATGCGATCTAGGCAGCATGATGCTTACCGGTAGAAACCCTCGAGACGAAGGAGTTGGCGATGCGCCGAGATTTGTTTGTGGTTGAACGTTGGTTGTTTATTCCATAAACCCTAGATACATATTTATAGTCCGGCGGACTTTCTAATGTGGGTGTGCACTAAACCGTGCACGAGATAAACTCTAACTTTTAATCTAGATACAACCTACTATAATTAAAGATACATGGGCAATCTGGCCCAACTTCACCGAGCAAGGCCGCTTCAGAGTTCTTCCCCGTGTAATCTTCCAAGCTCATCTTGATCGCGGCCCACCTCCTGATTTAGCCAAAATCTGGTGATAACAACATTGCATACCAAGATGAATCAACCTAGTGGTGTAGCCAGATGATGGATTTGGAGGAGAAGGTGGCCAATTTAGGTGATGAATTGGCCCATAAAAACCTGATGATATTCGAGCTGAAGCGTACTGTGGAGGAAGAAAAGAAGGATTCAGAGCTTATTCGCATGGAGAAGTTGAGAGTTGAGACAGATCTTGCCGTATTTGATCAAGTGGTAGAAAATCTAGAACATGAACTTCAAGTGATGGGAGAGGAGAAAAGTAGATTCATCTGGGCAGTTTTATTAAGTGTCATCCTTGACCTATTCTGGTAGACGATTTAGTATAGAATTGTTATTCAGTAGATGACTCTAACAACTGGTATTTTGTTGTGGCTCTAAGCACTGTATTTTGGCATACAATTTCCTAGTTGTGCTAAGTAATACATATCAATATCTTCCCAATCAAGTTGGGATACAATTTCAATCATACATACGGATGTACATGGACACATCAAGAACGTGGAGAAGCTTTTTTGAGACGGAGGTAGCAGTTCGAACAATTTTATCCCAATTGAAAATTGAAAAATACAAATTTATCATAATTTATCCCAATTTACGGCATCGAACACGGCCACGCAGCGATGGGCAAGAAAGGCCGGAACGACGGGCGGGTGAGGGGAGGTCATCTGCGCCATCTGCCGTTGAAGCGATGTTGTCGGCGATGGCTTCAATGTTCGTGGCATCGATGACCACTGTCGGAACCGCCGTTGTCTTGGTGTACTTCATCAGCGACGGATCTGTGGAGGGCTGGATCGGCGGCTTTGCAGCGCGGTTGTAGACATTGAAGGCTGGGTCTGCGCCATCGAAGCGATGTTGTAGGCGATGGCTTCAATGTTCGTGGCATCGATGACCACTGTCGGCACGGCCGCCGTCTTGTTATCCTTCATCAGCAACGGATCTGAGGAGGGCAACGGAAGTGAGACATCAACAGGCTCCGACATTGAAGGCTGGATCTGCGTCGTCGAAGCGATGTTGTAGGCGATGGCTTCAATGTTCGTGGCATCGATGACCACTGTCGGCACGGCCGCCGTCATGTTGTCCTTTATCAGCAACGGATCTGAGGAGGGCAACGGAAGTGAGACATCAACAGGCTCCGACATTGAAGGTTGGATCTGCGCCGTCGAAGCCATGTTGTAGGCGATGGCTTCAATGTTCGTGGCATCGATGACTACTGTCGGCACGGCCGCCGTCTTGGTGTTCTTCATCATTCAACAGATCTGAGAAGAGAAACGAAAGTGAGACAGAGAGAGACATTTCAACTATTTCTGACGGCTAGATCCTCACCGGCACTCTTAGATCAATGCCGCCGCACGGTTAGATCCGCGCCGCCGCACGCCGCCGCACGCACGGTTAGATCCGCGCCGCCGCGACCGCCGGAGTAAGAGAGGAAATAGGAGAGAGGAAGATGCGACTGGAATATGCGACTGCCAGGGTTGGTAGGTATGTGCTCTGCTCTTCTCTCCGTATGCGTCCATCGTGGTAGAGAGAGATATACAGGCCGTCCGATCATAAATGATCGAACGGTGCAAGCGTTCGTTGAGCTTTCAACCAACCAAGATCCGTGTGACATAGATCTCGACCAATCAGAGATCAGCCAGTGAGTACAAGTTAGGAAAACTGAGTAGAACTAAGAGGGGGAAAAGTGAGGAAATGTTTATCGGAAGGGCAAAACTGAGTAGGACTGAGTAAAACAAGTGGGCCCGGAGGGGGGAAACTGAGTAACACTAAGTAAAACAGGGGCACCCGAATAATAAAGGGACTAAGGGAAACTGAAGCCTTTGGCATAAAAATTGTAAAATTGTGTTATTTAAACAATATATTACATTTTGGCCGACGTGATATTGTTTGCAATTCAAAGATACACAAGTGTGACGAATTTGGACTCATTTGGACAAAGTTTGTAAGCATAGTGGGTATTTGGGAGGTGTATTGAGCAGAAAGCCCCGCATCTTCATAGCTAGTAGCTCATGGACTAGGAAGTGGTTTTGAAGCTTTTGGCATAAAAACTTCATATCTCTATATTTCCTTTTCCATTATTATTTCTCTAGGTTGTAGGTAACATAACAAGACTCCATGGGAAGGTTCCACCATGTTTTGAATTATTTTGAATTAAACCCTAAACCCTAAACCCTAAACCCTAGAGAAAATGATAAATGTGGTATACAAATTGTTCATACAAAGTCAAATTGTTGAACACAAAGGGATCCCCAATACAAAGGGAACCCCAATACAAATTGTTCATACAAATTCAAATTGTTCAACACAAAGGCATCCCCAATACAACGGGAACCCCAATACAAATTGTTCAACACAAAGGGATCCCCAATACAAATGGAACCCCAATACAAATTGTTCATACAAATTCAAATTAGTTGTTCAGAATAAAATCTTTCTCTTGCTCCTGGTGTGACTCGCTGGGGCCACCACCTTACTCCGGGTAACCCTACCAGGGATATTACCGGTGCCTACCTTCCTTTTGCCCTCTTTCTTGTTCTTCTTCTGCAAAGCTTGTGCTTTTTCTTCTGCCATCTGCTCTTCGAAGTTAGCACTAATCTGGGCCATACCACTTTCGAAGCAATCTCGATTATACTGTTTCCTCTCCTCTAGACTCATCGGTTGAAGCAGCTCTACATCCATTTGTTCCCTCTGCTCTCGATCCATCGGTTCAAGCAGCTCTACATCCATCTGTTCCCTCTGCTCTCGATCCATCGGTTCAATCTCCTCATGTTGAATTGCTGCTTCAATCTCCTCATGTTGAATTGCTGCTTCAATCTCCTCATGTTGAATTGCTGCTTGAATCTCCTCATGTTGAACTGCTGCTTCAATCTCAAGTTGAATTGCTGCTTCATTCTCCTCTGCATTTTCTTCTCCCACCTGATCTTCCATTCCAAAAGCTGGGTCAGCTCCATTTTTACAAAGCCTAGCAATGTGTCCAGGGATTCCACAATGTTTGCACTTACGTTTTCAAATCGGTGCACCACCCTCTGCACTAGCTCTGATCCTATTCTTCCTCGGCCTACCTGCCGGTCTAGTCAATACTGGAGAGTACAGTTTGAAGCCTGGATCGACTTTCATCCATTGGTCTTTTCCCAACAAGGTAAACATTCATAGCATATGCAGCCCTAAATTTGGCAACAGAGAAATACTCTGACACATACTGATCAACTTCACCTTCTTCACCCCCTATAACACTCATGAAAAACAATGCGTGTATGCAGGGTATCCCACGGATCTGCCATCCCCTACAATGGCATGTCTTATCAACCAAACTCACTGAATACCTCCACTGCATGTTTTTACTGTCAGTGTAGGTTACCTCAGCCTCCATTCCTTTTCTGACGCATTGCATCCTCAATTGTTTTGCCCTGTCATGCAAAGACTTAATCAAAGATGGGAGCATGAGATGGCCAGCATATTTTTTGGATGCAATTCTTTGACGCAGATCGATCTTTATCATGATCATCTGCCTAATCTTATCAAATATTTGCCACAAGCATAAGCCCTTTCAATGACTTGACCTTTGAATTGAAACTCTCCGCAAGGTTACTTGTTACATAGTCTACCTTGCAAATTTTATTGAATTGGCTTCTTGACCACACCCTACCATGATGTTCATCCAAGTACTCCTTCACCCCAGGTTTTTGTTTATACAACACATCCAAATGAAACAGATGCTTCCTAGAGCTGCATGTGTATGAAGCTGGCCATAGGTTGTTAGTAAAAATTTTACCCTTGAATTTCTTTGTACAATTCTGTACCAAGTGTCGCATACATTCCCTATGCTCCACTCCAGGGAATACTGCTTCTACCACACTCTCCAAACCTTTGCAAGCATCTGTGTGGATAACAAGTCCTGGTGGATGACCTATAAGGTCGCGCAAATTCTGCAGAAATCAAGTCCAACTTTCCTCTGACTCAACCTCCAAAACTTCATAAGCAACAGGGAACATCCAATTATGTCCATCAACTGCAGTAGCAGCAACTAGCTGTCCTTTAAACCTGCCATGAAGAGTTGTTGCATCCACGGCCAAATAAGGCATGCAACCGTCCAAAAAGCCTTTCCAGCAAGCTTTGAAACAAACAAAAGCCCTTCTAAAACATTCCTTGTGCATTACCTTCCCGCTTTTCAATTTGTAGGGAACTGTATGCTTGTCTATCGCTACAACACTGCCTGGACTAGCCATCTCCACTTCAGCTTTGAAAGTGTAAAGCAACTGAAAGCTTTCATTCCATGGACCATTGATCTTGTCAAGAGCCATTTCCTTTGCATAGAACATCCTCATGTAAGGTACTTTCATTTTAAACTTCTCAACCATCTTTTTCTGGAGTGCTGTTGGACCAAGTGAAGGAGTTTCTCTCAGCCAATCTAGGATTATATCTGCCAACCACCTAGTCTTCGCTAGCTTTGTTTTCAGCTCTGGCTCTCCCCCTAGAGGTGGACTGATACGTCTCCGACGTATCGATAATTTCTTATGTTCTATGCCATATTATTGATGATACCTACATGTTTTATGCACACTTTATGTCATATTCGTGCATTTTCTGGAACTAACCTATTAACAAGATGCCGAAGTGCCGCTTCTCGTTTTCTCGCTGTTTTTGGTTTCGAAATCCTAGTAACGAAATATTCTCGGAATTGGACGAAACGAAGACCCAGGGGCCTATTTTTCCACGGAGCTTCCAGAAGACCGAAGAGCATACGAAGTGGGGCCACGAGGTCGCGACACCACAAGGCGGCGCGGCCAAGGAGGGGCCCGCGCCGCCCTATGGTGTGGGCCCCTCGTCAGGCCCCCGACTCTGCCCTTCCGCCTACTTAAAGCCTCCGTCGCGAAACCCCTGAGGCGAAAAACCACGATACGGAAAACCTTACAGAGACGCCGCCGCCGCCGATCCCATCTCGGGGGATTCCGGAGATCTCCTCCGGCACCCTGCCGGAGAGGGGATTCATCTCCCGGAGGACTCTACACCGCCATGGTCGCCTCCGGAGTGATGAGTGAGTAGTTCACCCCTGGACTATGGGTCCATAGCAGTAGCTAGATGGTTGTCTTCTCCTCATTGTGCTTCATTGTTGGATCTTGTGAGCTGCCTAACATGATCAAGATCATCTATCCGTAATACTCTATGTTGTGTTTGTCGGGATCCGATGGATAGAGAATACCATGTCATGTTAATTATCAAGTTATTACATATGTGTTGTTTATGATCTTGCATGCTCTCCGTTACTAGTAGAGGCTCTGGCCAAGTTTTTGCTTTTAACTCCAAGAGGGAGTATTTATGCTCGATAGTGGGTTCATGCCTCGCATTGACACCGGGACAAGTGACGGAAAGTTCTAAGGTTGTGTTGTGCTTGTTGCCACTAGGGATAAAACATTGGCGCTATGTCCGAGGATGTAGTTGTTGATTACATTACGCACCATACTTAATGCAATTGTCTCGTTGTTAGCAACTTAATACTGGAGGGGGTTCGGATGATAACCTCGAAGGTGGACTTTTTAGGCATAGATGCGGTTGGATGGCGGTCTATGTACTTTGTCGTAATGCCCAATTAAATCTCACTATACTTATCATGTCATGTATGTGCATTGTTATGCCCTCTCTATTTGTCAATTGCCCGACTGTAATTTGTTCACCCAACATGCTTTTATCTTATGGGAGAGACACCTCTAGTGAACTGTGGACCCCGGTCCATTCTTTTAATACTCAAATACAAATCTGCTGCAATACTTGTTTTTACTATTTTCTCTGCAAACAATCATCTTCCACACAATACGGTTAATCCTTTGTTACAGCAAGCCGGTGAGATTGACAACCTCACTGTTTCGTTGGGGCAAAGTACTTTGGTTGTGTTGTGCGGGTTCCACGTTGGCGCCGGAATCTCCGGTGTTGCGCCGCACTACATCCCGCCGCCATCAACCTTCAACGTGCTTCTTGGCTCCTCCTGGTTCGATAAACCTTGGTTTCTTTCCGAGGGAAAACTTGCTGCTGTGCGCATCATACCTTCCTCTTGGGGTTGCCCAACGAACGTGTGAAATACACGCCATCAAGCATATTTTCACGGCGCCGTTGTCGGGGAGATCAAGACACGCTGCAAGGGGAGTTTCCACTTCTCAATCTCTTTACTTTGTTTTTGTCTTGCTTTATTTTATTTACTACTTTGTTTGCTGCATTATATCAAAACACAAAAAAAATTTAGTTGCTAGCTTTACTTTATTTACTGTCTTGTTTGCTATATCAAAAACACAAAAAAATTAGTTTACTTGCATTTACTTTATCTAGTTTGTCTTATTTACTACTGCTAAAATGGCCAACCCTGAAAATACTAAGTTGTGTGACTTCACTAGCACAAATAATAATGATTTCTTATGCACACCTATTGCTCCACCTGCTACTACAGCAGAATTCTTTGAAATTAAACCTGCTTTACTTAATCTTGTCATGAGAGAGCAATTTTCCGGTGTTAGTTCCGATGATGCTTGCTGCCCATCTCAATAATTTTGTTGAACTATGTGAAATGCAAAAATATAAAGATGTATATGGTGACATTATAAAATTAAAATTGTTCCCTTTCTCATTAAGAGGAAGAGCTAAAGATTGGTTGCTATCTCTCGCCTAAGAATAGTATTGATTCATGGACTAAATGCAAGGATGCTTTTATTGGTAGATATTATCCCCCTGCTAAAATTATATCTTTTAGGAGTAGCATAATGAATTTTAAACAATTAGATAATGAACATGTTGCTCAAGCTTGGGAAAGAATGAAATCTCCGGTTAAAAATTGCCCAACCCATGGACTGACTACTTGGATGATCATCCAAACCTTCTATGCAGGACTAAATTTTTCTTCGCGGAATTTATTGGATTCAGCTGCTGGAGGTACCTTTATGTCCATCACTCTTGGTGAAGCAACAAAGCTCCTTGATAATATGATGGTTAATTACTCTGAATGGCACACGGAAAGAGCTCCACAAGGTAAGAAGGTAAATTCTGTTGAAGAATCCTCTTCCTTGAATGATAAGGTTGATGCTATTATGTCTATGCTTGCGAATGATAGGACTAATGTTGATCCTAATAATGTTCCATTAGCTTCATTGGTTGCTCAAGAAGAACATGTTGATGTAAACTTCATTAAAAATAATAATTTCAACAACAATGCTTATCGGAACAATTCTAGTAATAACTATAGGCCATATCCTTATAGTAATGGTAACGGTTATGCTAATTCTTATGGGAATTCTTACAACAATAATAGGAATACACACCCTGGACTTGAAGCCATGCTTAAAGAATTTATTAGTACACAAACTGCCTTTAACAAATCTGTTGAGGAAAAGCTCAATAAAATTGATATTCTTGTTTCTAGAGTTGATAGTCTTGCCTCCGATGTTGATCTTTTGAAATCGAAAGTTATGCCTAATAGGGATATTGAAAATAAAATTGTTACTACAGCAAATGCCATCCAAGTTAGAATTAATGAGAATATAAGATTAATGGCTGAACTGCGTGCTAGGTGGGATAGAGAAGAAAATGAAAAACTAGCTAAAGAGGAAAATGTAGCTAAAGTTTGGACTATTACCACCACTAGCAATGCTAATGATTCATATGTTGCTGCACCTCCTACTATCAATGGTAAAATAATTGGTGTTGGCAATGCTTCTACTCCTAGTGCAAAGCGCGCAAAAATACCTGAAACTGCTAAAACTGCTGAAACTGCTTGTGATAAAACTGCTGAAATTTTTTCCAACCTTGGGGATGATAATCCCATTGCTTTAGATTGTAATGATTTAGATTTTGATGATTGCCACATCTCTGAAGTTATAAAGTTCTTGCAAAAACTTGCTAAGAGTCCCAATGCTAGCGCTGTAAACTTGGCTTTCACAAAACATATTACAAATGCTCTCATAAAAGCTAGAGAAGAGAAACTAAAACTTGAAACTTCTATTCCTAGAAAGCTAGAAGATGGTTGGGAGCCCATCATTAAAATGAGAGTCAAAGATTTTGATTGTAATGCTTTATGTGATCTTGGTGCAAGTATTTCGTTATGCCTAAGAAAGTCTATGATATGCTTGACTTGCCACCATTGAAAAATTGTTATTTGGATGTTAATCTCGCTGATAATGCTAAAAAGAAACCTTTGAGGAGAGTTGATAATGTTCATATTATGGTTAACAATAACCTTGTCCCCGTTGATTTTGTTGTCTTGGATATTGAATGCAATGCATCTTGCCCCATTATATTGGGAAGACCTTTTCTTCGAACCGTTGGTGCTACTATTGATATGAAGGAAGGTAATATTAAATATCAATTTCCTCTCAAGAAAGGTATGGAACACTTCCCTAGAAAGAGAATGAAGTTACCTTATGATTCTATTATTAGAACAAATTATGATGTTGATGCTTCGTCTCTTGATGTTACTTGAGATACACTTTCTGCGCCTAGCTGAAAGGCGTTAAAGAAAAGCGCTTATGAGAGACAACCCATGTTTTTACTCCAGTATTTTTGTTTTATATTTGTGTCTTGGAAGTTGTTTACTACTGTAGAAACCTCTCCTTATATTAGTTTTATGTTTTGTTGTGCCAAGAAAAGTCTTTGATAGAAAAGTAAGTACTAGATTTGGATTACTGCGCAGTTCCAGATTTCTTTGCTGTCACGAATCTGGGTCTATCTCCCTGTAGGTAGCTCAGAAAATTAAGCCAATTTACGAGCATGATCCTCAGATATGTACGCAACTTTCATTCAATTTGAGCATTTTCGTTTGAGCAAGTCTGGTGGCCTAATAAAATCCATCTTTACGGACTGTTCTGTTTTGACAGATTCTGTCTTTTATTTCGCATTGCCTCTTTTGCTATGTTGGATGAATTTCTTTGATCCACTAATGTCCAGTAGCTTTATGCAATGTCCAGAAGTGTTAAGAATGATTGTGTCACCTCTGAACATGTGAATTTTCATTATGCACTAACCCTCTAATGAGTTGTTTCGAGTTTGGTGTGGAGGAAGTTTTCAAGGATCAAGAGAGGAGTATGATGCAATATGATCAAGGAGAGTGAAAGCTCTAAGCTTGGGGATGCCCCGGTGGTTCACCCCTGCATATTCTAAGAAGACTCAAGCGTCTAAGCTTGGGGATGCCCAAGGCATCCCCTTCTTCATCGACAACATTATCAGGTTCCTCCCCGAAACTATATTTTTATTCCGTCACATCTTATGCACTTTGCTTGGAGCGTCGGTTTGTTTTTGTTTTTGTTTTGTTTGAATCAAATGGATCCTAGCATTCACTTTATGGGAGAGAGACACGCTCCGCTGTAGCATATGGACAAATATGTCCTTAGGCTCTACTCATAGTATTCATGGCGAAGTTTCTTCTTCGTTAAATTGTTATATGGTTGGAATTGGAAAATGCTACATGTAGTAACTCTAAAATGTCTTGGATAATTTGATACTTGGCAATTGTTGTGCTCATGTTTAAGCTCTTGCATCATATACTTTGCACCCATTAATGAAGAAATACTTAGAGCTTGTTAATTTGGTTTGCATATTTGGTTTCTCTAGAGTCTAGATAACATCTAGTATTGAGTTTTGAACAACAAGGAAGACGGTATGGAGTCTTATAATGTTTACAATATGTCTTTTATGTGAGTTTTGCTGTACCGTTCATCCTTGTGTTTGTTTCAAATAACCTTGCTAGCCTAAACCTTGTATCGAGAGGGAATACTTCTCATGCATCCAAAATACTTGAGCCAACCACTATGCCATTTGTGTCCACCATACCTACCTACTACATGGTATTTATCCGCCATTCCAAAGTAAATTGCTTGAGTGCTACCTTTAAAATTCCATCATTCACCTTTGCAATATATAGCTCATGGGACAAATAGCTTAAAAACTATTGTGGTATTGAATATGTACTTATGCACTTTATCTCTTATTAAGTTGCTTGTTGTGCGATAACCATGTTTACGGGGACGCCATCAACTATTCTTTGTTGAATATCATGTGAGTTGCTATGCATGTCCGTCTTGTCCGAAGCAAGAGAGATCTACCACCTTCATGGTTGGAGCATGCATATTGTTAGAGAAGAACTTTGGGCCGCTAACTAAAGCCATGATTCATGGTGGAAGTTTCAGTTTGGACATATATCCTCAATCTCATATGAGAATAATAATTGTTGCCACATGCTTATGCATTAAAGAGGAGTCCATTATCTGTTGTCCATGTTGTCCCGGTATGGATGTCTAAGTTGAGAATAATCAAAAGCGAGAAATCCAAAATGCGAGCTTTCTCCTTAGACCTTTGTACAGGCGGCATGGAGGTACCCCATTGTGACACTTGGTCAAAACATGTGCATTGCAAAGATCCGGTAGTCCAAGTTAATTAGGACAAGGTGTGGGCACTATTAGTATACTATGCATGAGACTTGCAACTTGTAAGATATAATGTACATAACTCATATGCTTTATTACTACCGTTGACAAAATTGTTTCATGTTTTCAAAATAAAAGCTCTAGCACAAATATAGCAATCGATGCTTTCCTCTTTGAAGGACCATTCTTTTTACTTTTATGTTGAGTCAGTTCACCTATCTCTCTCCACCTCAAGAAGCAAAAACTTGTGTGAACTGTGCATTGATTCCTACATACTTGCATATTGTACTTGTTATATTACTCTATGTTGACTATTATCCATGAGATATACATGTTACAAGTTGAAAGCAACCGCTGAAACTTAATCTTCCTTTGTGTTGTTTCAATACCTTTACTTTGATTTATTGCTTTATGAGTTAACTCTTATGCAAGACTTATTAATACTTGTCTTGAAGTACTATTCATGAAAAGTCTTTGCTTTATGATTCACCTGTTTACTCATGTCATTACCATTGTTTTGATCGCTGCATTCACTACATATGTTTACAAATAGTATGATCAAGGTTATGATGGCATATCACTTCAGAAATTATCTTTGTTATCGTTTTACCTGCTCGGGACGAGCAGAACTAAGCTTGGGGATGCTTGATACGTCTCCGACGTATCGATAATTTCTTATGTTCTATGCCATATTATTGATGATACCTACATGTTTTATGCACACTTTATGTCATATTCGTGCATTTTCTGGAACTAACCTATTAACAAGATGCCGAAGTGCCGGTTCTCGTTTTCTGCTGTTTTTGGTTTCAGAAATCCTAGTAACGAAATATTCTCGGAATTGGACGAAACGAAGACCCGGGGGCCTATTTTTCCACGGAGCTTCCAGAAGACCGAAGAGCATACGAAGTGGGGCCACGAGGTGGCGACACCACAAGGCGGCGCGGCCAAGGAGGGGCCCGCGCCGCCCTATGGTGTGGGCCCCTCGTCAGGCCCCGAATCTGCCCTTCCGCCTACTTAAAGCCTCCGTCGCGAAACCCCTGAGGCGAAAAACCACGATACGGAAAACCTTACTGAGACGCCGCCGCCGCCGATCCCATCTCGGGGGATTCTGGAGATCTCCTCCGGCACCCTGCCGGAGAGGGGATTCATCTCCCGGAGGACTCTACACCGCCATGGTCGCCTCCGGAGTGATGAGTGAGTAGTTCACCCCTGGACTATGGGTCCATAGCAGTAGCTAGATGGTTGTCTTCTCCTCATTGTGCTTCATTGTTGGATCTTGTGAGCTGCCTAACATGATCAAGATCATCTATCCGTAATACTCTATGTTGTGTTTGTCGGGATCCGATGGATAGAGAATACCATGTCATGTTAATTATCAAGTTATTACATATGTGTTGTTTATGATCTTGCATGCTCTCCGTTACTAGTAGAGGCTCTGGCCAAGTTTTTACTTTTAACTCCAAGAGGGAGTATTTATGCTCGATAGTGGGTTCATGCCCGCATTGACACCTGGGACAGTGTGACGAAAGTTCTAAGGTTGTGTTGTGCTTGTTGCCACTAGGGATAAAACATTGGCGCTATGTCCAAGGATGTAGTTGTTGATTACATTACGCACCATACTTAATGCAATTGTCTCGTTGTTAGCAACTTAATACTGGAGGGGTTCGGATGATAACCCGAAGGTGGACTTTTTAGGCATAGATGCAGTTGGATGGCGGTCTATGTACTTTGTCGTAATGCCCAATTAAATCTCACTATACTTATCATGTCATGTATGTGCATTGTTATGCCCTCTCTATTTGTCAATTGCCCGACTGTAATTTGTTCACCCAACATGCTTTTATCTTATGAGAGAGACACCTCTAGTGAACTGTGGACCCCGGTCCATTCTTTTAATACTGAAATACAAATCTGCTGCAATACTTGTTTTTACTATTTTCTCTGCAAACAATCATCTTCCACACAATACGGTTAATCCTTTGTTACAGCAAGCCGGTGAGATTGACAACCTCACTGTTTCGTTGGGGCAAAGTACTTTGGTTGTGTTGTGCAGGTTCCACGTTGGCGCCGGAATCTCTGGTGTTGCGCCGCACTACATCCCGCCGCCATCAACCTTCAACGTGCTTCTTGGCTCCTCATGGTTCGATAAACCTTGGTTTCTTTCTGAGGAAAAACTTGCTGCTGTGCGCATCATACCTTCCTCTTGGGGTTGCCCAACGAACGTGTGAAATACACGCCATCATGGACAAGCATGGACGTGCTCATTCTTCTTTATCTGAAACATAATGGTAAGGGATGTCAGTAATAGATAACAATTTTTACACCGTGATCTAAAATACACAACTGGTTGGCGTAGTACCTGAACCAAGCTGCTTCTGCGCATTGTGGATGCATGCAGCCTCCACCTACACCTCTTGTATGGGCATTTAACTGTGAACCTACCTGGATCACTTTTAATAACCTCATAATTATTCTTAGAGAGAATGCAATATGTAGTAATTGCATTACGGAAGTCCATCATCGTTTGAAACATGATGCCTTCTGCAAGCAGAGGATCCTCCCTGTTACACTCAATTGTTGGCAAGTCATCACCTTTGTAATCCGCTAAAACGAGGCTGTCATTGTTCTCATTCTTCTCTTCATCATCAGTGTCATCAAATCTGGCACCAAAAGCAATATCTTTCATGTATTGATCCTCCATTGCCTGCTTACTGCATCGATCTACCAATTCAGGAAACATCAACTCATCCTCATCATCTTGAGGAGACTGATCCTCAATGTCTGCATCGTCCTCCACATCGACCGTACGAACGATCTGGCTACCACTAGCACTGGGGACAGATGGTGCTGCTGTGGACCTACAAGGAGCGTCACGGCGCACAGTATTAGCAGAGGCAACATCAGTAGAGAGACATGATGCCCGACCACCTGATGATGCCCCAGCACCAGATGATGCCTGGCCCCTGTCCACATGGATAAGAATTTTACCGAACCGGCAAGAAGCATTCAAAGCAAAAAAGAATTCCCAGATCGTCTTCGAAAATTAGTGGAACAAATCTTCGCTCTGGGGTGTTGAAATATTCGAAATTAAGTGCATCGAAAGAGCTCCAAGTGTACTTATCGTAGATGTTAGCTTTGAAATCCCTCAACGAGATGGTGGTTGCAACCACCGCAGGGAAGTAAAACCCATTCTTATAGCGTTTAGAATCATGCGTAAAGCTAGAATCCAGCCTAACCATCAGCCGAAAAGCCAGTGCTGGATCCATCTGATACGTCCAAAACGTATCTACTTTCCCGAACACTTTTGCTATTGTTTTGCCTCTAATTTGTGTATTTTGGATGCAACTAACACGGACTAACGCTGTTTTCAGCAGAACTGTTCTGGTGTCTCGTTTTTGTGCAGAAATCCAACTTTCAGGAAAAACCTCGGGATTTTTACAGAAGGCCCTATTTTCCCAGAAAACTCACGGAGCCAGAAGGGCAAGTCAGGTGGAGGCCCGAGGGCCCCACACCCTAGGGCGTCGCGGCCCTAGCGTGTGGCCCCCTCGGCCGGCCTCCGACGCCCTCCTTCGGACTACTTATCGCCCTCGACCTAAAAACGCACGGAGAGAAGTCGAAGTCGCCAGAAACCCTCCAGAACGCCGCCACATTGCGAAACTCCGTCTCGGGAGCCAGAAGTCTCCGTTCTGGCACTCCGCCGGGACGGGGAATTGGAGGAGATCACCGCCATCATCACCACCGACGCCTCTTCATCAACCAGCCATGTTTCCCCCATCCATGTGTGAGTAATTCCCCCGCTGTAGGCTGAAGGGGATGGTAGGGATTGGATGAGATTGGTCATGTAATAGTGTAAGATTGTTAGGGCCACTACTAGGAAAAGGCTTACCGCCGGCACACTGAAAAGGCTTACCGCCGGCGTTTTCGCATTCGCCGGCGATAACCTCGCCGGTGGTAATGCCTTACCGCTGGCACTTTCATTTTCGCCGGTGGTAACATGCTATTATCCCCGGCGTCTTCGCACATTGGCCGGGGGTATCTGTTACCACCGGCACATTAGCCATATTTGTAGGCGCCAGCGATACATATTTAAAGAACTAAAAAAATTTAAAATCAGTTACCACCGGCAACGAAGGCTATTCGCCAGCAGTAACGAATTTAAGAAACAAAAAAAAAATTACAAATTACAAATAAACTCATATATATTCTATCTGTTACAAATTTAGCTAGTTTCAAGATTCAAAATTCCGGCCACCATCTTCATCGGCCACGCCCAAAACTCGGGTAGATCGTAGAACCTCTCTTTGCGCTCCTCCATTGATTGATGTGCCACTGTCACGAGTGTCGAGCTCCGCATCCTCAACATGCTCAAGTCCCAGTCCTCGACAGCTCGTCGTGATCCTCCGCAGCTTGCCGCTACTCGACACCTCATTGTGCTCCTCGGCAGGCAGCTGACCGTGCTCCTCCTCTGCTCGCCGGATCCACCACAATTGCTTGAGCTGGGTCGGACATGCAACAAACAGCAAACGAGTAAGCACATATTATTCCATCTATGCACACAAGTATTCATTGAGCTGAAGCAAATATCCATCTATGCATGTTCGCTTTCCCTACTCGTCTACACAAATATGCATACTACTCGAAAAAGGAAACAATTTTAAGCAAGAAATTATGCAAAACCTCTTTATCGGTTCAAACAACAAGTTCACCAAAAAGAGCAATCAAGAATGTCTAGAATAACAGCAGAGAATAGGACATCTAGGAGTAAATAGCTAATTGCATTAAGGCCAGCTAGTGGAATTTTTCATGCTATGGGCAGAGCAGCAATGAACGAGAGCACCGTGATTATGAGTGTCGAAGAACAACTAACCGACGTCTTGCGGAGGAGGATTGGACTGACCTAGGTTGTGGGAAGCAGCAAGCAGCCTGGCCCGGGCTCGACGGTGTCCTCCTGGTGGCCTTCAGCATCTTGGTGCAGATGCGGTAGGCGCTGGCTAGACTGAACCGCCCACCCGTCGTCGCAAATCGATCCAGGGAGCCGGCGCCACGGCCGCTCCTACCTTTGCTCCACCTCGCCGCCGCATATCCTACACACACGGGCAAAGAGAAAAATGCAGTGATAAAAATGCAGTGTCATTGATATTATGTAAACATCCATAAATCATTATAAACTGGCAGTAACTAACAACACACTGCATATTCTAAAAAATGTCACTACTTCACCCTATAACAACAACACACTGCCCCACCTCTAAACCTTCAGTTGATAGTGTAGTAATTACTCAGTTTCCTCCATAACACAACAGCTACAGATTATACATGCCTGGGATGACTAAATCATCCAAATAGTGACATCATAATTAGCACTTGAAATTAATTAAGTGAATCCATACTTGATTAATGCCAACAACACCACACAGATTGCTTGGATGAGCTATGCAACCAAACTGAAGCGGCACATGATAATCCTAAATCACACATCATATGCAGAATTAAAATTGACATGATCATTCAGGCCAGCCAAGTAATACACAAAACAGTATTGCAATGCATGTATTACCTAATAACCCTTGATACAGATTAGAATGCAATTGGGCAAAAGAACTCGAGCAGCTGTAATCCCTAATAAGAATAAATCAAAGCACGCAAGCCAGGGACGGTAGGAGGACTGATTGGCTGTGCCAAGATCCGTCCATGGCCCCGGAAGCGAATGGAAAGAGGTTCCCAGCTGCGGGAATATGGTTGAGATCGCGAGCGGCGCCTTGGAGATTGGCCCGATGAGGGCCGGCGATGGTGACCGCGCGTGGGATACGTCGACGGCGGACGCGCGCGCTTGGACCAGGAGGCGGGAGGCGTCGCTTGGAAGTCGGAACCGGGGTACATGTGCTGCCGTGGCAAGGTCGCCGGCGGCCGGGCTGGGCCCGTCTCCTTGCGGAGGGCCAGATCTGGGCGAGGGGGGCGGGAGGAGGGCGGGCGGGGTTACCTCCATGGTGGTGACGGTGTCGAGGTCGGCGCCGGCGGTGGCGGGGCGGCCGATGTGGCTGGCCTCCTGGTAGAAGCGGAAGCCGACCTCCGGGGACCTGGTGGAGGATGTCGTATGGCGAGCGCGGGCGGCGCGGGTCGAGTCGAGCAGATCCAGGCAGGTCGGGGACGGACGGATCGGGAGGCAGGTCGGGGACGGACGGATCGGGCGGCGGCGTGGGTCATGGCGAGGAGGCCGGAGGGGGAGGAGCGGCGGTGGCTGAAGACCGAAGGAGAGGGATTGACTGTTGGTTGGAGTCGTGATCTCCTTTTCCGGTGGGTCGTGGTCTCTTTTATCCCCGGCGAAAATGAATCATAGACGCCGGCCATAATTTTGGCCCAAATGACTCATAGAATCCCACTTTACCCCTGTCGCATGCGCATAAATTTCGCCGGCGGTAATTAGATTACCCCCGGCATCTCCTAGACCAAAATGCCGGCGGTAAGGGGAGGGCCATTCGGGTGCTCTCGGCCCAACTTACCCCCGGCATTTGCGGTTCCAACTCGCCGGCGGTAAGGGGACTATCTCCGGCAACCCCAAACCAACTCGCCGGCGGTAACTTACTGCTGGCATCTTCGAACCGAGTGTGCCGGCGGTAAGAAGTGCGGCTATAAGCTAATTCCTAGTAGTGGGCATAGTGCCTAGTGTCCGTAATTGGTACTTTGATGATATTGTCGCAACTTGTTATGCTTAATGCTTGTCACTAGGGCCCGAGTGCCATGATCTCAGATCTGAACATGTTATTGTTTCATCATGATATTCATTGTTTATGGTCTTACCTGCAAGTTGTATACACATGTCGCTGTCCGGAACCAATGGCCCCGAAGTGACGTAAATCGGGACAACCGGAGGGGATGGTAGTGATGTGAGGATCACATGTATTCACGGAGTGTTAATGCTTTGCTCCGGTGCTCTATTAAAAGGAGTACCTTAATATCCAGTAGATTCCCTTGAGGCCCGGCTGCCACCGGCTGGTAGGACAAAAGATGTTGTGCAAGTTTCTCATTGCGAGCACGTACGACTATAATTGGAATACATGCCTATTGATTGATTTGTACTTCGACACCGTTTTATTATTATCTGCAAATGCCCTGCTTGATTGTTACATGAGTTTCTCTCATCCATGCAACGCCCGTTATCCGTCCCCGTGCCTACAGTATTTTAATCCTGCTGTTTACTATAATCACTACTGCTGTCTCTCGTTACTTTGTCGCTGTTATTTCACTACTGCTACTCGCTATAAAAACTGTTACTATCGATAAACTCTTGCGAGCAAGTCTGTTTCCAGGTGCAGCTGAATTGACAACTCCGCTGTTAAGGCTTTCAAGTATTATTTGTCTCCCCTTGTGTCGAATCAATAAATTGGGTTTTACTACCCGCGAAGACTGATGCGATCCCCTATACTTGTGGGTCATCAAGACTGTTTTCTGGCGCCGTTGCCGGGGACATAGCTTTATTTGGAAGTTCACTTGGATTTATATTGTTCGCTGCAAATTCTCCATCATGGGTAAATCTCGCGATCCTAAAGTCGCCATATTACCATCCACTACAAGAAAAGGTACAACTCTGAGTACCTCTGCTGCTCTTGATTCACCATCTCGTGATTGATAAAGTTGTTTCACCGCCACAAGCTTCACTTGCTCGGTACTTCGCTGAATCTGAAAACTCTTATAATATTGATGATGCTTCTGCTGTGCTTGATGATAGTGGTTCATTGGGAACTTTTCTAGATGCTACAATTGCTAGGTCTAGACAAATTGAAAATGCTGAAACTCCTGATGCTACTACACCTGTTAGTTCACCTGAACTTGATTATTCTAGTGATGATCCCGATGAAGATTATGTGGAGCTTAATGATGATCTTATTAATAGATGCAATGCTACCGTTGATGCAAGTAAAATTAAAAAGTTTCTCACACAATATACTGTTAGACATAAGTTATCTCCTGATCCTAAATTTGCCACATCTCCTATATGCATTAAGGATAAAGATTATGATTTTTCTCTTGATCTATCTCATATAGCTATTGTAGAGCAAGCACCCTTTTGTGGTACTGAAAAAGAAAGTGCTGTAGAACACATGATTGAACTTTCTTCTATGATTAGTTTGTTTTCTGATGATATCAAGATGCGTACTTACTTTGTCGCTAAAAATTTTCCTTTCTCATTAAAGGATGATGCTAAAACTTGGTATAATAATTTGCCTCCTGGTTCTATTAAAAATCCAACTGATTTGCGTGATGTTTTCTTTCGAAAATACTTTCCTGCTAGTGCTCAACATATTGCTTTACAGAGAATTTACAGATTTGACCAGGGAGATGAAGAGAAATTGCCTGAGGCTTGGGCAAGATTTTGTTCTCTTATCAGAGCTCGACTTGGACATGATTTAGAAAAGAATGATCTACTTGATATATTTTATAGTGGACTAACCATTGAGTCTAGGGCATACCTAGATAGTTGTGCTGGTTGTGTTTTCAGGAAAAGAACTCCAGACGAAGCTGAAGAATTATTGGCTAAAATAGGCCGGAATCATGATGATTGGACTACGCCTGGAACCAACTCCAACGCCAATATTGAAGAAGAGGGGTTTAATTAAATTGAATGATGAAGATATGAGGGAAGCCAAGAAGTCTCTCAAGGAGAAAGGTATTAAATCTGAAGATGTGAAGAATCTACCCCCCATAGAAGATATATGTGAGATAATTCCCCCTTCATCCATGATTGAGGTAAACTCCCTTCAGCGCTTTACTAGGGAAGATATTCCATATTCAAAGCCTCCTGCGCAATGCTTAGATGAGTTTGATAATTATATTGTTAAGCAAGAAAATTTTAATATGAGAGTAGAGAATCATCTAATGGAAAATTCTCAAGCTATTAGCAATTTGCATGATATTGTGGAGAGAACCTCCAATGATGTTAAGATGCTTGTTAAACATTTTCAAATGGTTCAAACTCAAATTGATCAACTCACTAAAGTGCAAAATGACTTATTACAAAATAATTCTAAAGAGAAACATGCTTACGAAGTAACAACTAGAGGTGGTGTCTCTACCCAGGATCCTCTATATCCTGAAGGGCATCCCAAAAGAATTGAACAAGATTCTCAACGCATTGAACCTAGAGCTCCTTCTAGGAAAAAGAAGAAGAAACATAAAAATGTTGTAGAATCCTCTGAACCTGTTAATGATCCTAATAGTATTTCTATTTCTGATGCTGAAACTGAAAGTGGTAATGAACATGATAATAATAAAGATAATGATAAGAATGATGCTTCTGATAAAGAAGAGGTTGAAGATGAACCTGAAAAGCAAGATAAAAACAAAAATTATACTAAAGAAGATTTTATTGCTAAGAAACATGGTAATGAAAGGGAACCTTGGGTGCAAAAGCAAATGCCTTTTCCTGCTAAGAAACTAAAATCAAAGGAAGAAGAACACTATAATAAATTCTGTGATTGGATGAAACCTTTATTCTTGCAAATCCCTTTGACTGATGCTATTAAATTACCTCATTATTCAAAGTATATGAAAGATATTGTTACTAACAAAAGGAAAATCCCCAATGAGGAAATTTCCACTATGCTTGCTAATTACTCTTTTAATGGTAAGGTTCCAAAGAAGCTTGGCGACCCAGGTATACCTACTATTCCTTGTTCTATTAAGAATAATTATGTTAAAACTGCTCTATGTGACTTGGGAGCCGGTGTTAGTGTTATGCCTTTTTCTCTTTATAAGAGACTTTACTTAGATAAGTTGATACCTACTGATATATCTTTGCAAATGGCTGATAAATCTATTGCTATTCCTGTTGGTATATGTGAGGATGTTCCTGTTCAAGTTACTAATAACCGCTTGATATTAACTGATTTTGTTGTGTTGGAAATGCCTGAAGATGATAATATGTCTATTATTCTTGGGAGACCTTTTCTTAACACCGCAGGGGCTGTTATTGATTGCAACAAAGGAAAGGTTACTTTCAATGTTGATGATAAGGAGCACACCGTCTATTTCCCCAAGAGGATTGAAAAAGCATGCAGAGTTAATACTATTTCTAATGTGAGAACTATCAAAATTGGAACTATCGATTGTCCTATATATGAGCCTAAAGAAGAATATCAAACTCTTGTGATTGGATCCATATCAATACAATTCAAGGTAACATGATTGATTTGAGGTTTATTTCTTCTTATGCTATGTAAAATTTATTTGGTGGCAAGACTTGATCAACCTTGTTAACAAATACTTTTTATATGCATAGAGGCGGTAAACAACATCTCTTTCTTCCTCCACTTGCTCTAGTTGCTGTAGCACTTTTATTTTTCAAAGTTCCTTAGTTAATTAGAGATTTCAAAAAATTTCCTGGCCAGTAATAATAAACTTAATACCCAGAAATGTGCATTTTTCAAAGTTTTCAAAAATTCGCAAAAATTACACCGTTGGTCCTATTTTTCGACGAGGCACCTGGGAGCACCTGGGGATGACCAGTGGGGCACCCCAGGGTGGCACCCCACAGGCCGGCGCGGCCTGCAAGGGGGGCGCGCCACCCTGGTGTGTGGGCCCCCCTTTACCCCACTTTGGCATCTTTTCCTCCCACACTCTTCTCTCTCCCGAAAAAATCGACACCAGTTTCCTCTCACTCGTGTTTTTGCTCAAGAACTCCAGATTTCTCGATCTCTTTGCTCAGCTCAGATTTCTGTCTAAAATTTGGCACATTTGCTCTTCGGTATGTGACTCCTTCGATTATCCAAATAGAATTTTGTTTGGTGGAGTATATCTTGCATATTTTGCTGCTGTAGGTGACATGTTTAGTGAGCTTGCATGCTTGTTCTAAGTGGTAGAAACTAGTTTTGATGCATGATTAGTACTCTAGCAAGTTCCTATGGTAGTTCCCCTCAATTATATGTCACCAAATCAAGTTTTATATTGTTTGTTGAAAAATTTCAGAAAATGGAAGGAGGTAGGCACCAACTCAACCAACATGAGTTGGAGGTGCAACAGGTCATGAGAGTTCACCGAGAAGAAGGAGTATATCCCACTTACTATCCGTGCGTGGATTTCATGAGAAGTGCAGGGATCTTGCAGGACGTTCAAAGTTTAATCTCTCGTGCAGGGTTGGATGATTTTGTTGATGGTGAACCATGCCAATATGCAAAACTGACTATGTCAGTAGTGCAGGATTTTAAATTCAATTGATCACGATCTAACCCTATGGTTCAGTACAAAATTTATAATAAAATTGTCAACTTGCCATTCAATGATTTTTGTGCAGCAATCAGAGTGCCGCAATGGGGATCATGCGAGAAGATAAAGGGATCGCCGCAAGAGTTCTTGGACCTCTTCAAGATGATTTGTCATGGAAGAAGTTTCTCAAAGGATGGTGGTAAAATCAGTAGCATTCATTTCCTAGCTATTCGTTACCTTTGCTTATTTCATTACCAAGTGCGTTCTAGCAAGGAAGAGTGGAAGTAAATTATCTATCGAGGATCTAGCCTTTCTAGCTGCTGCATTACAAGGTAATAGGACTTATAACTTGGGTGCTTTGATAGCCAACAGACTTGCTACTAACCATGAGAAGGGAGGAATTTGTGGAGGTCTCATTGCCTCTCGCTTATTAGCTATGCATAATGTAGAACCTCGCCATCTTGATATTCAGCTCCCCATAGAGAAACTTGACATAGTCTCCATGATTAAGCATGAATTCGTTTCTGATTCGTCTAATTTGAGCAACCTGTCTTATAGAATAACATTTTACAAGAAATCTTAGACAATGTCTAAGAAAACTGAAAAATTAGTAGGATTGCCTGCACCTGCTCTGTTTAACCTTGATTCCAGGGAGGATTGGTCAGTCACGGAAGGTGAACTGAAGGCATATATAGAGAGCGATGACCATCGTGCAAGAGATAACACGGATGAGGTCGAGGAACACCTCGACTCGTCATCAGATGCAGCAAGCTCTTCGCATCAACACGTTGGGCATGAGGAGCCTCCACGCTTTTCTTCTGCATCGGTGCCTTATTATGACTACTCCATATATGATCCACCAGCGATGGAACCCAGACCCTCGTTGGGGTTGATCTCCACTTAGGCCAAAAGCCTAAGCTTGGGGGGAGGTATACCGGCATCACTCATTCTTTGCATATTATGGTTGCTGGATACTTGTACATACTTGTTTAGTTTCTTTGAGTGGATTTCTAGTGAGAAGGAGATGATATTTCGGGAAGTGCTGCCTCAAAAACAGATTCTGGACTGTTACTAGAAAAATTTGTGCGCACAGCCAGAACGTTATTTTGAGCTGCCAATTTTTGTGCATGTTCCCCAGGTTGTTATCTAACTTTCATTAGTTTAACACTTTTCGAGCTGAGCAACGGAAGATTTTTGTAAAAATCGATTTCTGTACTGCTGTCAAGTTTTGGCAGATTTCTGCCATCTCGCTTTTCTGTGTTTCTTTTAGTTTGCTATTTCTTGTTTTTGCTTTGTTTCTTTCCCAAAACACAAAAAGACCAAAAATATTTCTGTTGTTTCTCTTCACCACTTGTTTACTTTGGTTTCTTGCATTTGTTTCGTTTTATTTGCTATTGCTAGTTTGCTATAAGAAAACCCAAAAAAAAATTGCTTTGTTTGCTTGCTTCTTTTTATTCTTGTTCTCAAATTCGAAAACACCAAAAATATTTGCTGTTCTTCTTTGGTTTGTAAAGTTCATTATGAGTTCAATGGTCTTCGGTGGCTGGAGCGTGGTTTTCATTTCATATTATCCAAGCTACACAAGTGAAAAGTCAATAATGACGATATTCGACAATCTGATTGTGGTGAGAGGCTGGTATGAACTCTATTTGTTTTCATTTTTGTACATATACTCATCCATGTGAGCATGCTTAGTTGGTTCATGTGAGGTATATGTCATTTAAGAAAGTCTAGTAGTTCATGATCTCTCATGTTTAGCTCCAATTTATTAATATGAGTAGCATGTCATGGATGTTTGCTTGCATCGTTTTATTCATAGATAGGTATGATATTGTGGTATCCTCCTCTGATTAATTCATTTGAATTAACTTGGCACATGCTCACGCATGCATATGACTGAACAAGAGTCAATTAAGCCTTAATGATTTACATTGCTTCAGAGTTCTTGTATCACTTTTATGCCTCAGTTAATTTATTTTGCCGCAAGCATGATTATGACGATTCATCGCTCTCTTGATTTGTCGCTCCCTAGTCTTTTGCTAGCCTTCACTTGTACTGAGCGGGAACGCTGCTCGTGCTTCCAAACACATGAAAACCAAGTTATTCCGAGTGTCCACCATAAATACCTATGCATGGCATTTCAAACCATTCCAAGTAAATTCTCATGCGCTACCTTTAAAACCTTCAAAATGCTTCTTAATTTGTGTTGATGTTTCATAGCTCATGAGGAAGTATGTGGTGTTTAACTTTCAACCTTGTCATTTACTCTTGACGGATTTTCATATGGACTAGTGGCACATCCGCTTATCCAATAATTTTGCAAAAAGAGCTGGCAATGGGGTTCCCAGCCCCGATTAATCAAACTTCACTAATAATTCTCTTCACATGTTTAGTAAGCAACTTAATTTTGCAAATAGACACTCCTCCATGGTATGTGATTGATGGAAGGCACCCGAGGATTCGGTTAGCCATGGCTTGTGTAAGCAAAGGTTGGGGGAGTGTCACCCATAATAAAACTAAAATACGTGTGTAAACAAAAGAGAAGAGGGATGATCTACCTTGCTGGTAGAGATAACGTCCTTCATGGGAGCCGCTCTTGAAAGTCCGGTTGGCGAGGTAGTTGGTGTACCCATTACCATTCGTTGACAACAACAAACACCTCTCAAAATAATTTTACTCCTGCTTTACAAATAAAAAGCTCTAGCGCATGTTAATCCCTGCTTCCCTCTCGCGAACGGTCAATCTTTTACTTTTATGTTGTGTCTCCATCCTTTCTTTGAGCACTTTCTTGAGAGCACAACTCGTCATTCTTACTGTAATATGCTTGTCTCAAAATATGATTGATTGTGGTATAACTTTGATGCTTTTATCTTTGACAATCACTATTTCTAGTCTTTCTATGAACTTCGGAGGTGCCTGAGCATTTATGTTTTGCTGATCAAATATGGGCAAGCGAGATTCTATCATACTCTTTTATGAACATTGCAATCCTGCTTATATACATGATTCATGATGCTTGTTATTAATTGTTGGTACTTTTCCATGATTGATATAGCTATTAGATGATCTTATTTGCATGTATCTTATTATGAACTGCTTAAGTGTTAGCCATAGCATGAGAATATTTACATCATATGAACAAATGTGTTCGTGAAAGTTCTTTTATCGCTCAATTGTTAACTGAATTGCTTGAGGACAAGCAATAAGCTAAGCTTGGGGGAGTTGATACGTCCAAAACGTATCTACTTTCCCGAACACTTTTGCTATTGTTTTGCCTCTAATTTGTGTATTTTGGATGCAACTAACACGGACTAACGCTGTTTTCAGCAGAACTGTTCCGGTGTCTCGTTTTTGTGCAGAAATCCAACTTTCGGGAAAAACCTCGGGATTTTTACGAAGGCCCTATTTTCCCGGAAAACTCACGGAGCCGGAAGGGCAAGTCGGGTGGAGGCCCGAGGGCCCCACACCCTAGGGCGGCGCGGCCCGGGAGGGGGGCGCGCGGCCCTAGCGTGTGGCCCCCTCGGCCGGCCTCCGACGCCCTCCTTCGGACTACTTATCGCCCTCGACCTAAAAACGCACGGAGAGAAGTCGAAGTCGCCGTAAACCCTCCGAACGCCGCCACATCGCGAAACTCCGTCTCGGGAGCCAGAAGTCTCCGTTCTGGCACTCCGCCGGGACGGGGAATTGGAGGAGATCACCGCCATCATCACCACCGATGCCTCTTCATCAACCAGCCATGTTTCCCCCATCCATGTGTGAGTAATTCCCCCGCAGTAGGCTGAAGGGGATGGTAGGGATTGGATGAGATTGGTCATGTAATAGTGTAAGATTGTTAGGGCATAGTGCCTAGTGTCCGTAATTGGTACTTTGATGATATTGTTGCAACTTGTTATGCTTAATGCTTGTCACTAGGGCCCGAGTGCCATGATCTAAGATCTGAACATGTTATTGTTTCATCATGATATTCATTGTTTATGGTCTTACCTGCAAGTTGTATACACATGTCGCTGTCCGGAACCAATGGCCCCGAAGTGACAGAAATCGGGACAACCGGAGGGGATGGTAGTGATGTGAGGATCACATGTGTTCACGGAGTGTTAATGCTTTGCTCCGGTGCTCTATTAAAAGGAGTACCTTAATATCCAGTAGATTCCCTTGAGGCTCGGCTGCCACCGGCTGGTAGGACAAAAGATGTTGTGCAAGTTTCTCATTGCGAGCACGTACGACTATAATTGGAACACATGCCTATTGATTGCTTTGTACTTCGACACCGTTTTATTATTATCTGCAAATGCCCTGCTTGATTGTTACATGAGTTTCTCTCATCCATGCAACGCCCGTTATCCGTCCCCGTGCCTACGATATTTTAATCCTGCTGTTTACTATAATCACTACTGCTGTCTCTGTTACTTTGCTGCTGTTATTTCACTACTGCTACTGCTATAAAAACTGTTACTACTGATAAACTCTTGCGAGTAAGTCTGTTTCCAGGTGCAGCTGAATTGACAACTCCGCTGTTAAGGCTTTCAAGTATTCTTTGTCTCCCCTTGTGTCGAATCAATAAATTGGATTTTACTACCCGCGAAGACTGCTGCGATCCCCTATACTTGTGGGTCATCACCATCCTATTCGAAAAGCAACGCAGTTAGTTGAGCAACAACGATTGGCGCTCAAAAACTGCCTACTGTTAATTCACATAGGCAGACGATGCTTACCCAGATGGAATCCATGCGTTAGATCCCTCCGATTCCCAATCTTCTCTGCGGCTGACGGGAATAGGCGGCACACCATATGGAATTACAAAGAGGACAGGGGTAGATCCAGATCTGGTGGAGGCGGAGCCCTCTCCGCCTCCCGGGGGTGGTGGTGGGGGCGGGGCCGGCTCGGCGGCGGACGACGCCATAAGGTAGGTGGGCAGGACGGCGTGGCGGCGGAGGGGCGGTGTGTGAGCTCCTCCAGTCTCGGGCGGAGGGGAAAGCTTTGGGTCAGCTCTTCCAGTCAACAGTCAACACATTTCGAAAGCAACGGTCAAGTCAAAACCACCGCGGCTCACTAGCCGTCACCGGTAACGGAAGGCCTCTGACCAGACGGCAACCCTCCCGTCCGAGCCTCTGCGAGGGGTTTCAAACTAGAGGGAGGGGAAAGCTGAGGAAAAGTTAAGAGGCTGGGGAAAACTGAGTACAACTAACGAACCAGGGGCACGAGAACAAAAAACCCTTACAACAAAGCTTGTCAACAATAAAATGATTTCTAGAAGGGGTGTATAGCACACATAGGAGTAGTTAGATGGAGTTCAGTTGATCTATAGGGAGTTATCCAGATATCAGATGTACACAAAAAATAGTATGTTCCGAATGCCATTTCTATGTATCATATATCTGAGTCTGACCAATGAGCCATCTTCTGTATATTACCATGCAGCCATTGTTTCACTCGCAGTATACTTGATAGCATTAATTTGCAATCTTAAGTGATTCTTGACATCTTGTTTTATTTCTGCTCATAGATCAACGAAAAAGACCTGCAAAAACACTGCAAAAGAAGAGGGTGAAGACACCTGTGGTACTTCCTGTAGTGGGATCTCCAGGGGTTAATCTGATTTTATCTCAAGGATCACCGAGGACAATAGGTTAACGGTCCTCACCAATACCATCACAGTTTTCTGGTGTGTTCACATGTCTTTATATACATTTTCCTTTTTCTTGAGCTGGATGCTGCCATTCATCCTTTGTTATATGCTTGGCACATATACTCCTATATTATGTATTTGTTAGTTGCTTGATACGTACCAAACGTATCTATAATTTTTGATGCTCCATGCTTGTTTTGTTACAATTTTTATATGTTTTATGTGCACTTTTCCACACTTTTTAGCATTTTCTGGGGCTAACCTATTAACGCGGTGCCGCAGTGCCAGTTCCTGTTTTCTGTTGTTTTTGTGTTACAGAAAAGTTGTACATGAACGTTTCTCGGAATTGGACGAAACAAAAGCCAGAGTCTTATTTTTCCGGGACGAAGACGGAGCCAGAAGGACACGTGCAGGAGAGCTGCCAAGTGGCAGTACATAGGGTAGGCGCGGCCCCACCTGGCCGCGCCTGACCCATGTATTGGCACCGCGTCGCCTCGTTTGCTCCGCCCTTCCGCCTATTTATTCCTCGTATCGGGAACACCCCAGGGACGAGAGCCTCCATCCACGAAAAGTTCCGACACCACCGTCAACCGAAATCCTAGTTTGGGAGGGTTCTGCAGTCCATCCCGGCACCCTGCCGGAGAGGGAAATCACCGCCGGAGGCCACTACATCGCCATGTCTTCATCCGAGGTGATGCGTGAGTAGTTCTCCACGGGACCATGGGTCCATAGCAGTAGCTAGATGGCTGTCCTCTCCTTGTTGTGCTTCATGTATAGATTTTGTGAGCTGCCTAACATGATCAAGATCATCTATTTGTAATTTCTACATGTTGGTTTGATGTGGATCCGATTTATAGAGAGATTGCTTTGGTTGAGTTTATGTATTATGTTATTATGATCTTGCATGCTCTCCGTTTCTAGTAGATGCTCTGGCAATGTAGATGGTAGCGACTCCAAGAGGGAATATTTATGCTCGATAGTGGGTTCATGCCTCTATTTAACCATGGGAAGTGACCTTGTTCTCTACGGTTGTAGATGTGTTGTTGCTACTAGGGAGAAAACAACGGTGTTCTATTCAAGGGTAGTTTCATCGTTTACTTTACACACATTGCTTAAAGCGATAGTCCGTTGCTTCCAACTTAATACTGGAGGGTGTCGCGGATGCAATCCTGAAGGTGGATTATTAGTCATAGATGCAGTTGGATTACGGTCTATGTATATTGTTGTAATGTCCGCATACTTTCATAGCATGTATTCTGCACCAACCATTAGCGTAGAATCTCTGTTTGTTAATTGTCCATCTGTAATTTGTTTACCCAGCATATTTATTTTATTGGGCAGGCGCCTCAAGTGAACTGTGGACCCCGATCCTTCTTCTTTTAATTGCAATCTTCTACATCATTTTTCTGTTCTGTTCTCTGCAAATAATTATTTTTCCACACGGTTCGTTTAATCCTTTTTTTTAGCAAAATTAGTGAGCTTGACAACCTCGCTGAAAGTTGGGGACAAAGTACTTGGTTGTTTGTGTGCAGGTCTCCACGTTGCTGCTGACGCCGGCAGTGCGCCCTGCTATGAGTTGGTTCGCAACACCTCGGGAGAGAACGTTTTTCTCCTACTGGTCGAGAAACCTTGGTTTCTTACTGAGGGAAACTTCCTGCGGTGCTCATCATACCTTCCTCTTGGGGTTCCACTCAACGTTGTGCATAAATTCTCCTTCATCAACTTCGCGCTCAGCAAGACTTTTTCTGGCACCGTTGCTAGGGAGAAAAGCATCTCTTCTGCGAGGGGAGTCTCTCACTCTCAACTCTTTTACTTTTTTATTGTTTTGCTTGCATATTTTATTGTTATCTTGTTTGCATTTTATTTCGAAAATCCAAAAAAATAGTATAGCTTTTATTTCTATTGCTTGCATTATTTTTGTTCAATGGATATTCACATTACTATGTCTCCTGCGGGCATGATTTTCACTTTCAAGCAAGGGAGTGAGAAAAGTTTTAAGGAAGCTTACGATAGGAATTTTTATTGGATTGTTACTGAGAATTTATTTGATGAAGAAAGTAAACCTAAAAGTGCTGAGAGAGGAACTTCAAAAACCACTATAGATAGCATTGAATGCCTGGTTGAAACTACTTTCATTCCCGATCTTAATGATTTCCCTCTTGACAATACTTGATTTGCACCATTTCTGCGCCTAGCTCAAAAGCGTTAAAGAAAAGCGCTTATGGGAGACAACCCATGTTTTATTTCTGTTATTTTTGCTTTGTTGAGTCTTGGAAGTTATTGATACTGTAATAACCTCTCCTTATCGTTTTTATTTCGTTTTTGTGCCAAAGGTAGCCTCTAATAGAAAGAAAGCAGTGTTTGGCGTATTTGCAATTCTGAAACAGATTCTGTGCTGGTCACGAAAAAAATTCTTAAAAATCGCCAGAACGTTATTTTGAGCTGAAAATTTTTTGTTCTTATACCCCAGTATGTTAGCTAACTTTAGTTAGTTTAGCATTTTTCGATTGGAGCAACAGAAGTATTTCTTTAATTTCGATCTCTACCTACTGGTCTGTTTTGACAGATTTCTGCCATGTTTTGCATTTGCGTCTTATGCTTCGTCTTTTTGAGTTACTAGGAAATTTGCCCGTGCGTTGCTACGGATTATTTTTTACTGAATTTATATTAAAATATGGAAAATTAATTTTACAATGAAAAAATATTTTTACGGGGGGAAAGCATTGTCGATAGGGACAAATTATTGCCAACAATAATAAAACAGATCAGATATGTCTCATTATCTGTCACCTATAAAAAGGTGTTTTAGTTGTACTTTTCTACTAAAAGGGTGTAATTGCACGATGCAACTGGACGTTGTGCTTTCTTTGGACTGCAATTGAATTTTCCTCAAGTGATTGAGACTTCAAAAAATCCAAATTTACTGAGATATAGAGAAGCCAATACCATAATACATTAAGTGTTGCACCTTTGTTATATTTTTACATATTTTTAAGTGTGGTTTTCCATGCCAACAAGTTATAAGCTAGCTAATAAAGAGGTCACCGAACAGGCTCGAGGGAAAAAAAAGTTCCCTACCAGTAAGCATATTATATGTCTATATTTGATTTCTATTTGATTTCTGCTGCTTAATATTTACATATAATCAATTAACACACGAAAAGGAGGTTCTGGGTACCTTTTTTTCACAAGAAGTATGGCTAACTGAAATCTTGGACTACCAGCATAGACGACGAAAGCCAGGACGCTCACAGACAAGCTCCCATGAGCAAGCCCAACATCAATAATCAGTAAGTAATCTCTTTTTTTTTTTGACACAAGATCAGTATGTAAACTGAAGAGCGCTGACGAAGAAACTCAAAAGCACTACAGCGGCACGTGATGTAGAGCCAGGGGCGGAACGGGCTGCGGCGCGTATGGTGAACCGGTCAACTGGTGTCTGCAGCCGCCCAGGCGCGTGGAGCAGCTAAGAGGATAAACGCGTCGGCAACGGGGTTATGGGGAGGTCAGCAGCCACTTCTACCGGGTTGGACGATCCGGTCGCCGGTCGTGGCGACGACGGCCTCCTCGGTCTTATTTGTGGATAGCTCCATGGAGACGACGCTGGGCGTTACGCCTCGAGCACTTATCCTGTAGCTCCGACCGTCGTGACCACTGACCAGCACGAGCTCTCTGCCTCCTCTTGGCCTCGCCACCGTGCTAGATAAACCGTCGGGCGGCGCAGAACTTGGCATCGTGGACGTGGACGCGAAGAGGTGCTGGATGCGGAGCTCTTGGTCGACGGATGCGGAGCTCTTGGTCGACGGATGTGGAGGCCGGGGTCCTTGGCGGAGCGGGCAGCTACCAGCGCGGAGCGGAAGGATGGCGCCGGGTCGCAGAGGTGGTCAAGGACGCGCGGTCGACGGCGGTTGAGGCCAAGCGCGTGGAGGCGCGCAGGCACGCACGAGGACGCGGAGGTGAACGGCGCCACACAGAGGTCGGAGGGAGGCAGGCGACGGCGCGGTTGCAGGCGGCGTCTCGCGCGCGAAGGAGAACAGGCGTCCGGCGGCGAGACGGGAGGAAGGAGAGGCGGCGCTCACGCGGGCTCCTGCAAGCGCGAGGACGGAGAACCGTTATCGGGGAGGGGCCGCAGCGACCGGGAGCACGCAGGCGGCCGGGCTGGAGGCGGATGCGGGCGTGGCGCTGGGTGGAGGTGCGCGACCAGAGGAGCAGGACGTGGCTTCCTCTCTCCGTATGGTGCCCAGCCTCTCGTCACCATGGCGCTGCTGCAGTCCGGGTACCCCTATCGACGGTGCACGTCGCAGACTCGTCCTCGACTGCGCCGCCGCCTGAGACGGCCCAATCTCTCCAGCCAATCCGGATCAAGGATCATGTGCATGATGCCTCGTCATCAAGCTCACCTCCTCATTCTGTGCTCGGCGCCGTACCCGTGGATCATCAAGTTCCGGGAAACCATGTCAGCCTCAATGATCCATGACTTCGAAAGCGAGCCTCCGGACTGCATCATGGCGACGGCATCATCGCTCTCGGCGAGCACACCAAAACGGGAGGCGTTGTCGAATCCCCTTGCTCTTTGATTGGTTTACGTCGGCGTTGGTGCTCTGGAGGTTCGCAGCTTGTTTGCTTATATATACGGGGACAGGCAGCGTGCCTAACGCTGATTCTTTTTGTTATCTTCCCCGGTTTCCTAACTCAGGTCTGTTAGTATTTGTTTTCTTCGAAAAAATACGTAATTCCAGCCGGACTTTGCTTCCGGACAGCGCTCGTACCCAACCGAGAAGGGACGAAGGCAGCGGTCGGTACGGATGCATCGGGGTGGGGTGGAAAAAAACAATCCAAACGTTTTTCACTTATTGGTGGCATTGGTGGGTAATTTTGTATCAACTTTTAGGATAATTTTAAGTGAACGAACGACCGAGGGAGAAACCCTTTTACTTTTATTATTAGGTATAGATTTTGTGAAAAAGAGCTTTGGGAAGAAGTAGCTACAGTAGCATATGTTAAAATTAGTGTTTGATATGTGCCATTACTGAAGCCTTGCTGGTTTGATATATTTTTATTTGCACTAATGTTGCTAATCAATCGTGCTGAGTTTTGTGTGAAGGAAGTTTTCAACTGTAGGGAGAGAAGAATGATGCAATAAGATGAAGCATGGACAAAATCTCAAACTTGGGGATGTCCCCTGGACCCTCCAAGAAATATCCAAGAAGTACAAGCGTGAAATCTTGGGGATGCCTGGGCATCCCCTCTTCATCAACAAAAAGCACCAGGTCATTTTTCAACACGCTATATTTTTATTCCTTCATGTGATATGTGTTATCCTTGGAGCGTCTTTACTTTTTGCTGTGTGTTTACTTTTAATAAAGTTGGATCCCATCATTCATGTTTACTTTGGAGTGAGACACGCTCCACCGCTTTGCATATTTACTTTGGAGTGAGACACGCTCCGCTGTTTTGCATATTTATTTTGGAGTGAGACACGCTTCACTATTATGCATTTTGCGTTGGAGAGAGACATGCTCCACTTTTACATTTATTTGAGTTTCAATAGCTCTCTGGACATTTACTTGTTTTTCATATATGAGAGTTGTTTGGTTTCATTTGGTTGGCGTTGGAAGCATGAAAAAAAATTTATGTGTATGTGATGCAAATGGAAGCATTTTTAGACCGTGGCATAATTATTTTGCATATCTTGCTAGATATTATTCTCATGATGAGCTTGTTAATTATGTTTTCATTATGATTAGTCTCAAATACTGATAGTGTTTAGTGTGCCATTGAAGGTTTCATGCATTGTTTTTAGCATACAATAGAAAAGCATATTATTGTGGTATATATTCTCCTCCGAATGTTTTTATTTGGGTCGACTTGGCACATGTTTTGCAACATGTTATGACTACATTCCAGTCAATTCTTGCCTCTATGATCATTTAGTTTGCAACTTGTGTATCACTTTATGCTTTGATTAATATATTTTTTCGCTGTGCATGATTATGGCCATTATGCTCTCTTAGTTGGTCGCACCCGGTCTTTTTCTAGCCTCCATTTGTATGAGTATTTTATTCATGCATCCAACCACCAAAAACCAAATATGCCAAAGTGTCCACCATATCTGCCTATATGTGGTATTTCATTGCCATTCCATAGTAGTTTGCTCATGTGCTACCTTTAAATTTTAAAGTATTATATTTTTGTTACTCATGGGAAAGTAGTCAAAAATGACTATTCTGCCTAGCGTGTGTTCCTTGTGTAACCGTAGCTCTTTTAAGTTGCTTGTTGTGTGATAACCATTGAAATAATGGGGACACCTCATCGTGCTTTGCCGCTGGATATCATGTGGGTTGCTATGCATGTTCATCTTGTCTTAAATGAAGGAGATTATCCATGCAAAATAGTTTGAATATACATTTTTGTTAGAGAAGAACATTGGGCGCTAACCGAAGCCATGTATCATGGTGGAAGTTTTAGTTGGACAAATCCTCAATCTCTTATGAGAAATCTTCTAGCAATAAAAATAATAATAAGAGGATTCCATTTATCTGTTGCTCGTGTCGTCCCGGTATGGATGTCCCAAGTTGAAGGTGCTTTAAAAATGAGAAATCAAAAGCAATGCATCTCCTAGGACCTTTGTACAGGAGGCACGGGGGTACCCCTTTGTGATACTCGGTTAAAACAACTTGTATGTGATGAGAGCTAATGGTGATCCGAGGTGAGTAGGACGAGGTGTGAGCACTAGTAGCAATTATGCATGAGGCTTGCGACTTAGGAGTAGCACTTTTGCACAACCCATATGCATTGTACTTACCGTTGACATCATCCGCCTCTCAAAAGCGCATTTTATACTCTTGTTGTTTCAATAAAACGCTCTAGCACATGAGTGATCTTACTTGCCTCTCAAAGAGAGACCTTCTCTTACTTTTATGTTGAGTCTCCACCTTCTAGTTTATGCACCACTTATGAGAGCATAGTTGTCATTCTTAGTTTTATGTCCATGGTCCCAAGATTTTATTGATTGATTCATAAGTATGGTATTGCTTGTTCAAACTTTTTGTTTCTAGTCATCCTTATAATCTTTTAAAGGTGTCCAAACATTTATGTTTTGCTTCCACTTATGGGACAAACTGAGTACCACTTTATTATGTATCTATGCTATGCTCTTGACAATCACTTTGCTTTCCATGCACATTATACATTTTCTTTTGTTTGATTACTATTCATGTTTTAGTATGGTTATTAAGTTTCATTGTTTGATTATATCTATCATGCTTATGTTAGGATTCTATGATTCCAGCTATGTTTGCTTTTACACTTAGATTGATCAAAGTAGTGTGACAGCATGTCACCTCAAAAATTATTTGTTTGTTATCACTTACCTACTCGAGGACGAGCAGGAGTTAAGCTTGGAGATGTTGATACGTCCCAAACGTATTTATAATTTTTGATGCTCCATGCTTGTTGTGTTACAATTCTTATATGTTTTACGTGCACTTTTCCACACTTTTTAGCATTTTCTGGGACTAACCTATTAACGCAGTTGCGCAGTGCTAGTTCCTGTTTTCTGTTGTTTTTGTGTTTCAGAAAAGTTGTACATGAAAGTTTTTCGGAATTGGAGAAAACAAAAGCCCAGAGTATTATTTTTCCATGACGAAGACAGAGCCAGAAGGACACGCGCAGGAGAGCTGCCACGTGGCAGTACATAGGACAGGCACGGCCCCACCCTTGGTCGCGCCTAGCCCATGTACTGGCACCTCGTCGCCTCGTTTGCTCGCCCTTCCGCCTATTTATTCCTCGTATCGGGAAAACCCCAGGGACGAGAGCCTCCATCCACGAAAAGTTCTGACGCCGTCGTCAACCGAAACCCTAGTTCGGGAGGGTTCTGCAGTCCATCCCGGCACCCTGCCGGAGAGGGAAATCACCGCCGGAGGCCTCTACATGGCCATGTGTTCATCCGAGGTGATGCGTGAGTAGTTCTCCACGGGACCATGGGTCCATAGCAGTAGCTAGATGGCTGTCCTCTCCTTGTTGTGCTTCATGTATAGATCTTGTGAGCTACCTAACATGATCAAGATCATCTATTTGTAATTGCTACATGTTGGTTTGATGTGGATCCGATTTATAGAGAGATTGCTTTGGTTGAGATTATGTATTTTGTTATTATGATCTTGCATGCTCTTCGTTTCTAGTAGATGCTCTGGTCAAGTAGATGCTAGCGACTCCAAGAGGGAGTATTTATGCTCGATAGTGGGTTCATGCCTCTATTTAACCATGGGAAGTGACCTTGTTCTCTACGGTTGTAGATGTGTTGTTGCTACTAGGGAGAAAACAGCGGTGTTCTATTCAAGGGTAGTTTCATCGTTTACTTTACACACATTGCTTAAAGCGATAGTCCGTTGCTTGCATCTTAATACTGGAGGGTGTCGCGGATGCAATCCTGAAGGTGGATTATTAGTCATAGATGCAGTTGGATTACGGTCTATGTATATTGTTGTAATGCTCGCATACTTTCATAGCATGTATTCTGCACCAACCTTTAGCGTAGAATCTCTGTTGGTCAATTGCCCATCTATAATTTGTTTACCCAGCATATTTATTTTATTGGAGAGGCGCATCTAGTGAACTGTGGACCCCGGTCCTTCTTCTTTTAATTGCAATCTTCTACAACATTTTTCTGTTATGTTCTCTGCAAACAATTCTTTTTCCACACGGTTCGTTTAATCCTTTGTTTTCAGCAAAACCAGTGAGCTTGATAACCTCGCTGAAAGTTGGGGACAAAGTACTTGGTTGTTTGTGTGCAGGTCTCCACGTTGCTGCTGACGCCGGCAGTGCGTCCTGCCACGAGTTGGTTCGCAACACCTCGGGAGAGAACGTTTTTCTCCTAATGGTCGATAAACCTTGGTTTCTTACTGAGGGAAAACTTCCTGATGTGCTCATCATACCTTCCTCTTGGGGTTCCACTCAACGTTGCGCATAAATTCTCCTTCATCAACTTCGCGCTCAGCATTGCTGCATGATTCTAGTGATTTGTTAACTGGCTAAGAATAGAGAGGCTAGCTTGGTTGATTAGTAGTTTGTTACATACAATTATCTATCTAGGAGGTAAACATGGCTTTTTAAGCATACCTGCATTAACAAATACCTATTGCTCTGTTTGGTAATTGCAAGTTTGGAAGTCTATAAGTAGTCACTCAATCTTCTATAGATAGTCATAAGTAGCAACTTCTATCTAAATTACGCATACTAGTAATACTTTTATTACTCAATTGATTTGTTCTTTTCAAATTATGTAGGTCTTCCAAGTAGAAATAAAAGAAGAAAACTTAAATGTGAAATTTCGAATGATTTTGATCCAGTGTATGATGGAAACAAACTCATGGAAGCCAAATGTAAGCACTATCATAGAGTTTTTCCGGCTACCAGAGAAGTTGGTACCAGTCAATGCAATAGGCATTTGTTAGTTTGCGAGGAAAGAGCTAAGATGAATGAATTTCTTGACTCAGTGAAATCAACTCTGTCAGGTCCTAGTAATTTAGAAGAATAGAGATATGACCCTGATAGAGCATTCATGGAATTGGTGAGGCTGATTGTCTTGCATGAATTGCCATTCCGAATAGTAGAATATGAAGGATTCAGGCGCTTTGTTTGAAATCTCAATCCAGCATTTGAATTGGTCTCTAGCACAACAATGAGACTTGAATGCGTCGACTTGTTTTATCACCAAAAGATAAAACTTCGAGAGATTCTACAGGAATTGAACTCTCGAGTCTCTTTAACCGCGGACATGTGAACGTCACGTCAAGTTGTGAGTTATATGTGTATAACCTGTCATTATATTACTAAAAAGTAGAAATTAAGAAAAAAAGTGATTTGGTTTTCCGAGGCTGATACCCCACATGATGGAACAAATCTATTTAATATCTTGTATGAATGAATGCAAGATTGGGGTCTGCAAGAGAAGGTTTTCTCCATTACGCTAGACAACGCAACAAATAATAATTCATGTGTGAGCTATATGAAAGCAAATCTGCTAGGAAAGAATTTGTTACCTTCCAAAGGAGATATTTTGCATGGTCGATGGGCAGCTCATGTGATCAACCTTATTGTTCAAGATGGGTTGGCAATTACCTGCATGGAGGTGGACAATATCAGAGAGAGCATCAAATATGTTAGAAGCTCCCCACCGCGGAAAAAGAAGTTCAAAGACATAATTGTACAAGAAGGAATCAAATGCACAAACAAAGTTACTTTAGATGTTGCTACAAGGTGGAATTCCACTCATTTGATGATCAAGACAGCTTTAGTGTATAGGAAGGCATTTGCCGCTTTGAAGTTGCAAGATCCATCATACACATGTCAGCCTACAAGTGAGCAATGGGAAACGACATAATCAGTTTGCAGTTTGTTGGAGGTTTTCCTCGATGCCACTATGGTGGTGTCTGGCACTTCATATCCAACAGCTCACTTGTATTTTCACGAACTCTGGAAAATCCATCTAACCTTGGAAAGAGAGGCAAACAATGAGGAAGCTGCCATTAGATCTATGGTTCAAGTGATGAAGACAAAGTTCATGAAATATTGGAAATTGTCGTACTTGAACATTTGCCTTCCGGTCATTCTTGACCCGAGGTACAAATTCAAATTCTTGGAGTTGTGCTTGAAATCTGGACTTGAAAACGAGGCTACAAAATATCTTACTAGAGTGAAGAAAACATTCAAGAATCTCTTCACTGAATACTCTTCACAAGAAGATGACTTAACACTACAGAATGACCATGGAACCAGCAGTGTAGCAACTATCGATAACCCATGGGAACAATGGAATAAACAAGTTCAAGAAAAGCAACAAAATCGAGCAAAGCTGACTGAACTTAGTATTTATTTGAAAGATGTTGTTCACCCGCAAGAAGATGGGTTTGATATACTCTATTGGTGGTCTGAAAATGCACATAAGTACCCCATCATTTCTCGCATAGCAAAGGATGTATTGGCTGCACATGTATCAACCATAGCTTCTGAGTCCGCCTTCTCCACCGGAGGGGGAATACTAAGTGACTATAGGAGCCATATGATAAGCTCTACTGTAGAGGCATTAATATATCTTCAAGATTGGTTGCGGCCTCCCGATAACTAACTCTCTCTTATTGCTATCTAACATTATTTGGTGTTACTCCCGGTAACTAATATCGTTTTATGTCATTCCAGGAACTACTAATGTCAACACAATAACAAGCGATGATATTTTTGAGCATTGATTGGAACATTAGGTAAGCACTGATTGGAACCTACAATAATCTATTATTGTATATATTTGGTTTAGATTGAATAACCAATCATTTTTAGCAAAGCCTTTCGTCTCCGGCTCTGGCTGGTTAATCAATACCCATGCCTGGTGACTCTTAGCACTTGGCAGTTCCATTTAATTGAAGAAAAAAACTGTGATGCTTATTGAAAATACATGTGATGCTTTGATGCAAGCCTGGCACTGTGTTTTTCTTAAGTAATGCAAACTGAATCCTTTTCTTCTTCACTTAATTGCTTCAGAGTTTGGTTAAACTGAGCAAGTCCAAATGACCAGGGTAGTTTTTCACCTATGAAGCACTAGTTCGAAATGTTTGCTTTATACCTCAGCATTTTAAGATGCAGTTTCACTTCACTCTTTCTTTGTAGTACATGATTCACTACTTTGTCCCCTGTACATGTTTGCATCTGTTAGTTTATGTAGTATTCAGTGTGGAGGTTCAGTTTGCTGCCAGTGTATATGATGCTTGCAATAAGATGCATATTTCCTTGGATCAGCAAGTTCTCATGCAAATGCTACTTTGCAGGTCTAGAATGATGATGTTCAACATGCTTCTTGAGGATCAGTACCATCTTGTGAATAAAGACGAACCTAATGGATCTAATTCAAGCACAATTGTTATGGAGTATGGACCATGGTCCTAAGTTACATTAATTAGCCTAATTACTGGACAGTGTTATGCTTTGTTTCAATTAACCTTGGATTATATTGTCTACAATTCCAGCATTTGCTAAGATTGCGTGGTACTTGGTACTTAATGTTTCACTACCTTTTGGGTTAGAATCAGCTCAGCCTGAAAGATTCATGGTTCTATCATGTTGCAGCGTGGTCATGACAGGTTCAGGTATGTCTGCCCATTTTCTTGTTTAAACTAATCACAGGCAGCTAGCTACGTGGTTATGATTCGGTTCCGATCCATCAACTTTTTTTTCGAAATGGGGGTATATACCCCGGTTTCTGCATCGTGACGATGCACACGGCCTTTTATTAGATAATTTTTTTCCGGAAATGTAACGTTTACAACTCACGCATCACCGAGGATTGATACAAAAATCAGCCATCTAAAACAACTCATACTATGGCTACACATCAACATAACCTTCTAGTATGCCGCCAACCAGCCTGACACAAGATATCCTGAGCGACATCAGGAGCCGTGTGCAGCCAGTAGCCATAGCATCCCGCTGCCCCTCCGGAGAGAGTAGGGCCCAAAGCTGAACCAAATGGGAGACCATATGTATAACCTGCAAGAAATGAAAAGAGACTTTTTTATTAAAATTTATATCATTTCTGACCCTCCAAATAGACCAACATAAAGCAGAAACCCCAATCCGGATAAAAGCCTTAGATTGTCTATCTACTCCATTTAACCAATTACCAAACATATTAGTAATATTAGTCGGAGGTGGAAGGTCATAAGCGAAATTAACCGTATGCCATAAGAGCTTTGCTAATGGACATTCAATGAAAAGGTGCTGAATGGTCTCTTGTTCCCCACATAAAACACATTTTGTACACCAATCCCAATGACGTTTAGCTAGATTGACCTTAGTTAACAAAACTTTATTACTCAAAAACCACATGAAAATCTTAATCTTAAGCGGAATTTTAACCTTCCAGAGATACTTCCTCAGAAAAGGGGTGTGGTCATACATAAGATCTTCATACATCGACTTCACTGTAAATAAACCATTTGAGACAATTTCCAAACAAAACGATCATTCTCTTCATTCAAAGTTACCATCATGAGTTTCCTACATAATTGCAACCATGAAGTCCATTTATTACCACTTAAAACCCTTCGGAATGTAATATTCAGCGGTGTTTGGGCTAAAACCTGTGCAACTGTTACATTCTTATGGTGTACAATAGTATACAATGATGGATATTGATGATCCAAGCAAGTATTTCCTAACTAGGTATCTTCCCAAAAGCGGGTATTCGTACCATTACCCACTTTGAAAAAGCCCCTAGAAAAAACTCATGTTTAACTCCCATCAATCCTTTCCAGAATGGGGAATCGGTAGGCCTAGCTTGCACCTCTGATAACGTCTTTTGTCTTAGGTATTTATTTTGTAGAAATTCTTACCACACCCCGTCTTCATTAAGAAGTTTAAAGAGCCACTTACTCAATAAGCATCTATTTTTGATTTCGAGGATCTCAATACCTAAGCCCCCTGGTCTTTGGGACGACAAACAATGTTCCATTTGGTAAGCCGGTATTTTCTTTTGTTTTCATAGGATTGCCAAAAGAACCTAGATCTATAGAAGTCTCAACGTTTCCTTACCCCAACAGGTATCTATCTATTAATTATATATTAAAAGTATATTACGGGCTACCAGAAAAAAGAGAATTAGCTAGAAAATCCCACAATAATCAGAAACATCTAGCCATCAGTTTAGATAACAAAAAGATGACAGCCAATGGATCTTAAAAAAAATCTTATGACATGGTAGTTTAAAAATATTACCCACCAATGCCCTTAATAAGTTTTCTCTTACCCTTTCGATATTTCCTATCTAAGGAGCTAATAGGGTCACGTACTCTCCCATGGAAAAGAAAACAAATCTACATCCTAAGCAGCCGCCGGCCGTGCCGTATCGACGTGGGTTGCCGGCAATGGCAGCAACATCGAGGATCTAATCAGGCAGCTAGCAACCGGTTCCTCAGGTGTGCAGGATGTGCACGTGCTAAATATGCTGATCCAATTCCAAAGACAGGTAAGTTTTGAATCTCAGTTAGGGAGTATGCGATGTGCTAATCTAGAACTAGGTTGGTGCAGTAGCCTACAAAATCTGCCGGTGGAATATCTATGGTTTCTCGGTGCAATTGGCCAGCCGACTTAATCCATGTGCATGCACATCAATTTAGGTTGGCAGGTGATGGTTTCTATTTTGATTGGCAGCAAATGGTTTGCACACCAGTGCAGATGCAGCGTGCAATATCGATTAAAGTTTGATGATCCAGTGCTGACGGGTCTGCGATGGATTCAAGTTAGACGTGGGTGCTTCCCGACAAGAAATCAAGATAAATGCATGGCTTATATGCTGCTAGATGGCTAGACCCACGACGTGTGCTAGATGTTGTGAGCCGGATCATATCAGTCTTTCCGCTGCTCCTACACGCACATTAACAAAACAATCGGTGTTGTTGGCTACTCTGTCTATCCAAAACTAGAGTGTATTTCCTTTACCATTACAAAGCACATGTATGGATCCATGCATGGTACGAGACAACTGAACCAATGGAACATGCATAGGAGCAAGAGCCCATCTGCCCATGCATGTACAGAATCGACCACCAACAACTACAAGAAGCGGTACATACTGATCAACGATATACATAATTAGTTCAATCGTTTGTATGTTCATTTTTCCTTATGTTTAGATGGAAGTTTTTTTTTTGAAACTCCAAGGGATATATCTATCTATTATATGCTAAAAGTAAATTACGGGCTCACCAGAAAATAGAGAAATCGTTAGAAAATACCACAAAAATCAGAAACATCTAACCTTTCAATTGATGGATAGAAAATTTGTAGCCATTGGATTAGAATTAATTAGACGCATGTTAAAAATTTACCCACCATTGCTATTATACATGTCCCCTCACAGTTACCTTTTTGTTTTTCTCCAGAATGTGTAGTCTTCAAGTCGAAGAAAAAACTGATCCTTTTTTATGCCCTAGCGCCGACAAGCCATCTTCAACACTCAACATGACATTGCATCGCTCCATTGTCACAGTCTCACGTTCCTTCCTCTATCTATCTTGGTGCATGCATTCGATGGATCATGGGCTTCTCCAATTGTTCATCCGGCCGCAGTTCATATCCGCGAGGAGGAGGATAAGCCAATAGGCTACCACTCTATGTGTGCCCAATCCAGTGCGTCTCGATGATTTGCTCCGCTGGAAAGGTAGATCCGGCCACCGTTCGGCGCTTCTTTCCTTGGTTATTGTTGTTCAGTCCGTTTTCTGGTGATTGATATTTAACTAGCGTCTCTTAGATCGATTTTAATTCCTTCCGATTTGCTTTCAATGCAGGTAGATGGGATTGAGATGGAGGAGCTGTGTCTACCACGTCGACGCCCATCTGGTCGCCGGCCGACCAGCCGCACGGATGAGTGCTCGCTTTCCCTCCTGCTATATATTTTAATATTGTTTGACCTAATCAGTTTATGGAACGGGATCAGTGAATACGAAAATGCTCCGTTGGTGATACTAATTTCATGCACACAGCCGAAATACAACATGCGGTCCTGCATCCATGCAAGATGGATGGATCCATGGAATTAGATCTTGCTTCATGCACAATGACGGAGATCCCCAAACACGTAATAGCAGGTGAGATTTCCTTTAAATGCTACATATATTTCTTCACAATGAAATATAGAACTCTATATGCATGACCGAACAGTGTGGAGCAAAGAGAAAGACAACGCCTGTTCTTTTTCTGAATTTTAATTTCTGACTCCCTTTCAGCTCCGATTTCTTAATTTAGAAATATGTGTTTTCCTAGATATAGCTTTACACTGATACGAATGTTTTTGTAATCCGTTTTAAGTTTCTATTATTAACAACATCACTAAAGGGTCGCCACTACTTGGTTTGACGTACTATTGGTAATTTCGTAGTCTGAAACGGAGAAAATATACGCAAGTTAGAGTCAGATTTCTTTCATGTTTTCCATACATGTAGATGATGACCCTCTTCTCTATCATGGTTAAAAAAAATATTGCTTTCATCACCTAGAGGTAATTTTATTTTTTCGAAGATTAGTTTTGGAAGTTAATTGCCTAGGAAATCTTTATGTAGGTTATCATTATTCGAATCTCCCAGATGCCTTCAAAAAAAATCTCCCAGATGCCTTGAAGATTATCTTGCGGCCACTTGAAAATAGTCCATGAAGCTCCAAACCAAAATGATGAAGCAGGTAATATACTAAAGTCAGTTTTCAGATAATAATTCAAGACCACAAAAATCACGTCCAGGCTATAAGTTATGGCTTATTTTCTCTATGAAAAATCCTTGGAATCATAGACGCCCTAAGCTTGGTTGTTTCAGCTTAGAAAAAAATCAGGTTTAAGTGAATGAAAACTCAGTCTATGACCAACTATTGGATCTCTCATTACAAAAATTATACATAGGCAAAAGCAGGATTTTTTATTTATTATACTCAGGTGTAATTTTCCTTTTGTAAGCCTGAGTCATTTTGCATTTTAATTGCCATGTTTACGTAGGTGGTTATTATTCAAATCGCATAGATGCCTTCAATATTATCTCACAACTACTCGAAAATAGGTCCATGAAGCTGCAATCCAAATCATGAAGCACGTAATATATTAAAGTGAGTTTTCAGAAATGGCTTATATGGTATGGCTTACACTCCATGAAGTTGCAACCCAAGATCATAAAACACTGGTTAGAATCATGCTCGGGCTATAAGGTATGCCTTATTTCTCTATGAAAATCCTTGGAATCATAAACGCCCTAAGCTTGGCCTTCTAAGGTTTACAAATTCAGGTGTAAGTGAATGAAAACTCATTCCATGACCAAACTTGGACCTCTCATTGAAACAAATTATACATAGGTAAAAGTAGAAAAATTTACGTAAAGGCGAGGAATAGCGAGGCTCGCTCAAAACTTATGAAAAGCTCAGCGTTCAGAGAATAAGAGTATCTTTTGGTTTAGGGAAATAAGATTATCTCTTCAATTTAGAGAGATGTGGGTTGGCCAAGCATATGAGATCTTTGCAAAATACTTCAGTACCGCCTATAGATAATAGTATGGTATGTGATTGATTATATCCTATAACCTGATATAGAATATTTCTTTCTCTGGGACCACTATTATTTTGTGCACATCCAACTCCATTTTACCAATTTACCAATCTATAGATGCACTAAATTGACCTTATCATCTATAGAAGCACATTGACTTTTTTTTGCCAATTTAGCTCCTTTCAAATGTGCTAACATCCATGGATTGTGCCCCCGAACATCCTAGCATCTGTGGAGCTGGAGCAGATCTGCCAATCTGCCGGAATGAATATTAATACAGTAGCAATTCTGAGACTGCTTTCAGCTACAGTGATTGAAAAAGGTCTAAATTCCCCTTAATAAAGGGGAGTCGAGGAAGATACATAGAACTTTTCTGGAGTTAATTAGGCTGATCACTCGGCAATCCAATGAATGTGTCTCTAGGCTATTTCTTCGTAAAGGTCGGTTGGTCTACTATGGCTTGATCATTTTCTATATTGTTTTTCAAGCACTTCATATTTTCAATATATGCACTGAGCTAATAGGTGGTAATTTTGGTGAATATAATCTCCTGATCATTACTTTCAGTTCTTCATTAAGGTACAATATTAACTTGAGGAAATAATTTGCCCCCTACTGATTAATAGTTTGGTTAGTTATTCACATCAAATTGGCTTATCCTGTTATTTCGAAATATAGGTTATGCAATCCGACCAACATTGTTTGTCTATGTGGATTTGTAAACCCTAGATGGATGTCCACTCGATATCGGAAATGCAAAAAAAATCTTCCACGTCAATTGTGTATTTTCGTTATTCATGTATAGATATGTAACATGCACCATATAATTTCTCCTACAAAATATCTTACCTTTATTTTCAAAATATAAGACATCTTAATTAACCAAACATGTACGATGATTGTTTTTCATACCTAAGAGTTCCTTTGTTATATAACATGCCCTTATGCTCATACATTTACTTTTTTAATTAAATGTTATAGCATTAAGTTAGGAACGGTATGCAAGCAGGAAACTCAAAAAATATTCACGACTAAAAAACCATTAAATTATCATAGTTGGTGCTCTCGCATTTGCGAGGGCCACTTTGCTAGTTTGCAGGAAAGACAACATAAACATTGGTAAACTAGTTAATATTGAATTAATAAGGACTAACCTACCACCATATGATAGTAACTTCCCTTTCCAGCATCCTAATTTACTCTCAAACCTTGTTTCTACCGGATACCAATCTAAATTCCTTAGTTTTTTTTGTAATGGATTGGAATAACCAAGTATGTAAAGGGGAGTTGTCCAGCATCACATCCAAAGATCTGCTTATACTGGTCTTCCTCCTCCTTTGCCTTTCCAAAACAAAAAATCTCACTCTTATGAAAATTAATCTTCAGCCTCGATAACTCTTCAAAGAGGCACAAAATTAATTTCATATTAACCGCTTTGTTGAGGTCATGTTCCAAAAAAAGGATGATATCATCCGCGTACTGTAGTATAGAGAGTCCTCCATCAACTAAATGTGGGATTAACCCTCCAACCTGACCATCCTCTTTTGCACGTTCAATTAAGATTGCAAGCATATCCACTATAATATTAAACAGCATTGGGGACAAATGGTCCCCTTGCCTTAATCTTTTTTTTGTCTGTAAATAATGACCAATATCATCATTCACCTTCACCCCAACACTACCTCCTTGAACAAAATGTTGCAATAATCTACCCCATTCCGGAGCAAAGCCCTTCATTCGCAAGGTTTGTTGTAAAAAAGGCCATTTCACCTTATCATAAGCTTTCTCGAAGTCGATTTTAAATAACACCCTATCCATTTTTCTTAGTATGTAACTCATGAATTGTTTCATGGATTATGACTACCCCTTCCAAAATATTCCTACCTGGCATAAAGGCAGATTGGGTTGGCTTTATAACTCTTGGGGCAATCCCCGAGATGCGATTCGTACCAACCTTAGTAAATATCTTAAAACACACATTTAGTAAACAAATCGGTCTGTATTGTTGTATTTAGACCGCATTTTCTTTTTTAGGTAACAATGTAATATTACGAAATTTAGTTTATAAAGCCATCAGATCATCTTTTATTACATTCCAAATTTTTTGATAAAACTCAGCTGGAAAACCATCTGGACCAGGAGCCTTATTTAGTTCCATCTGAGAAATTGCCTCAAAAACCTCATCTTCCGTAAAGGGGGCCGTCAATATGTCATTCTCAATTGATGAAATTTGCGTAATATCATGGATGTCCTCTTCAACTAGAGAAATATTGGTTGGTGCCGGTGCCCCAAACAATTTCTTATAAAATTCAGTAATGTAAACCTTCAAATTATCTTCCCCAACAATAGTCCCCTCTTGTTGCTCTAGTTGAATTTTTTTGTTTTTTAATGTTTACCATTGGCTATTAAGTGAAAATACCTCGTATTATTCCCCCCTTCCTGAAAATGTTTAACTTTCGCTCTTTGGGCCCATTTTGACTCCTCTTCTCTTCTTAATATGTTCAGACTATCATTTTCCTTTTGTAATTCCGCTCTTTCATCTGTATTCAAAATATTTGTTTTCTCTTTCAAATCAAGATGATCAATGATGTTTAACAATCTTTCTTTTTCTTTGTTATACTTTCCACTTTGATTTTTTGCCCATCCCTTAAGGAATCTTCTTATATGTCTTAAAGTATTCAACCAAACCTCCATCGGACTGGCTCCACCTACAACTGAATTCCACTCCTTTACTATCATGTCAAAAAAACCTTCTTGTCGCAACCAATGTAGCTCAAAGGAGAATTTTACCTGATTACCCAGATGTGTTTTCACCCCTGAATCAATCAGTATTGGAGTATGATCAGAATCAGCTCTAGTTAAAGCTCTTACCGTGACCAAAGGAAATTTTTGTTCCCACGATATTGATGCTAGTACTCTATCAAGCTTCTCATGTGTAGGTTCTTCTCTCCTACTTTCCCATGTAAATTGTCTCCCAGTTAGAGCAATTTCCCGCAAGTTTAAATGTTCAATGATTGCATTAAAAACAAAGGGCCAACGCGCTTTGAAATTATCATTATTTTCTCCTCCCTCTTGTGAATAATATTGAAATCACCTCCTACCAACATAGGTAATGTTTCATATTCACAAGTCCTCACTAATTCTGAAAAGAATTCTGCTTTGTGCAAGTCTTGGGCCGCCCCATATACCGGCACCAGAATCCATTCAAAACCATCTCTCTTACATTTAATGTGAAGCTTAACGCGGAAATCTCCCGTGCTTACTTTTAACACCTGTAGCGTATCGGAGTTTATTCCCACTAGAATACTCCCCGAGCGACCATGTGGTGGTAAACAAAACCAAAAGAAATTATAACCCGCAGCTAATTGATTTAAAAAAGGAATCGAGAAATTAGATCTTCCAGTCTCCAACAAGGCTATGAAGTCTAATTTATGTTCCCGAATCGCCTCTTTGACAAACAAATGTTTAGCAGTATCACCAAAACCCCATGGGTTCCAATTAATTCCTATTAAATTCTGCATTATGAAAATTGTTTTTTAATTCTTTTCCTGGTGCTTTTGCGAATATTATTAGTATCATACACTTTTCTCTGTCTAGTCTTCTTAACCTTGACCACTGGTTTAATATGATCCAAGTGATCCTCAAAATCCAATGAGGTATCATCATCCTCCATCAAATCCTCACAAAGGATGGAAACTTTTGACAATACAAGAGTCTCCAGACCTTCCTCTTTATTCTCATTCTCAGTTTATTTATTTTTCAAAATTGTTAAAATTCGATCCTCTTCCACCATTTTAATCCCTTTAATCGATTTGCCTACCTCTCCTGCTGAGGTTCCTAAGGATACCCCTATCCGATTCGCTCTCGTAACTCAGAATCTGGAATATTAACAATAGAGTACATGGGGATCGCCAACTGACCTGTAGTGAAAACCTCATCCCGCGACTGTGCATTCTTCATCGCCTTCTCCAACTGAGGCATGTCAGCATCAGGCTGGCCACCTAGCCGTGTACTCGACCTCACTCCAGCAGTGGGCTGTGGGATCCCTCCAAAAGCAATAACCTCCTCTATAGAGGGATAAAGAGGCACATTGTCATTCTCAATTACAGACAGCGATAAAGTGGGAATAGCAGTATTAGGTTTAAAAGAGGTAGATGACTCACCAGTAGTCTTCATAGGTGAGGCATTCCTCATCCTATCCTGGAGATCAAATGTATTCTTCACCCCTTTCTTCTCCAAACCGGCATTCCCCATCTTATCCAACACGGCATTCCCCATAGTACCATCCATATGTTTCTCCAAAGAGCCAACTAAAGTTGAGTAAGAAGAAGGTCATGCATCATTAATATCACTCCCATGAGATGCAAAATGAGAAGAAAACATTGGCATAAACTGATCAATATTAAAAGAGTTATTGTTTAAATTTAGATCATCAGGAAACACACCTTTTGCCCACAACATTCTTATTCACAGAGGATCCCGCCAGACTGGACAAGACCGGCCCAATCATTGGCTCATCATTGACCGAATGATTAGCACGGCCTCCAGTGGCAGCAGCAGGCTCAACAGCGTGCACTGACCGGATCTTCTGTGGCGACGAAGTGGAACTCGGCTGCTTGGTGGTGTTCTGAACGCCCACAGACAATCCCGCAGCCCTGCTACGCTGGTCCCGCGCAGACCCGACCGCCCGTGGTGTCCCCTGCAGCCCATTGGCTAGCAGCGGTGTCCCATGCATGCTGTCGACGCTGACGGTCGTCAGCCTTTCCGTGGGTCCCTACTGACCCTGGACGAATGGCAGCGCGCCAGCTCCTGGCAGAGCGCCCACGTCCTCGTCAGACCTCCACATGGGCGCAGCGGATAGGTCGACCTACTGCTTGCCGCTGGCAGGCGTACAACAGCTGCCCTGCCTGGCACATGATCCAACCTCTAGCAATCCCGAGGAGGATCCAGCTAACAGCGAATCTGCACGGAAATCGGGGAAACTCTTGTTGTTTAGTGGCAGATTTTCAACATGTAATATAGGCTTATAAAATCGATTTTTTTCACCCAAATTTGGAATAAAAGAAGCACTACCTGTAGGGGATAGCTGCAACTTCAGTGTCCCAATTAGAATATCATCAATTTGTTGACATTGCTCTTGCATCACTTCAACACCATCTTTTGTATTATTTTCATCTTGCCCATTATTGTTGGAAGTTGCAACTTCCTCCGACCCTTTAGCATCCATATCCATCTCATTCCCACCATCAACATTGCCTGCACCATTATTTGGATCTCCTCCCCCATCCTTGCTATTATTTACCGCAACCATATTCACCTCTTGAGATACATGAGCTCCCTCCACCTCAAAATGAAGTTTTTAGAAACCTCTCCTAATGAAAACATCACTATCCGCAGGAATAAGGTGGCAATCTAAGCACCCAATCTTGATCCTAGGTAGCTTATTCTTTCGATTAAACGGCATGTCCACGTCTAATGTTTTTTCCAAAAAGAGACCCAATTCCCCATAGAGACAAATAATCAGATCTCATGTCAGATGGCACCCCAGAGACACATACTGATACGTCCCAAACGTATCTATAATTTCTTATGTTCCATGCTACTTTTATGATGATACTCATATGTTTTATACACATTATATGTCATTATTATGCATTTTCCGGCACTAACCTATTGACGAGATGCCGAAGAGCCAGTTGTTGTTTTCTGTTGTTTTTGGTTTAAGAAATTCTAGTAAGGAAATATTCTCGGAATTGGACGAAATCAACGCCCAGGGTCCTATTTTTGCACGAAGCTTCCAGAAGACCGGAGAGGAAACGAAGTGGGGCCACGGGGCGCCGCCACAGTAGGGCGGCGCGGCCAACAGGGGGCCCGCGCGGCCCTGTTTTGTGGGGCCCCCGTGACGCCCCTTGACCTGCCCTTCCGCCTACTTAAAGTCTTCGTCGCGAAACCCCCAGTACCGAGAGCCACGATATGGAAAACCTTCCAGAGACGCCGCCGCCGCCAATCCCATCTCGGGGGATTCAGGAGATCGCCTCCGGCACCCTTCCGGAGAGGGGAATCATCTCCGGAGGTCTCTTCATCGCCATGATCGCCTCCGGATCGATGTGTGAGTAGTCCACCCCTGAACTATGGGTCCATAGCAGTAGCTAGATGGTTGTCTTCTCCTCATTGTGCTATCATGTTAGATCTTGTGAGCTGGCTATCATGATCAAGATCATCTATTTGTAATTCTACATGTTGTGTTTGTTGGGATCCGATGAATATTGAATACTATTTCAAGTTGATTATCAATCTATCATATATGTTATTTATGTTCTTGCATGCTCTCCGTTGCTAGTAGAGGCTCTGGCCAAGTTGATATTTGTGACTCCAAGAGGGAGTATTTATGCTCGATAGTGGGTTCATGCCTCCATTAAATCTGGGACAGTGACAGAAAGTTCTAAGGTTGTGGATGTGATGTTGCCACTAGGGATAAAACATCGACGCTTTGTCTAAGGATATTTGTGTTGATTACATTACGCACCATACTTAATGCAATTGTCTGTTGTTTGCAACTTAATACTGGAAGGGGTTCGGATGATAACCTGAAAGTGGACTTTTTAGGCATAGATGCATGCTGGATAGCGGTCTATGTACTTTGTCGTAATGCCCTGATTAAATCTCATAGTACTCATCATGATATATGTATGTGCTTTGTTATGCCTTCTTTATTTGTCAATTGCCCAACTGTAATTTGTTCACCCAACATCTGTTTATCTTATGGGAGAGACACCACTAGTGAACTGTGGACCCCGGTCCTATTCTTTACATCTGAAATACAATCTATCGCAATTGTTCTTTACTTGTTCTTCGCAAACAATCATCATCTTCCACACAATACGTTTAATCCTTTGTTTACAAGCAAGCCGGTGAGATTGACAACCTCACTCGTTACGTTGGGGCAAAGTACTTTGATTGTGTTGTGCGGGTTCCACGTTGGCGCCGGAATCCCTGGTGTTGCGCCGCACTACACTCCGCCGCCATCAACCTTCAACGTGCTTCTTGACTCCCTACTGGTTCGATAAACCTTGGTTTCTTATCGAGGGAAACTTGCTGCTGTACGCATCACACCTTCCACTTGGGGTTCCCAACGGGCGTGTGCTTTACGCGTCATCAAGCTAAATTTCTGGCGCCGTTGCCGGGGAGATCAAGACACGCTGCAAGGGGAGTCTCCCACATCTAATCTCTTTACTTTGTTTTTGTCTTGCTTTACTTTACTTTATTTACTGCTTTGTTTGCTTCTTATATCAAAAACACAAAAAAATTAGTTGCTAGTTTTTCTTTATTTACTGTCTTGTTCTCCATATTAAAAACACAAAAAAATTAGTTACTTGCATTTACTTTATTTACCTTTTGTTTATTTCATCATGTTTCCTCCTAAGTACACTCGAAAAGACATACCAGTGGGATGAGGGTCTATAATTGGAAGAGATAATATAGAAGATTTTTTCACTCATGTTAGTACAGCTGAAGATTTTGAAGATAGACACTTGGTAGAACTTGCTCCTACTTATGAAATTGCTGCTTGCTTCTTTAGTACACATGTTGGAAACTAAATTTGTTAATCTCAATCCTATAATTCAACACATGTTTCTTACACTCGTGATATGGAGGAAGGAGAAAAGAAAGATTTTGTCTTAGAAACCCTTCTTAAAGAATTTGGTGGTGTAGCAAGAGAGGCTAGAAAAGTCTTTATTAAATATAAGATGCTTGGCTCTTATACCAACTTTGCTAGTACCCTTGAAAAAATGGAAAAAGATAGATTAAAGTACACTAATAAAGTTAATTGTGAAGGGGAGATTAAGACATCAATACCTTGCAAGCTCCTAGGAATGCATGAAGCTCTAGAAAATAACTATGGTTGGTTTGTTCCTGAAAATTTGTTTGATGAGAATAGCAAGCCTAAAAGTAATGAAAAGGGAGCCTCTGAAACTTACATAGATAAGATACAATGCATAGTTGAGAAAACTCCAAACCCCTCTGTTGATGCTTCTTCTCTTGATAATACTTGATACACACTTTCTGCGCCTAGCTGAAAGGCGTTAAAGAAAAGCGCTTATGGGAGACAACTCATTATTTTACTTCTGCACTTTATTTTATATTTGAGTCTTGGAAGTTTTTATTACTGTAGCAACCTCTCCTTTTCTTTATTTTATTGCATTGTTGTGCCAAGTAAAGTCTTTGATAGTAAAGCCAATACTAGATTTGGCTTACTGCGTAGGAACAGATTTCTTGCTGTCACGAATTTGAGCAGTAGTATCTGTAGAAAATTTATAAAAATCTGCCAATTTACGTGCGTGATCCTCAGATATGTACGCAACTTTCATTCAATTTGGGCATTTTCATCTGAGCAAGTCTGGTGCCTCTTAAAAATTCGTCTTTACGGACTGTTTGTTTTGACAGATTCTGCCTTTTATTTCGCATTGCCTGTTTTGCTATGTTTGATGGATTTCTTTGTTCCATTAACTTTCAGTAGCTTTGTGCAATGTCCAGAAGTCTTAAGAATGATTATGTCACCTCTGAATATATGAATTATGCACTGACCCTCTAATGAGTTTGTTTTGAGTTTGGTGTGGAGGAAGTTTTCAAGGGTCAAGAGAGGAGGATGATACAATATGATCAAGAAGAGTGAAAAGTCAAAGCTTGGGGATGCCCCCGTGGTTCATCCCTGCATATTTTAAGAAGACTCATCGACAACTTATCAGGTTCCTCTAGTGAAACTATATTTTTATTCCGTCACATCTTATGTGCTTCACTTGGAGCGTCTGTTTGTTTTTGTTTTTGTTTTTGTTTGAATAAAATCAGATCCTAGCATTCTTTGTTTGGGAGAGAGACACGCTCCGCTGTTTCGTATGAACACATATGTTCTTAGCTTTATCTTTAATGTTCATTGCGAAAGTTGAACTACTTCATTCATTGTTATATGGTTGGAAACGGAAAATGTCGCATGTGGTAAATGGTATAATGTCTTGAATAATTTGATATTTGGCAATTGTTGTGCTCATATAGATCATGTTTAAGCTCTTGCATCATGTACCTTGTACCCATTAATGAATAACTACATAGAGCTTGTTAAAATTTAGTTTGCATGATTGATCTCTAGAGTCTAGATATTTTCTGGGTGAGGTGTTTGAACAACAAGGAGACAATGTAAAGTCTTATAATAGTTACAATATGTTCATATGTGAGCTTTGCTGCACCTTTTATACTTGAGTTTGCTTCAAACAACCTTGCTAGCCTAGCCTTGTATCGAGAGGAATTCTTCTCATGCATCCAAATCCTTGAGCCAATAACCATGCCATTTGTGTCCACCATACCTACCTACCACATGGTATTTCTCCGCCATTCCAAAGTAAATTACTTGAGTGCTACCTTTAAAAATTCGATTCTTTGTCTTTGCAATATATAGCTCATGGGAAAATAGCCTTTAAAACTATTGTGGTGAAGAATATGTACTTATGTGTCTTATTTCTTAATAAGTTGCTTGTTGAGCGGTAACCATGTTTCTGGGGATGCCATCAACTCTTTTACATTTGTTGAATATCATGTGAGTTGCTATGCATGTTCGTCTTGTCTGAAGTAAGGGCGATTTTCATGATCAAATGGTTTGAGTATGCATGCTGTTAGAGAAGAACATTGGGCCGCTAACTAAAGCCATGATTCATGGTGGAAGTTTCAGTTTGGACAATCAATCCTCAATCTCTGATGAGAATATTAACTGTTGTTGAATGCTTATGCATTAAAGAGGAGTCCATTATCTGTTGTCTATGTTGTCCCGGTATGGATGTCTGATACGTCTCCGACGTATCGATAATTTCTTATGTTCTATGCCATATTATTGATGATACCTACATGTTTTATGCACACTTTATGTCATATTCGTGCATTTTCTGGAACTAACCTATTAACAAGATGCCGAAGTGCCGATTTCCTGTTTTCTGCTGTTTTTGGTTTCAGAAATCCTAGTAAAGAAATATTTTCGGAATCGGACGAAATCAAGACCGAGGGCCTTATAATTCCCGGAAGCTTCCAGAGCACCAGAGAAGAGTCGGAGGGGTGCCAGGGGGGCCCACACCACCTGGCCGCATGGCCCAAGGGGGGGCGTGCCCCCCTATGGTGGCACCACCCCGTGGCCCCTCCGACTCCGATTCTTCGCCTATTTAAGCCGTCGTGACCTAAAACTTCGATAACTTTTGACGGAACTCCAGAAAGACTCCAGGGGCGCCGCCACATCGCGAAACTCCAATTCGGGGGACAGAACTCTCTGCTCCGGCACCCTGCCGGGACGGGGAATTGCCCACGGAGCCGTCTCCACCGCCGTCTTCACCGCCATCTTCACCGCCATCGCTGCCTCCATGATGAGGAGGGAGTAATCCACCCCAGAGGCTGAGGGCTCCGCTGTAGCTATGTGGTTCATCTCTCTCCCATGTACCTCAATACAATAATCTCATGAGCTGCTTTACATGATTGAGATTCATATGAGTTTTGTATCACCACTATTCTATGTGCTACTCTAGCAAAGTTATTAAAGTAGTTCTATTCCTCCCGCACGTGTGCAAAGGTAACAGTGTGTGCACCGTGTTAGTACTTGGTTTATGCTATGATCATGATCTCTTGTAGATTGCGAAGTTAACTATTGCTATGATAATATTGATGTGATCTATTCCTCCTACATATGCATGAAGGTAACAGTGTGCATGCTATGCTAGTACTTGGTTTAGTCTTTTGATCTATCTTACACTAAAGGTTACTAAAATATGAGCATTATTGTGGAGCTTGTTAACTCCGGCATTGAGGGTTCGTGTAATCCTACGCAATGTGTTCATCATCCAACAAAAGTGTAGAGTATGCATTTATCTGTTACGTTATGTGATCAATGTTGAGAGTGTCCACTAGTGAAAGTCTAATCCCTAGGCCTTGTTCCTAAATATCGCTATCGCTGCTTGTTTACTTGTTTCATTGCGTTACTACTGCTGCGTTACTACTGCTTGTTTACTTGTCCTGGGCAAAGCACTTTTACGGTGCCGTTGCTACTACTTATTCATACCACCTGTATTTCACTATCTCTTCGCCGAACTAGTGCACCTATTAGGTGTGTTGGGGACACAAGAGACTTCTTGCTTTGTGGTTGCGGGGTTGCATGAGAGGGATATCTTTGACCTCTTCCTCCCTGAGATCGATAAACCTTGGGTGATCCACTTAAGGGAAACTTGCTGCTGTTCTACAAACCTCTGCTCTTGGAGGCCCAACACTGTCTACAAGAATAGAAGCTCCCGTAGACATCAAGTACTTTTCTGGCGCCGTTGCCGGGGAGGAAAGGTAAAAGGCACTCATACTCCGGTTCCAGGTAACAGTACTTTTCCGGCGCCATTGTGTTTGTGCTCGAAGCTATTTCCTTTAGATCCTGCAATTGCATCTTTTTGTTTCTTGTTTACACTAGTTAGGCATAATGGAAAACAACAAAAAATTTAGTGAGCTTTTTAATCTTTTTCCTGATTTAGAATTGTTTGGTGCAAACATTAAAAAACCAATGGAACCTCATTTGCATGCTAGTAGCGATGTTATTAGTATGAATGCAATTACTCGCTAATGCTATGGAGAAGTCTAAGCTTGGGGAAGCTAGTTTTTGTGATCTTTTTAGCTTCCCATCTTCAGGTGAGAAAATTTGCTCCGATAATACTTTATCTCCCATATGCGATAACTCTAATGATGCTTGTGATATTTTAAATGCACCTACTGAAAGTACTCCATATAAAATACCTATGAAAATTATTGAACGTGTTATGGATAACCGCTATGAAGGGGATGGAACTGTGCATCCTGGAGATCATTTACTGTTTTTGCATGAATTATGCGGGTTATTCAAGTGTGCGGGTATCTCTATGGATGAAGTGAAGAAGAAATTATTCTCTATGTCGTTGTCTGGTAAAGCGGCGCATTGGCATAAACTGTTGAAGGATGAGCATTCTCTTGATTGGAAGGATATTGTGCATCTATTTTATTCTAAATTCTATCCTCCAAGTGAAATTCACAAAGACCGAAACCGAATATATAATTTCTGGCCTCATGATGGAGAGAGTATTGCCCAAGCATGGGAGAGATTGAAGTCTTTAATGCTCAAATGCCCCAATCATGAGCTTCCGGGTAATATCATTATTGATAATTTCTATGCGAGACTTTCTCTTCAAGATAAGACTTTGTCTGGATGCTACTTGTTCCGGATCATTCACGCGCAACAAAGAAGAGTTTAAAAGGGACCTTCTTGATCGGATTAAGGAGAACACCGAAGATTGGGAGAACGACAAAGGTAAAGAGTCGGGTATAAATTATGATTATGAATGCATTGAAACTTTTATGGATACCGATAAATTTCGAAATATGAGTGCTACTTATGGTCTTGACTCTCAAGTTGCTGCAAATCTTTATAAAGCCTTTGCTTCTCATTTTGAATTGCCTAAAAAGAATTTTGATAAGTATCATGAACCTTTTAAAGAAGCTTGTATGAAGAATGAAATTGTTGTTAATTATTGTAATGAGCATGCTCAAACTCCTAAGAATGTTATTTCCTATAAGCATGTTAATTTTTGTGGAATACATAGACCTTGTGGAATTAATCAAATCAAAGATGAATATTGTATCCATCATGCTAATGAAAAAACTAGAAAGTGGTTTAGGGCTCTAGATGATCTTGGTAAAAAAGTTTGTGCCCTCTATCCTTTTATTTGTGAAGGTTGCCATGAAGTGGGTCATTTTAATTTTCAATGCTCCTCCAATGATAATTTGAACCCAATGAGTGCTGCAAATTTGTATTGTGATGATGAAATTACTCCTAATCAGCATGATGAACTTACTTTATTTTTGGGGTGTGAAGAAGCTGTCGAGAAAAATCTCTTTGTTACATATGAGTGATCTTGATGTTGATGATGTCCTGCATGGGTGTTTTTCTTATTGCATTGATAATAGCCATACAAATACTTACATACAAAATATTTTAGAATATGACACCTTGCCAAAATATGATAGGACCACTTGTGTGTTTTCAACTAATTAATGAAAAGGAGGGATCCTCCCAAGTTTCTTCTATTGTTTCTGAAAGTAAATCAGGTTATGCGGACAAGCCACCCTTCAAGCCTCTTCCTCCTAAAAAAGGGAACGAGGAGAAGGAAGAGAAGAAGAAGAAGAAGAAGGGAACGAAGAAGAAGAAGAAGAAGGAGAATAAAAAGAAAGAGGTAACGGCGTATCCCCGCGTGAATGAGATAACGCTAGGTAACCGTAAGTATGTTGCTCCTAATGATTATTGTGACAATGAATCTGAATACGATGATCTTCCTATGCCCTTTACATACATTAGCGATCATGATTTGAATGAGCACACTACTTTTGATATTACAAATCTCCGGGAAACTAATTCTGAAAATGATGATAATAATTGCCATAGTGTCGGTACTATCCATGCTTCCTCCCATAATGATATAGAAAGCTCTAAGCTTGGGGAAGAGGTGTTTGAAAATCCTTTAGCTACTGGTCATTATGTTCTTGATACATCTCCTTCTAATAACAATGATGGTGTGGACACGGATAAACCGATTGTGAAAGATAACTATTCTATTTCCTATGATGACACTTGTGCCCCCGATCTCTGATGATTATTATAAAGAATGCTATGATATAGGTTCTAACTATCCTTATGAAACTTGTCATAGTCATGATTGGATTACTAAAAACAATTCCCTTAATATGCAATTTGTTTATCATGTTCAAATTCTTGATAATAATCTTACTCCAATTACTATTAATGAGAATAACTCTTCTTATGCCAAATTTAATGATACTTCTATGCATATGAACCATGATAAGAATGTTTTAAGTGATGGGTATATTGTGGATTTTATCAATGATGCTACTGAAAGTTATTATGAGAGAGGGAAATATGGTTATATGCATTTCAATAATATTAAGTTTCCCCTCTTTATGTTGAGAATCTTGAAGCTACTTTTGTTTTATCTTCCTATGCTTGTCACTTTGTTCTTCATGAATTCATTTGTGTACAAGATGCCTCTGCATAGGAAGCATGTTAGACTTAAATGTGTTTTGAATTTGCCTCTTGATACTCTATTTTGCTTCAAATACTATTTCCTGCGAGTGCATCATTAAAACTGCTGAGCCCATCTTAATGGCTATAAAGAAAGAACTTCTTGGGAGATAACCCATGTGTTATTTTTGCTACAGTACTTTGTTTTATATTTGTGTCTTGGAAGTTGTTTACTACTGTAGCAACCTCTCCTTATCTTAGTTTTGTGTTTTGTTGTGCCAAGTAAAGTCTTTGATAGTAAAGTGAGTACTAGATTTGGATTACTGCGCAGAAACAGATTTCTTTGCTGTCACGAATCTGGGTCTAATTCTCTGTAGGTAACTCAGAAAATTATGCCAATTTACGTGAGTGATCCTCAGATATGTACGCAACTTTCATTCAATTTGGGCATTTTCATTTGAGCAAGTCTGGTGCCCTTTTAAAATTCGTCTTTACGGACTGTTCTGTTTTGACAGATTCTGCCTTTTATTTCGCATTGCTTCTTTCGCTGTGTTGGGTGGATTTCTTTGTTCCATTACCTTCCAGTAGCTTTGAGCAATGTCCAGAAGTGTTAAGAATGATTGTGTCACCTCTGAACATGTGAGTTTTTGATTATGCACTAACCCTCTAATGAGTTTGTTTCGAGTTTGGTGTGGAGGAAGTTTTCAAGGGTCAAGAGAGGAGGATGATATACTATGATCAAGGAGAGTGAAAGCTCTAAGCTTTGGGATGCCCCGGTGGTTCACCCCTGCATATTTTAAGAAGACTCAAGCGTCTAAGCTTGGGGATGCCCAAGGCATCCCCTTCTTCATCGACAAATTATCAGGTTCCTTCTCTTGAAACTATATTTTTATTCGGCCACATCTTATGTACTTTACTTGGAGCGTCCGTGTGCTTTTGTTTTTGTTTTTGTTTGAATAAATGCTTGTGTGGGAGAGAGACACGCTCCGCTGGTTCATATGAACACATGTGTTCTTAGCTTTTAATTTTCATGGCGAAGTTTCTTCTTCGTTAAATTGTTATATGGTTGGAATCGGAAAATGACTACATGTAGTAATTCTAAAATGTCTTGGATAATTTGATACTTGGCAATTGTTGTGCTCATGTTTAAGCTCTTGCATCATATACTTTGCACCCATTAATGAAGAAATACTTAGAGCTTGCTAATTTGGTTTGCATATTTGGTTTCTCTAGAGTCTAGATAACATCTAGTATTGAGTTTTGAACAACAAGGAAGACGGTATGGAGTCTTATAATGTTTACCATATGTCTTTTATGTGAGTTTTGCTGTACCGTTCATCCTTGTGTTTGTTTCAAATAACCTTGCTAGCCTAAACCTTGTATCGAGAGGGAATACTTCTCATGCATCCAAAATACTTGAGCCAACCACTATGCCATTTGTGTCCACCATACCTACCTACTACATGGTATTTATCCGCCATTCCAAAGTAAATTGCTTGAGTGCTACCTTTAAAATTCCATCATTCACCTTTGCAATATATAGCTCATGGGACAAATAGCTTAAAAACTATTGTGGTATTGAATATGTACTTATGCACTTTATCTCTTATTAAGTTGCTTGTTGTGCGATAACCATGTTTACGGGGACGCCATCAACTATTCTTTGATGAATATCATGTGAGTTGCTATGCATGTCCGTCTTGTCCGAAGCAAGAGAGATCTACCACCTTCATGGTTGGAGCATGCATATTGTTAGAGAAGAACTTTGGGCCGCTAACTAAAGCCATGATTCATGGTGGAAGTTTCAGTTTGGACATATATCCTCAATCTCATATGAGAATAATAATTGTTGCCACATGCTTATGCATTAAAGAGGAGTCCATTATCTGTTGTCCATGTTGTCCCGGTATGGATGTCTAAGTTGAGAATAATCAAAAGCGAGAAATCCAAAATGCGAGCTTTCTCCTTAGACCTTTGTACGGGCGGCATGGAGGTACCCCATTGTGACACTTGGTTAAAACATGTGCATTGCAAAGATCCGGTAGTCCAAGTTAATTAGGACAAGGTGCGGGCACTATTAGTATACTATGCATGAGGCTTGCAACTTGTAAGATATAACTTTACATAACTCATATGCTTTATTACTACCGTTGACAAAATTGTTTCATGTTTTCAAAATAAAAGCTCTAGCACAAATATAGCAATCGATGCTTTCCTCTTTGAAGGACCATTCTCTTTACTTTTATGTTGAGTCAGTTCACCTATTTCTCTCCACCTCAAGAAGCAAACACTTGTGTGAACTGTGCATTGATTCCTACATACTTGCATATTGTACTTGTTATATTACTCTATGTTGACAATTATCCATGAGATATACATGTTACAAGTTGAAAGCAACCGCTGAAACTTAATCTTCCTTTGTGTTGTTTCAATACCTTTACTTTGATTTATTGCTTTATGAGTTAACTCTTATGCAAGACTTATTAATACTTGTCTTGAAGTACTACTCATGAAAAGTCTTTGCTTTATGATTCAGTTGTTTACTCATGTCATTACCATTGTTTTGATCGCTGCATTCATTACATATGTTTACAATATGATCAAGTTTATGATGGCATATCACTTCAGAAATTATCTTTGTTATCGTTTTACCTGCTCGGGACGAGCAGAACTAAGCTTGGGGATGCTTGATACGTCTCCGACGTATCGATAATTTCTTATGTTCTATGCCATATTATTGATGATACCTACATGTTTTATGCACACTTTATGTCATATTCGTGCATTTTTCTGGAACTAACCTATTAACAAGATGCCGAAGTGCCAGTTGCTGTTTTCTGCTGTTTTTGGTTTCAGAAATCCTAGTAAAGAAATATTTTCGGAATCGGACGAAATCAAGACCGAGGGCCTTATAATTCCCGGAAGCTTCCGGAGCACCGGAGAAGAGTCGGAGGGGTGCCAGGGGGGCCCACACCACCTGGCCGCGCGGCCCAAGGGGGGGGGGGCGCGCCCCCTATGGTGGCACCACCCCGTGGCCCCTCCGACTCCGATTCTTCGCCTATTTAAGCCGTCGTGACCTAAAACTTCGATAACTTTTGACGGAACTCCAGAAAGACTCCAGGGGCGCCGCCACATCGCGAAACTCCAATTCGGGGGACGAACTCTCTGCTCCGGCACCTGCCGGGACGGGGAATTGCCCCGGAGCCGTCTCCACCGCCGTCTTCACCGCCATCTTCACCGCCATCGCTGCCTCCATGATGAGGAGGGAGTAATCCACCCCCGAGGCTGAGGGCTCCGCTGTAGCTATGTGGTTCATCTCTCTCCCATGTACCTCAATACAATAATCTCATGAGCTGCTTTACATGATTGAGATTCATATGAGTTTTGTATCACCACTATTCTATGTGCTACTCTAGCAAAGTTATTAAAGTAGTTCTATTCCTCCTGCACGTGTGCAAAGGTAACAGTGTGTGCACCGTGTTAGTACTTGGTTTATGCTATGATCATGATCTCTTGTAGATTGCGAAGTTAACTATTGCTATGATAATATTGATGTGATCTATTCCTCCTACATATGCATGAAGGTAACAGTGTGCATGCTATGCTAGTACTTGGTTTAGTCTTTTGATCTATCTTACACTAAAGGTTACTAAAATATGAGCATTATTGTGGAGCTTGTTAACTCCGGCATTGAGGGTTCGTGTAATCCTACGCAATGTGTTCATCATCCAACAAAAGTGTAGAGTATGCATTTATCTATTCCGTTATGTGATCAATGTTGAGAGTGTCCACTAGTGAAAGTCTAATCCCTAGGCCTTGTTCCTAAATACTGCTATCGTTGCTTGTTTCTTGTTTTCTTGCGTTACTACTGCTGCGTTACTACTGCTTGTTTACTTGTCCTGGGCAAAGCACTTTTACGGTGCCGTTGCTACTACTTATTCATACCACCTGTATTTCACTATCTCTTCGCCGAACTAGTGCACCTATTAGGTGTGTTGGGGACACAAGAGACTTCTTGCTTTGTGGTTGCGGGGTTGCATGAGAGGGATATCTTTGACCTCTTCCTCCCTGAGATCGATAAACCTTGGGTGATCCACTTAAGGGAAACTTGCTGCTGTTCTACAAACCTCTGCTCTTGGAGGCCCAACACTGTCTACAAGAATAGAAGCTCCCGTAGACATCAATGTCTAAGTTGAGAATAAACAAAAGCGAGAAATCCAATGCGAGCTTTCTCCTTAGACCTTTGTACAGGCGGCATAGAGGTACCCCTTTGTGACACTTGGTTGAAACATATGCTATGCAATGATAATCCATGTTAATCCAAGCTAATTAGGACAAGGTGCGAGCACTATTGGTATACTATGCATGAGGCTTGCAACTTATAGGATATCTTATACATAACGCATATGCTTTATTACTACCGTTGACAAAATTGTTTCTTGTTTTCAAAATGAAAAGCTCTAGCACAAATATAGTAATCAATGCTTCCCTCTGCGAAGGTGTTATCACCAGATTTTGGCTAAAACGGGAGGTGGGCCGCGATCAAGATGGGCTTGGGAGATTACATATGGAAGAACTATGAAGCGGCCTCGCACGGAGAATTTGGGCTAGTTAGCCCGTGTATCTTAATATAATAGATTGTATATCGGTTTAGAAGTTAGATTTTATCTCGTGCACGGTTTAGTGCACGCCCACATTAGAAAGTCCATTTGGACTATAAATATGTACCTAGGGTTTATGGAATAAACAACAACTCACGTTCAACCCCAAAAACAAACCAATCTCGGCGCATCGCCAACTCCTTCGTCTCGAGGGTTTCTATCGGGTAAGCGACATGCTGCCTAGATCGCATCTTGCGATCTAGGCAGCACAAGCCCACGTTGTTCATGCGTTGCTCGTACTGAAGCGTTTTTGATGGCGAGCAACGTAGTTATCATTAGATGTGTTAGGGTTAGCATTGTTCTTCGTTTAAGCATGTTTACGTAGTGCAACCCTTGCATATCTAGCCGTCCTCACGCCTATCTCAGGTGTGGGGGCGGCACCCGCTTGATCATTATTTAGTAGATCTGATCCGTTACGATCGCTCCTTGTTCTACAAGGATTAGTTTAATATCCGCAATAGTTTGGCCTTACAATGGGGGGAGGATCCGAGTGGCACGTAGGGTGGCGTTCGCAAGTCCTAAACGGGATGTTCCTAGGATCAACTTCGTGTTGGTTTTTGGCCTTGTTTAGGATCGGCTTACGAGCACCGTGCGTGGCCGCAAGGCCCAACTCTGGAGTAGGATGATCCGGTTATGCGGTGAAAACCCTAAATCGTCGTAGATCTCATTAGCTTCATCTTGATCAAGCAGGACCACCAAGTATTCGTGCACCCCGTACGGATCATGGGTGGATCGGCTCTTTGAGCCGATTCACGGGATAACTCGAGAGCCGATCGAGGCTCGTATTTAACGTTTACATGTATGCCCTGCGGAGAAACTAAGCGAGGCAACTTCATCACCTTCCCGACCAGGTATAGGTCGGGTGGCACGCCCTGCACTTCGCAACGCCGCGTGTGACCGGAAGAGCATTGCGGGCCGTCGCTCGGAGGGGTCTCAGCCAGCCGCAGCTCTAGGCTCCCCGGCTCTACGGTGTTGACAAGGCCGCTGCCCGCCGGTGGGTTTTGGCAGTCAACACATTCCGGCACGCCCGGTGGGACCATCGTCTACATCAACCACATCGCCATCTACATCCGAGATGGCGGACGGCACGCCGATCACATGCGACGAAATCAAAGCCATCCTCGAAGCCGCACTCTTCGGCTCCTCCCACCGAACCCACTCCCATGGCGTCGGGGGAGGGGCTCCACGCCCGAAGGCGCACTTGATGGGGGAAATCTCTCCACCCCGTTGGAGGAGCGCACCAAGTCTCCGAAGCATGGGGATCTGCCCAAGGAGCTCAGAAGGAAACATGACGGGATCAAGGCAACCCTTGGAACCGAACTCATCGGCTCCGCTGAGAAGACCCGGCCGCACGGTATCGGGCTTGGTAGAAACCCACGCCCGGGTCCCGGTGTCGACACGGTGGATCTCAGCCACCCCAGAGATCGGCCAAAGTTTTCCTTTGGTGTCAACGGGGCGGGATCTGCAAGCCGCCATGACAAAGAGGAAACAGACGACGAGCCACTCCCGTGGCAAGGATGAAGAGGGAGCCGATCCGCGCGGCCAACCCCGAGGTGAGGACATGCGGTACACGGCAAGGGAGGGAATAAGAAGCATGCGGTATCAACGCCCACACTCCAAGCACCCTCTCAGCAAATACGAGCAACACCAAGATCGACGTCGGCGCTACGACGCCGACGATGAAAGGAATTTCTGGTCTGATGCCGAGGTCGGAAGGTACCGCCAACATGGTAGAAGCAACAACGGGTACGGTCGTCGCGCCGAAGGGAGGCCAAGGGGCAGAGTGACATGGATAAGCACCGGGACTGCCCGTTCTTCAAACATTGCTTGGGACTCGGGGATGAGCCGATTGCCAACAATCGAGGACTGCCCGAGAATGCAAACAAAGGAAGAAGGGTGCCGCTAACGTGTACGTGTTCAGCCGGCTAGGGCCTTTCCCGCATCGGGACAAGCGTGCCGAGTCCCCTCAGATGGAAGATCTCGAGGAGCTAGAGGACGGTAGTGAAGAATACAAATATCATCAGCCCAGATGGTACCCTGATGGGCTCAGCCGTTCCCAGAAGCAAAGAGTCCGGCGTACTGCGTGAGTTGGAAGAAAGCCGAAAGATTATACTTGCGCACGCTAGGGAAGGCACGGCCTGATCCGGCCGCCAAAATTCTGCGAACCCCGGACGAGGAAGGTCAGCCACAAAGAAAAGAGTGGCGCCCCGAACGAGAGAAAAGCCGATGATGAAACGTCGGGCTGGCGCAAATATGGTGTTTATCCTCCCGTCGGAGTTCGGTACTCCGGGCTTAGATGAGACATCCGTGGCACAACTTGGATCTGCGGCCCACGGCCGGTTATCTTTGAGAAGCCCCGAGACGAGAGCTACGGGCATCCGAAGGCCCCGTACTTACGAGGGTATATCGATGGGAGGCCCGTAAACGGGATGCTTGGTGGACACCGGAGCGGCAGTTAACATCATGCCGTACTCTATGCTACGTCGGCTGGGACGCTCGAGTTCGGATCTAATCAAGACCAACGTAACGTTGAGCGACTTCAACGGCCAAGCGTCTGAAGCACAAGGAGTTCTGAATGTGGATCTGACCGTAGGAAGAAAAACCATCCCCACGGCGTTCTTTATCGTTGATAGCACGAGCAGTTATGCTGTTTTGCTAGGAAGAGATTGGATCCACGCCAACTGCTGCATTCCCTCCACGATGCACCAATGCATAATACAGTGGGATGGTGATGAGGTAGAGGTCGTCCAAGCCGACGACTCGGCCGAAGTGTCAACGGCTGGCATGAACGCATGGGAAGCAGCAGGCCAAGAACCCCTCTCAGGCATCAAATTGGACGACTGCGAGCGCATCGATGTGACAAAGGGAAGGGTTAAGCTAGTTTTATCCACTGGCCTGACCATGTAGTTGACGCCAAGCGATGTGCAAGTTGCCGAGGCCGATCCTTGTGATCGGTCCCAAGGGTCTATGAAGGAGCAGTACAAAACCTTCACTGAGCAAACAGCGTGGAGGCCGATTCCGATGATCGGCCGCGAATATCCTCACCATCCATACTGCACTGGGTTCAACACATTCATGGTCCATCGGAGCCGATGTCATCGAATCTCTCGACGAGAATCGGCTCGGGGGGGCGCCCAAGTGGATGAAACACGAGGGTATGCAGTAGAAGAGTCTCATCCTTTAATGGTGGATATTGGAGTATGGGGGCCGATACACAGGTCGGCCAAAAAATTCGAAAATTTTCGGGAATAGCCGATGCACAGATATCGACTTAAGAGCGGGGAGCTAGTTCCCTCCAAGAATCTGGAGGGCGTCAGAAATACGAAGACGTTCTCACCGGAAGTTGCCTCAGCCTGCCGAAGATGATGAGCTGATCCGATCGGCAAGGCGCAAGGCTTGGACTAGAGAAGCTCGGGGAGGGCGGCTCGCCCTGAAATTCCCTCACTCGAAGAGCCGATTTGTTCTGAATCGGTTGATACGGCGTTGCGAGTTGGAAATCAAGGATGATTGACGTGATCAGCTCGCTGCTATTCTCACCTTGAAGGCCCGGGGGGCAGCTCGCCGTGAAGGTCTCTGCTCCGGGGAGCCGATTTCGTTGGGATCGGCTGAACTCTGCACCACAAGTTACCTAGAGAATGGTGCTTATGGTGCAAAAAACTATCATAGCCTGATGGATCGGCTGTATGGACCCTCAACGGAAGGGAGGTGATCGGGCTGGTGGCCTGCGGGATAGCTCTCTTGGACAAGGTTGAGCCCGCCCCGAAATCTCGATGGTGATGATCTGTCCTTTATCCTCACTTCGGGCTGAGGCTCGGGGGCAGCTCGCCCTCGAAGTTTAACCAACTCTGTCGAAGTGGGCCCACTCTTCGTGACGGCTCGTTCAAAAGACGAGTGATTATTGTAGAAGGAAGCTGCCGGAGCTGAACGAGCAGAATTCGGAGAGGATAATGAAAAGAAGACCGACATTATTTCGGGAGTTACGCAGTTAGGTTCAACATGCCATCTTGAGAGATCTGCGGATTTGCGCGAGTAAAGGTTTGGCCTTGCGTGGCAAGGAGTTTGGGTCTCGGGTGGATCTATCTCGAAATTTAGTGTGGGAGACCGGTGCGATGCCATCGGCTTGTTGGGCATTGTCCGGTTTGGCAATCGGCGAGAATCAGAAGGAAAGACAATCGGCTAAATTATCATAAAGAGAATCGGCAAAATCGAGTTGGGGAATTTCTTCATTAATAAGCCAGATTTCTTACATAGAAGGGCTGATTGCTCTCAAAAGGGAAGACCAGGGGGATACATTGCCCCGTCTGCTACTGCTAGCCCTATGCTAAGACCCTATCTAGGGGCTGCTGCTGCCCTCGTCGTCGTCGTCGTCGCCGTCGTCGCCACCGCCGGTGCTGCTCCCCGCCGGCTCGTCGTCGCTGCTCCAGCCGGCCGCCGATAGGACCCTCGTCGTCTTCGTCCTCTTCGTCGGCGTCGTCGTCACTGTCGCCGTCGCCGAAGTTCCCGGGCCGAAGGTGGCGGCGTTTGGCCGGCGGCTCGTCGGAGGAGCTGTCTTCATCCTCCTCCTCCTTTCCCTCCTCCTTCACCTCCTCGGAGGTGGTGAAGTCCGCCCGGAGAGGCGGTCGTCTTCGCTCTCCTCCACTACTTCCTCGTCGGCAAGGAAGCGGAGGTCGCTCTCCCCGTCGGTTTGGGATTTGTCATCCTCGGACCGGACGGAGGAGTCATGATCCTCTTTGTCCCACTTTGTCGGGGCAAGGATGTCGTACGCCGCTTGTGTACCCCACGAGGCGTCGACTCTCGGATGGGAGAAGACACGTGGGAAGGATCCGACGAAGAAGAAGAGGAAGAGGAAGAGGACATGGTTGCGGGGGAGGGTTTTTGGAGCGCTACTTGCGGAAGGGGTAAAGAAGAGAACTGTTCGTTGCGGCTAAATAAAAGGAGGTGGGGGTTTTTAATTTCCGAGCGAGTTCTCGAGGACATGGTGCCAAAACTGTCAAATCGTGCGGAGAAGTTGGGAAGGCAAGTCGTCATGATGAGGCGTGCTGCGACGGTTCCGCTCTGCCGTGACACGACCCCTACGAGGAAAAAGCGAGTGGTTTTGAAATTATCATTACCAAAACCAGGGGGGCATGTGTTATCACCGGATTTTGGCTAAAACGGGAGGTGGGCCGCGATCAAGATGGGCTTGGGAGATTACATATGGAAGAACTATGAAGCGGCCTCGCACGGAGAATTTGGGCTAGTTAGCCCGTGTATCTTAATATAATAGATTGTATATCGGTTTAGAAGTTAGATTTTATCTCGTGCACGGTTTAGTGCACGCCCACATTAGAAAGTCCGTCTGGACTATAAATATGTACCTAGGGTTTATGGAATAAACAACAACTCACGTTCAACCCCAAAAACAAACCAATCTCGGCGCATCGCCAACTCCTTCGTCTCGAGGGTTTCTATCGGGTAGCGACATGCTGCCTAGATCGCATCTTGCGATCTAGGCAGCACTAAGCCCACGTTGTTCATGCGTTGCTCGTACTGAAGCGTTTTTGATGGCGAGCAACGTAGTTATCATTAGATGTGTTAGGGTTAGCATTGTTCTTCGTTTAAGCATGTTTACGTAGTGCAACCCTTGCATATCTAGCCGTCCTCACGCCTATCTCAGGTGTGGGGGCGGCACCCCGCTTGATCATTATTTAGTAGATCTGATCCGTTACGATCGCTCCTTGTTCTACAAGGATTAGTTTAATATCTGCAATAGTTTGGCCTTACAATGGGGGGAGGATCCAGGTGGCACGTAGGGTGGCGTTCGCAAGTCCTAAACGGGATGTTCCTAGGATCAACTTCGTGTTGGTTTTTTGGCCTTGTTTAGGATCGGCTTACGAGCACCGTGCGTGGCCGCAAGGCCCAACCTGGAGTAGGATGATCCGGTTATGCGGTGAAAACCCTAAATCGTCGTAGATCTCATTAGCTTCATCTTGATCAAGCAGGACCACCAAGTATTCGTGCACCCCGTACGGATCATGGGTGGATCGGCTCTTTGAGCCGATTCACGGGATAACTCGAGAGCCGATCGAGGCTCGTATTTAACGTTTACATGTATGCCACTGCAGGAAACTAAGCGAGGCAACTTCATCACCTTCCCGACCAGGTATAGGTCAGGTGGCACGCCCTTGCACTTCGCAACGCCGCGTGTGACCGAGAAGAGCATTGCGGGCCGTCGCTCGGAGGGGTCTCAGCCAGCCGCAGCTCTAGGCTCCCCCCGGCTCTACAGTGTTGACAAGGCCGCTGCCCGCCGGTGGGTTTTGGCAGTCAACAGAAGGGCCTATCTTCTACTTTATTGTTGAGTCAGTTTGCCTATTCTTTCTATCCCAGAAGCAAACACTTGTGTCAACTGTGCATTGATTCTTACATGTTTACTTATTGCACTTGTTATATTACTTTGTGTGACAATTATCCATGAGATATACATGTTGAAGTTGAAAGCAACCGCTGAAACTTATATCTTCCTTTGTGTTGCTTCAATGCCTTTACTTTGAATTTATTGCTTTATGAGTAACTCTTATGCAAGTATTATTGATGCTTGTCTTGAAAGTATTATTCATGAAAAGTCTTTGCTATATGATTCATTTGTTTACTCATTATCTTCATCATTGCTTCGAATCGCTGCATTCATCTCATATGCTTTACAATAGTATGATCAAGATTATGATAGCATGTCACTTCAGAAATTATCTTTGTTATCGTTTACCTACTCGAGGGTGAGTAGGAACTAAGCTTGGGGATGCTTGATACGTCCCAAACGTATCTATAATTTCTTATGTTCCATGCTACTTTTATGATGATACTCATATGTTTTATACACATTATATGTCATTATTATGCATTTTCGGCACTAACCTATTGACGAGATGCCGAAGAGCCAGTTGTTGTTTTCTGCTGTTTTTGGTTTCAGAAATCCTAGTAAGGAAATATTCTCGGAATTGGACGAAATCACCGCCCAGGGTCCTATTTTTGCACGAAGCTTCCAGAAGACCGGAGAGGAAACGAAGTGGGGCCACGGGGCGCCGCCACAGTAGGGCGGCGCGGCCAACAGGGGGCCCGCGCGGCCCTATTGTGTGGGGCCCCCGTGACACCCCTTGACCTGCCCTTCCGCCTACTTAAAGTCTTCGTCGCGAAACCCCCAGTACCGAGAGCCACGATACGGAAAACCTTCCAGAGACGCCGCCGCCGCCAATCCCATCTCGGGGGATTCAAGAGATCGCCTCCGGCACCCTGCCGGAGAGGGGAATCATCTCCCGGAGGTCTCTTCATCACCATGATCGCCTCCGGATCGATGTGTGAGTAGTCCACCCCTGGACTATGGGTCCATAGCAGTAGCTAGATGGTTGTCTTCTCCTCATTGTGCTATCATGTTAGATCTTGTGAGCTGCCTATCATGATCAAGATCATCTATTTGTAATGCTACATGTTGTGTTTGTTGGGATCCGATGAATATTGAATACTATGTCAAGTTGATTATCAATCTATCATATATGTTATTTATGTTCTTGCATGCTCTCCGTTGCTAGTAGAGGCTCCGGCCAAGTTGATATTTGTGACTCCAAGAGGGAGTATTTATGCTCGATAGTGGGTTCATGCCTCCATTAAATGCTGGGACAGGTGACGGAAAGTTCTAAGGTTGTGGATGTGCTGTTGCCACTAGGGATAAAACATCGATGCTTTGTCTAAGGATATTTGTGTTGATTACATTACGCACCATACTTAATGCAATTGTCTGTTGTTTGCAACTTAATACTGGAAGGGGTTCGGATAATAACCTGAAAGTGGACTTTTTAGGCATAGATGCATGCTGGATAGCGGTCTATGTACTTTGTCGTAATGCCCTGATTAAATCTCATAGTACTCATCATGATATATGTATGTGCATTGTTATGCCTTCTTTATTTGTCAATTGCCCAACTGTAATTTGTTCACCCAATATCTTTTTATCTTATGGGAGAGACACCACTAGTGAACTGTGGACCCCGGTCCTATTCTTTACATCTGAAATAATATCTACTGCAATTGTTCTTTACTGTTCTTCGCAAACAATCATCATCTTCCACACAATACGTTTAATCCTTTGTTTACAGCAAGCCGGTGAGATTGACAACCTCACTGTTACGTTGGGGCAAAGTACTTTGATTGTGTTGTGCAGGTTTCACGTTGGCGCCGGAATCTCTGGTGTTGCGCCGCACTACACTCCGCCGCCATCAACCTTCAACGTGCTTCTTGACTCCTACTGGTTCGATAAACCTTGGTTTCTTACTGAGGGAAACTTGCTGCTGTACGCACCACACCTTCCACTTGGGGTTCCCAACGGGCGTGTGCTTTACGTGTCATCACGTACCCACACTTCCGGCAACATATATAGTGGCTCCTCCACCGAAGACCAAAGATCAAAGAACAAAATAGTTTCCTTCTGTGGGCACATGTAAGAACCAAAATTGTTGAGCCTCTGAACTTCGTGCTTGCTTGGTAGTTTCACTCTATAGATATTATCTTTATAATGGAACACTTCCCATCGAAATTTCTCGTACGGTGCAATCCTCTTCAACTATTCAATTATCTCCGGTATGGTCATTACCTCCCCCTGCACAGTCACTTTGGCAAGCTTAGGATTCTCCACCTTGGCTTTGAAAGCCCCACATGGCATCTCAAAGAACATAAGAGCCTCGTTGGCATACCCATGCATAATGACTGTAGGTTTTGGCGCTTGCAAAAGATGACATGCTGAAGATATATGATGAATTGACTCACAACTAGCTAGCCATGCGGCTCCGATAGTCTGATCTATCATCTAGCTAGCTAATCAGCGTGAGTTTTGCGGGATGTTGCGGCAAGCTGCAGTGTCCGCACTAATTCCAGCGGGACGCGGCTCTGTCCCGCTTCGCTTTGTAGCAGCTGGCCGCTTCTCGCCCCGCTTGCAACCTGACTATTAAGTAACCCTCAATTGTTGTAAGGTAGGTTGGCAACAAGGATTAATATGTTTATGTTGGCTATTTAGTAAACATGCTATCCTACAAAGCATTTTTGAAAGAACACATATCTGAGTCCGATTGTTAGACGTTGCAATCTATGAGATTTGGGTAATCTCTAGTAAACTCATGAAGAGACTAGGAAGTATGACGTATATGCTTCACCCGCGGGGTAGGCTAGCCATGTACTGGTTACAACTTTAAGTGGAATATGTCTATGTCAAACTTGCAATTTAAAGCTTAGTCCATTGTTAAAGTGGAAAATGATGTAGCACATAGGCACTTGTTTTGTGACGATCAGCAAGCACACATTTCGCGATTAAAAGAAAATCCGGTCCTACATCACACGCAAAGCAGAGAGGCGAATGATTGATGGATGGATCGCCTAGGCTAGCGTAGCTACTGCTGCACCATACATGCACATGAACTTGAGTTCTACCCTCTCGTCCTCTCATCTCTTTTCTTTACTAGATGACCTGTTGCGCTATCGCGCAAGTGCAAATGAAAGCGTATTAATATGCCAATGAATGCTGACATATAGAACGGTAATTTAATAAATAATTTATTTTGGTGCTTAAATATATATTTTTGGTGATTGTTCATGTCTTGAGTTGCTATATACGCATCAAATATGACGTTTATTTCTTGTTCCTCTAAATTTTACAGAATTATACAGGATGTTTCATACCAAAATAGTTGTAAGACGATCTTTCATGTATTGATCATTCAAAGTTAATGCGGAGAGTATCCACGGTTCTATTAGATTCGCCTTCCATTTTTGCCATGAGATTTTGTTTTCCCATTTTATGATATTGTCCATTGATATTAAATATTTCACAATTTCTACAACTTATCAGGCTTTACCAAAACCACATTGGTAAGCACCATATGGTATAAAACTAAATCATAATATATCGCGTGGATGTCTAAACACAATAAGTAAGTTCATATCATTATATTTTAGCAAAGTAGCAGCACATATCAACATTTATTTCTTCTCAAAACTAAAGCAATATTAGAGCAGTTTTCCAGATTCTAAATGGTTTTTCAAATTTGGGTTTAAGCGAGTGCCCAAACTTCTCATTAAATTTGCTTTATTTAGCAAAGTCCGCAAATCGTTCTGCTCTAATGCATTATTGCTACACATGGAAAGAGAAACAACATCCTCAATCTGTTTTTTTCTGTCAAGAGCTAAGCTGGATCTGAATAATGAACAAGCATTACTGAAGCTGGATCGACAACCAAACTAAAACAGTTAGGTTACCTGAAGAAGCATATCCTCCAACTCTCAAATAATCTTAACAACCAGCAGTGCTCACCAACTGTTTGTAAACTGTCACATCGTTTAACTTAAACCATATAAAAAACCATACAGCAGCAAATGCTTCGAGCAAGACTCGTCAAATTTCAGTCTACTACTTGTATGGAAAAAGTAAAGAAATTGTATTTGACATGTGAGGATCGATCATGTGATGAGAAATTCAGCTAGTAAATATCACTTGTACATATAAATTCAAGATCCCGATGTCCCCGTCCCGCGCCGGAGCTCCGTCCCCGTCCCGCTCCGGAGCTGGGCTCGCGCCCTCGACGTCGACGGTGAGCCCGCATCCCCGCCAGCCGTCCGAAACATAGGAGCATAGGAGTCGGGGCCTCCAGGAACAGGGGATGCGGGGCAGAGGCGGAGCCTCCAGGAGCAGAGAAGGCGAGTTCCCCATGGGGCAGAGGCGGAGCCTCCAGTTACAAATGTTGGAGAGTTGCATGGGGTCTGAGGTCTGGTGAAGCCTTCAATAATCCAAGTATACACTCCATGGTCATCAAAGGTGTTGCTCTGCTGAACATGCAGGTTTTCTGAAGTAGTATCTGTTGTTTTCACAGTGATAACCTTGATAAATTCTACACCAAAAATGCAACTATCATCATAGTAAATCCAGAAGGCAAACTCTTCAGCTTCTTAAGAGGAATCATGCAGATATCTTCTGAGAGTGGGTTCAAAGTCTCGAATGGTCGATAACTGCACATCAAATGGATAGCTTCAGTGTGTTAAAGAAACTTGTTGTTGAGCATGCTTTCTGTATACCTGGTCATATACAGAAATATTTTTGTAGAGATATTTGCAGCTGTACCTTCTTCGTAAGGACATAATTATTCTTTGAAGAGATATTTGCAGCTCTACCTTGTTGTTGAGCATGCTTTCTGTATATCTGGTCATATACAAAGAACTTGAAAACTGACTAAAATATTTGATGGAATGGAACCCCAGCACTCAGCATCAACCGTCAGCGTATCGGGCTTAGCTTCTATTTGTCGATCGCCAACTGCAGATTTCCCATTACTTGCATCTTCCCCTCCAGCTCCAACTCCGAAGCTGAAAATATGCATTGTTCCTTTGTCAGTAGAGAAACCAAGGAACACACACTTGCACATTCATATGAAGCATTAAGAGAAACCAATGAAATAAATAAGGGATCATCTATGATGCATTACTGATAATTTTTGTTCCTTTTGATGCATTACTGTTTTTTTTGTTTCTTTTAGTGCAGGTACGACAAGAGGAGATGGACCTCAATCTCAACTTGCCTCCACAAATGGTGATTTATTTGGATCTTAACTCTAGTCCACACGAGGAAGAGGAAGAAGATGTACAAGTACCCGAAGCCGAAGATGTAGAAATACCCGAAGCCATCCTAGCATGAGATCCAAGAGTGGAGTCAACCTATGTAATTGTGTCAAGCTCAAGCATGGTTTAAAAAGCGTCGCTTAGTCGTCGCCGAGGCGACGCCTAGGCGTCAAGGCGCTCCCCCTCCGCTTTGTAAAAACGGCCGCTTTAGGCGCCTAGGCGTCCAAACCGCCCGCCTAGGCGCCAAAGCGCCCTCCCTCCTTAAGGCGCCAAGGCGTCGCCTTAAAAACCATGGTGTCAAGTGTATATATGACATTAAGCAATTGTATATATGTGGTCTGAATTGGTGTCCTAACATTGTCCTATGTGTTCATTATATTCCGTACAAAGAAAGCAGGGACTTCTACTTACACCATGCCCAAGGAATGGTGGCCATTATATTCTGAATCGGTCTCCTAACATCTTACCATTATGTTCTGAATTGGTGTCCTATCATTAGTCTGAATTGGTGGCTCTCTACTTATACCATGCCCAAGGAAGCCCAAGTCAAGATGGAGTAGGAGGATCTTGGTGTTTATAGAGCATTGTGCTTATCTATCTACTCGACTCATCTGGAATTTCACTCTTTGCAATTCATGACATCTTTGCTAGCAAGCTATTATTAGCATCAGTGCAAAACTACAAGAGAAAAACAAATTGATGTATCCATTGGTAGTCGAAGCACTTGCTTATGAAGGAAATACTGTCTCAAACCTTACTTAGGGAAGGTTTCTTGCATTCAACAACTATATAGATGGTTGGTTAATCTGGAACCACATCTTTATCCAAAAATAAACTCAACTTGTGACAAGACAGTATCCGAGTAGCACGAGTACTGGATGAGGGATAGCATCCGGAGCAGGAACTATCAAAACCCGGATGAGTAAAAAAATTGAGTACAGAAATCGTTATTGTTACTGCTTGGCCACTAAAATAATTCTCCTGAATGAATCTAACAACTGTTCTAAAAATGGAGAACAAATAGCATGCTCAACATGTTGTTAGATGAAACTAAATCACGGTAAATACAACTTCGGCACCATTCACACAGGAATTACTCCGTCTGCCAATAATTACGAGGAAAAGGAGGAACAGAGGGCTGCGACTGAAACAAAGACAGTTAGCTGAGTAGAGGCGTACCGCGACCGTGGCTGCGGCGGCCGGCTGCTTGCTTTGTCGTCGGCGCCTCCACCGTCGATTAGGAGGCGTCAAAAGGAATTGGTGACCGAGGCAGAGCAGGGCGTGCACACATGGCCTTACCGCAGGAGCCGCAGATGGTGGTGTGGTGGCAGCCCGTGCCGTAGAGATAGGACGCCATGGACTTTCTGCAGGATCTGCAGACGGTGGCGTGGCAGCAGGCCGTAGAGGTCGGAGGGAGTAACTTTTTTTAGTTCAAAAGAGTGTAACCAATAGAATGTCAGGTAATGCTTGACCTTGATTTCCATATTATGCAGCAATGCATGCATAGTTTATAAATAAAATAATACACAACTAAATCTGAAATTAATGAGCGCGCTACCATGGTAAAGGAAAAATAAGGTAATTGATTGCTTCATATTCAAGGCTGGTATTGATTTGAGCTGCATTTTTATTATTACGGTTTGAATGTATATCACATCTACTAATTAGGCCTTGTTTTGGTGCTCTGCAAATAAAGAATGATGGAAATTAAATGGAATTTTGGTACTAAAAAGTATTGTCAAGCATAGATGTCTCAAGTCAAGTAATTGGTCTTTGATCAAATGTCCGATGTGTAAAATTATGCTGAAGATCTCACAACATACTGGTTCCTCTCTTTATTTCATAATGTAAAAGAAAGCAAAATAAACAGAAAAAGGGCGCTTGATATACCTATTGGATGCATTTTCGATGCTATATTTAGGTAATAAACAAAAGAGGCAACCAGCAGATCAATTATATGTGCAATCTAGGTACAGAATAGGAAGTATATAACTAATTAGCTCAAATGCCAAGGAATAAAATACATATGTCCACTAAAACCTTTGCAGCATAAACAATTTTTTATCTTCATCTATTCTGTACATTGGTGGCTACATGTTGGCTATAATCCTAGAGGAGCTGAAATGTAACATGAATTAGAAACAGGAAGGGCTAGAGAATGACCCCAACCACACCCAGAGAAAGGAACAAAAGCAGGTTCTGCGAAAGAAATATCATAGGTAAAGAAGAAAAAAATCAAGGAAGGGAGATACAATAAATCATATTCTTGCTGGCTTGCAGCTTATTTTGAGTCACAGGGTTCTGGAGATAGATAAATGTATGCTCTTAAATCATGTTTACACAAAAGTAAGCTGAGAAGCCCAAAATATGAAGCTGGGAGAAGCCAAACTGCAGGAAAAAATGCAAAGTACCAACTCCAGCAGAGCTACATGGTGGAACGGGAAGGGGTTGAAGGAAACTCAACTCGGCTCCATGCTCGCCCTCTAGGAAGCGGGATGAAATGCATGTGTGAAATACATGTTATACTCTGGATTCAATGCAACCATCAAGACTATACCTTTCATAAAATGCATGTAGTGTAAAATAATGGCGACTTCTCTGATCTTACATAAGAAAACATTCAGTTATAGGGGTACGACAAATAAAATTCATAATCATAGGCATGTATCCAATTAACAATGTGAAAAATACTCAAAACTTTTGAAAATACCAAAGGGACCATTTACATACAAAAGGAAGCTAAAAGCACCCCGTAATATTGTATAAGTAATGTAATAAACATGCTAAATATTGTATACTGTTGTGATAGCTTATAATTTTAATTTAGCACCACATAGTATGCATTTGATAAGATTTTGACACCTCAAAGAAACAAAGACAGAATGAAGACAAAGCGGTTTACCTATATATAAAAATTGATCTGGTTTGAATCCATTTTGAGATGAGAAACACCAAATGGAAAGAAAAATCTTTGTAAAACAACAACAAGAAAATGGTGATAATAAGTGATATGAAGATCGTACAGCCTGTTTTGGCATGTTCGATACCCACATGAATAGAGGGGCCAAAATACTGTGCTCCTGTAAAATATTATCAAATTATCAAGCGAGAAAAGATATTGCGGGGTCAAATACAAGCAATCAGCATGCAACAAACGACTTATGTGCAATCAAAAGGCTGCAATACCAAGGAATCACTTGAATGAGCATAACTTAAAAGGATATATATGTTAGATTAATCTCATTCACAATCAAATCAGAAAACCGTGAAAATTTCAAACAACATAGTCTATGAAATAAGTAAATATTGAATAGAAAATTGTACCTTTGAACACTGCAAAAATTACACCTATCAAGAAAGAAAGATGCAGAAATAATTAACCATGTCCTAATTAACCAATCAAGTTTTCAATCATGTGATTGTTGCCTGCAAATAAGAATAAAACCGTTCACAATTTCATCAACATGAACACAATGACATGTACAATCCTACAAATCGGCATATGAGCTGAAAGGTTGTATTTATTTACAGCACTGAAATCTATGAACAAAAGCTATATAACTACTGTTTTGCAGAAACAGATCAGCAACTTGTTTTCTTCTCATTACCTAGCCCAGTTCATCAATACTTATTAATATGACAATTCAGTACCATTAATCTTACATGACTTCCAACAACATTCGTTTGGAAACACCAAAGCCAACACAAAGCATATACAGTGGCTCCTGAATAGAGTATAACCTGGAAAAGAAACCAATTTAGGCAGATGCACCATGAGAATTTCATAAAAAAAGCAGTCCAAAATATATTATTTTTGTATACAACATATATCACTGGAATATAAGCAAAGACAATAATTAATCTAGCATGTACTGAAACAAATCTAAGCAGTGCTAGAATAAATAATAACATAAAAATGCAGGAACAAACATCATTGTATTCACAAGAGAGAGATCACCTTGTTCTCCTTCATGAAACTCTTCCGTGAGATTCTTCATCAGATTTGCAGGCATAGAGTTTAGAGCTCCACCATCATCTTCAAACAATCGACTTCATTGCAATATTCCTACTGTCCATGTAGTGTTTCCATCTGATGCTTGGGAGGTCTGAGCATGATGTCCTTCGGTAGAAGCTACTGACCAACTCGGATGCTTCATCCACAAACCTCCGCCAACCTGCACGACAAGGTGAAATGGTGATTATCCATTATTTGTCACTTGTCAGCAATTGTGCCTAATAACAATGATCCATAATTTACTTTATTTTGTATAAAAGGAATCAGACAATCACCTTGTTACTGCAGGGGAGGGTATTTCCTCGACGTCTCCGTGTCTTCCACGTGGCTTGTCACTCCTATGCTTCGCCACTGTCTATTCCACTCATGCAGACAATCCACCATGGAAATATTCTTTGATGAAAGACATATTATTAATTTCTGCGGGATAGCTAACAACTTGATTCAACCAAAGGAAAAAAAATTCTTCATACATCAAGTAGCACTAAAAGGAAAATCTGGAAATCTAAAAATCCATGACAATAATTGGGTTTTACTGTTATTTATTTACTAATTTGGTGAGAAACCAAATCACTAAAATCATAGGTCTTGATGTACATAAAAGCACAACATGAATTGAGCTGTGAGGGCAGATGTGCTGCTGCTACTGGTGTCTCCCACGTACACCCCTCAACTCCTCTTCAAGAAAATTGGAATCCCCACCTGTACTCGTCCTTGTCCATGAGCAGGCTTGGGACCGCAAAAAGTGCCCGCCCTGGTTGATAGAAGCATGAGCTCGGAGAGGTTCAATCTGCCTAGCATCCAAGCAAAACAAATATTGTGAGGAATAATACATCCCACACAAGTATGTTACAGAAACAAATTTACTGATATCACACAACAGCCCTATTCATTGTGCCCCCAAAATCAAAGCTTTACCATAATTTTCTTGGAAGGTCCAAATATGGTTAAGAAATGGTGATTATCCATCAAACCTTCCCATCCCCATTGCCTCCCTTATGATTCCCTTGCTCTGCTTCATTTTTACTACAAAGAGGCTGCATAAAAGCAACCACTAAAATTCAGTTTGGCATCCATTTCTGCGTTGGATCTCATAATATGTTCCTGGACATTCTAAAAGCATTGCACATGGAGAGACAAAAGGGAATGGTGCATAGTTACATAGAAAATAATTTATCTGCAACAATAAGCATAATTTCTACCAGAGATCTAAAGGAGTAGATCTAGGGATTAAAATTATCCAGAAAATTAGAGAGAGAGAGAGAGAGAGAGAGAGAGAGAGAGAGAGAGAGAGAGAGAGAGAGAGAGAGAGAGAGAGATGAACCTGTCAGTGGAGCAGACGCCCTTGAGGTCCAGCACCGACCTATCCAGCCCGGAATCAGCACAACCAGCACGTGGGGAAGGATGGAGCGGCCGCCGCCTTGCCCCTTCGCCTCTGGTATTCGCCGGAGCGGATCCGCCCCGCGCCGCCCGTCTTCGGCCGCGCCCGGCGCCTCCAGTCGCCACCGCTGCGGATCTGCCCCGCGCTAGCCCGTCGCCTCCGGTCGTCGACGGAGCGGATCCACGTCATGTCCCGGATTCGCGATTTGTTGGAGATGCGCTCCATGGCGCTATCCAACGACCATGGCGTGGATGAGTCGCGACGACAGCAGCGACCCAAGGCGACGGCTGATGCGGCCCCACCTGCTCTTCGCACCGCGACGCCCGCGACCGGCGGTGACCATCGCCTCCCGGTGCTCCACGCAGCAGCCCCGCGGATGCTCTCCCGATGCGGTCGCATCCTGCTTGGGAGGAGGAAAGGCGGCGACGCAGGTTGGGGGAGGAGGAGAGGCGGCGGTGCGGCGCCGCCATTGGGGAGGAGGAGAAGAGACGAGGATTGGGAGAGGAAATGAAGGTCGGGGATTGGGTAGCGAGGAGGGGGAGATCTAGGGTTTCACCGTGGAGAGGAGAATGAAGGCGACCGAGCGAGTGGGCGTGCCTCCCTCTCATCGTCGGGCCCCGCACATAGCCGGTCCTACACGTCATCGACTCTTTCAGAAGCTGAACAAGTGAGAAATTTTTTACTACATCCAACGGCTGAGGTAGAAAGTGGGATCTGAAATTTACTGTGCATTGCCAAACGAAGGAACCAGATGCCCTTTCAGATGGCCTGATTGGCTGGGTACTCTTAACATTTATAGGAGAAATCCCTCATTCTCTCCCAGTCGGCTACCTGGGGAATCATGTGGCATGGCAAGGTTACACAAGGTGAGAAGGTCCAAGCCATGCGCCCGCATTAATTAGTGCATTACAAGATATTTGTATCTGAACAACCGATTTCCTATTTCACTTATGAAGAAAAAAATACAAAAATTATATATCTTGCTATCTAATTTACCTTGGCAACTAATATTAAGAAACCACAGTGTCCTCTACAAGGACAAAGGTAAAAAAAAACAAAGTAGAGCAAACAAAAGGGAGCGCCTACAAGCTAGGCTATTCCCAACTAGGAAGAGAATAATTAAAAGGGAGACATCAAAAACGAAATACCAAACAGAACCTGGGTGCGAGCGCACCGGCCTAGTTATGGAAAATTCAAAATAATGCATTCTCGAAATTTCAGAAAAATATGAAAAAATGCATGCATATATACATTATGTTGATACTTACTCGTGTAAGTTTTCACGAAAAAATACGATTGTATGCGACCTACATAAAATGACAAAATGGAAGTTCCTATTCGTGTGAATAGAATAAATCCAACATTATAGTGTCATTTGGATATTTTGTTATTTTCGTGTAGGCCACATACAATTGTATGTTTCCGTAAAAACTTACATGAGTAAGTATCAACGTAATATGTAAATGCAAAATTTTATTTCAATACTTTTTGAAACTTTTAAATAGCATTTTTCAATTTTTAAAATACTGGGTGCGCGCGCACCCAGGTTCCAAAAGTGCCTGTCACAAATCAAAACTACTATAATTGCAGAAGCTCCAAAAATTTAGAACCATGACGCATTTTTTCGCGACGAGGTGCAGTTCACATGATTGAGGAAGCAACGGGTGGATGAGTTGAACAAAGGACGGAATGGATCAGCGGAGTGGCACGAAACGGAACACCCTCGTCCTTTTTAGGTAGTAGAGATATTGTAAGGAGGTTGACATATTCTTCTGTTGGTTTTTCAAACCTTGAGTCAACTACGTAAGGGAAATATGCCCTTCGTACAAGACACCACACTTGGAAGGAGTTCCCTTTATCGAAGAAAAAGTAGCAACACTCTATTTTCTGCAGCGTTGCTCTGAAGGAGTTTGAATTCATTGTGAATTGTCATTTGTCACACCTCCGGAGATCGCATATCGTTGCCTCCCTCTCTTATATACGGATGATGTCGAGGGAGTGACCTATTCATACCTTATCGCGGAACCCTGTGGCAATTTCTCTTTTCGAAAGAAAAAAAGAGTTTCCAAAAAACCATATTATCCTCTACAAGGACAAAGGTAAAGAAAAAACAAAGTATATCAAAACAAAAGGGGGTGCCTAGGAAGAGAATAAATGAAAGGGAGACATCAAACTACTATAGTTGCAAAAGCTCTAAAAATTTAGAACCACGACGCATTTTTTTCAGACTGAGTAAGGATCGACCAGGGGAATCCTATGGCATGGCTTAGTTTTGACTTTTGACACAAGGTTCAAGCCACATAGTCTAGTCTCTTCAGTCTTGATGCCTGCATGCCCCTCTCTATCTCCCTCTCTCCGCTTTACGTCAACGGAACGGTGGCTGGCAAGAGCGAGAGTTTGTCTTTCAAATATTCGACGTCTCCCGCTTTAGCTTTACGTCAATCTGGGATCAAGATCAATCAATCATTTTTTCCCCATCTCTCCGGCACTCCTGTGCCCGTCCGGAACTGCGGTACGGACTACGGAGTATACCTACAAGCAGGCTATAAATACACGATCGAGGTGCTCCTTCCTCATCCATCCAACCAGCACCCCAAGCCCAAGAGCCCCTTTGCATAGCAAGCAGCCAGAGGCAGTGACAGCAGAGAGGCCGGGAGGGAGCCGCGGCCATGGCCATGATCAAGAGAGTGGCGACGGAGCACCTGAAGCTGCTCGTCCTCATCTTCATGCTGGGCAACGGCTTCAACACAGTCCCAGCGAACCCGCCGGCCAATCACTGCGAGAGCGACCTCTACCGCCGCCTTCTCAACACCCAATATCGCCTCGTCGCCAACATCATCATGGCCGCCATCCACCTCCTAGTGGTCCGGATGGCCGTCAACATGGTCGAGGACCGCGCCGTCGCCGCCGCTCGTGCCGTCAAAGGCAGCGCCTTCGACGCTGCCCACGAGGCCGCGGCTGCCGCCGCCAACGGCATCGCCTTCGTCCCCGCCGGCTGGGCCGACCTGCGCTTCGTCCGCTCTCTGCTGTTATCAGGCATCTTCTTCTCCGGCAAGGCGTCCTTCCTCGCCGTCTGCGCCTTGGGGGACGGCTACCTCTACCGTAGCGGCTGCTACAACGGGCACAGCGCGAGCTCGCCCTGGGAGAATAGCCTGACGTGCTTCATGATGATCATGCACATCTTCTCCGCGTGGGTCGCCATTTCCAAGAACTAGTCCATGTATTCGCCTTCGCCGGGCAGAAGTCGGCCGGTCGCCACTAGTCCGTATGTGTGCTTGTGTTGCTTAGTTAGAGAGATCGATCCAGGTTGTCCTAGGTCCGTGTTAGAGGTATCCAGGTTTAGGAATGAAGGAGGTGCTTCTGTCAGTGTTCAGTGTCTGTGTGTCTGTGGTTTGGAGTAACAATGAACGTGCAGTATTAAGTGTGTTAGAACTGAAGTAGGTGCTTCTGTGTTCTGTCAGTGTTCTGCGTGTCTGTGTGTCTGTGGTTTCGAGTAACAATTAACATGCAGTATTAAGTGTCTCGTGTTCTCTTGTCCTTAAGAACTTGCGGTACTGCTACTTTATCCCAAACACAAAAGCCCAACGAAAAAGAGGGATGATCACGTACTCTATTCGCTGTGCACGGCACTCACGGAAGAGCTGTATTCTATGTTGTTATGTTGATAAGAACGAGCCGAGGCTGACAGAGTATCGTATCAGGTGACAGGGTAACTTCAGTAGCCTGGCAGTTGTTATGTTGCGAATTGAGACGAGATTAACCCTTTAAACCCCAAGCACGTACTATCATATCAACACGCGAAGAATACCCAATACAGATGTACACGGAGCACAATGGTGCTGATTGGTGAACACAACGGGGGTGCAATCAAAAAGTAGATTGGGCTTATTCAGAACTATAGGGAAAGGAAACCAAGGAATCGAGCCGTGTGACACAATAAAATATATCTACGCTAGTTCGTGTTTCAGCGTGCATGATTCCAGTATTCCTACATATTAAGGGATTTCTTTGTTCCTAACCTTTTAGGGTGTGTTCGGTTGGTTTGTGGATGGGGTGGAACGGAATGGAACCGTTCCGCACCCAGAGCCCGTTCCTGCTGCAAACTGGAATGGAATGAAGTGGTTCCTCCAAATGGAATATTCCCCCCAGATCTGGAATGAAGTGGTTCCTCCGATTCGGCCGGACGAGGTGGAACGGGTGACTGTCACACGCTGATTAATTAAGTTTAGCAATAATTAATCAAGTTTAGCAATAATTAACCAAGTTTAGCAATAATTAATCAAGTTTAGCACTACTTAATCAAGTTTAGCAAATAATTAATCGAGTTAGAATAATTAATCGGTGACTATCTCACCCATTCCATTCCATTCTCATCCCATTCCAAAACCGAACACAGGGATGGAACCGTTCCGTGACAAAAAAAATTGTCCAAACCAAACACATGGATGGAACAGTTCCGTGACAGTGGAATGGAATGGTTTCATTCTATTTCACCCCATCCAAAAAACGAACACACCCTTAGAACTGCGCGATGCTGAATGGAATCTAGAGAGTCGGTTGTTGGCAAAGTAAACTACTTTCTGAGATCAACTGTCTTTATTAATTCACTCCTAACTAGCTTACAAATGTTCATGCTATATCTTTTCTTGAAGTTCCCATTGGTGTGCGCAAGGGGTTAGACTATTTTAGGTCTATATTATTTTGGCAATAGATGGTACTTTGCATGTTAATTTTGTATTTTGCATGTTAATAATTTTTGATAAAAACTTGATCAAACTTAACATAGTTTGACTTTCTGAAAAAAATAAAGGCCTCAAGCCATGGGATGGAGGTAGTACTAAGAAAAGTATAGGTTAACTAATGCACTATCTAATGTCAGCCAAAATATCAGGGAGGCCTAAAAATCAAGGTACTCGAGTTTAAAAAAAATGTTTATTAAGGAAGTGGCTGTTCAAATTGCTCAACGAAGAAGGATTATGGCAACAGTTGTTCCGCAACAAATATCTTAACAAGAAAACTCTTTGTCAAGTTCACGCAAAACCAATGGAATCACCTTTTTGGAACGGTCTTACGCGAGTTGAGGATAATTTCTTTAGCAGATGTCATTTCTATATAGGATCTGGATCAACAATCCGGTTATGGAAGGATGTTTGGTTAGGTGATACACCTCTATCGTAGCAACATCCATCCTTATATAACATTGTTCAAATGAAATGTATTAGTAGCAAATGGACTGGCTCAAACACCGTTGAAAATTGGTTTTTGAAGAGTGTTGAATGAATATAAAGGGAATGAATGGTTGCATTTACGTTGTAGGCCTATGGCGGTTTAGCTATCTAATACCCCTGACAGTTTTAAATGGAACCTTAATGATGCATGTATTTTTTTGTAAAATCTATGTACGTGGACTTGATGAATGGCATACTAGATTTTTACGTAAATATCTTTGAAAATGAAAACCCCGCTTGAAGTAAGATATTCATGTTGTTCCTAAATAATAAAGTGGTACTCACGAAAGATAATTTAGCAAAACGAAAATGGAATGGATGTAGGATGTGTTGTTTTTGTGATTTTTTTGGAGACTGTGGATCACTTGTTTATTTCATGTCCTTTTGCCCACATCATTTGGCTTATAGTCTATTTCAATTTTAATATACCTCCTCCAACTAATGTTACCAATATGTTTGGCAATTGGTTAAATAGAACGAATAAGAATAATAGAACTAGAATTCGTATTGGATTTTCAGCATTATGTTGGTCCATTTGGCATATTTGGGCCAGGTATGCGTCGCCGCGGACGGACCAATCACTTTGCGTCGCCCCGCTGGAGCAAGGCTCATACGTATTTTCGGTCACGACGGATACAAACGGTCGCTCAGCATTTGCGTCCATTGAAGATGCCCTGAAAATAAAGAAGGGGAAAAGTGTGGGTGTTGGGTGGTGCGGGCGGAGCATAATACTTGTCGGAACGTCGAAGGAACCGTAAAGATAAACACAAACGTTTGTTCGGTTGAGAGGGACATGCAGGGCAGCAGGTTTGATTGTGAGAGACCAATAGCACTAGGCCAACTTAATCAGATCCGGGGCCATTTGGCATAGGTATGCTGCACGACGCTCTTTTCACGGAGGCTCAATCCATTAACTATGGCACATGATTAACTGCTGATCCTAAAAGCGATGCAAAGGATGCTAGTATCAATCTATGCAATGGTGAGGGCCAACTAATGCCTAGGAAAAGAAAAGGTGATATGCAATGACAATAAATAAGGCATCTGGCAACAACAAGAATGACATCATCTTACGAAACAAAGAGTTTGATTTCGAGCCGCCGGAATCGAACTTTTCCGGCGGATTTACGGGTTCGGGCCGAATGTGTCGCAGATCAGTGATCGAAAAGATGGGCCGGCCCGTAAAATAAGTTCAGGGGCCCGAACAAATCTCCGAACGGCCCTATTAAAAGGGTTCGCGGAGGGGAGTTCGGGTCGCAAACCCTACTCCCCTCCGCCGTTCCTCTCCCTCCGCCGCCGCCAAGCACCATCTCCGGCGAACAATCCAGCGAGCACCATGCAGCAATCCACCGGCCGACGGTGGGCGATGGCGTCCTGAGCCGGCTCCGCAGGCCGTGGCGACGGATTGGGCGGCGGCGACTCGCCGCCGTGTCCGCCCGTCTTCCGCACCGACGCGGAGCGGCGCAAATGGAACCGGTCGGAGGGCGCGCGCAAGCGCAATGCCCGCCGGTGGACGAACTGGGGGCTCACGCCCCCAGGGAAGCTCGCCAGGTACGGCAACGCTGGCGAGGGCTCCTCGTCCGGCCAGTCAAGCCGCGCACCGCGGCTCCCCGTCGCGTACAGCAGCGACGACGACGACCTCGTCCCCGCGCGGTCGCCCACCTTCTCCGCCGGGGACTATGTCCACGGCAGCGACGAGGAGGACGCCGTCCTCGCGCAGACCAAGGCCATCAACGCGGCGGAGGCTCACCAGCGTTTCCGCCTGGAGGAGGCGGAAGCCGTCCGCCTCATCCGTGAATACGAGGCGGCCCGCCGGGAGGCCCGCGTCCACCTTCGAGCTTGACGCGGACGACGCGTGAAGCTCATCCTCGACAGCGTCGGCACCATCTGCCGCCGACACGCTGTGCCACCACCGGCACCGCCGCGCGCGTAGGCCACTTTATAGGCCGCATTTTGCTTAGCTTAAGTAGCGCTCGCCGGTGTACCAGTACTATATACTATAGGTTTGATTTTACGAACAATGTATGTTTTGATGCTCAATCGGAGCATCAATTTGATGTCAAACTATGATCATCGTCGAATTTACCCACGCTCTTTTAAATTCTGCTTTTCAGTTCCAGTTTTACAAATTCTGCTTTTCAGTTCCAGTTTACGGTTTCTAATCTGCACCACTGCCAAATTCGCACGAACTATCGTTTTCAGAAGACTGAAAACCACTTTTTCGGTTTAAACATTGGACTTCAAACAGACCAGTGATAGTTTTACTTGCGGAAATGCTTCACACACGACAACTCCCGTCCGATGTGTGTACGACCTACTGCTAGTTAATTCCCCTTCCCTCCCTAGTGGCTAAGTTAAGCCCAAACTCAAACCAGCAATACTGTTGAGCGTCTTTTTATGGTTCCCTAAATCCGGATCTGAAGCAATTTAACTTGTTCTTGCCGCGATTGGGATATATCAGTCAGCCATGGACGAAGACCAAAATTGAGCGCCACAATGAGAATCTCATATGTGCTAAGAGTATTTTTAACGGGGCGACGTAAACGGATCCATAGTGTTCGATCTGCCCGGCCGAACGCAAACGCGCTCCAAAAAAATGCTCCGCGAATGCGTCTGGACGGATGGGCCTGCCTGATAGCGACACAGATATTTCGTCTTCAGCGCGGCATAACTGATGGGCGGCGCTTTGAAGCTTTTTGCGTTGCGTTAATAGCGTGCCTTACCTTCCGTGCGCGTGCGTGCGCTGGTGGCGGGGTCGCAGCGGCTTCAATGGCAGGGCAATAAAGACGAGGTGATATCCGAGCCTTCCTAAGGGCCGCTGGCGGCGCACATTTTCTGCATGTGTTTTCTGCATGACCGGTAGTACCAGTCTTGGCAGCGGTAGTACCGCTACCACCATCAACACCAGGTACACGCCAGCTAGAACCGCCTTGCCGTTACTACCGCTTCCTCCGCGGAACCGGTACTACCGCTGGCGGTACCGCTTGCGGTACCGGACGTGTGGCGTTCACTTTTGGAAAAGCTCCGGTACCAGAGCCACCTTCACCACAACCTCCTGCTCCTCATCATTGGTGTCAACGAGGTCAACGAATATCGGAGGAGCTGGCGGTGTGCATGCTTGGCTGCGACCAGGGTGACCAGACGGTGTCACTGGCCTGCCCTGAGCTAATGCGGAGTCCGATAGGCGGACGGCGAGGCCGTGCCACTAGGCGAGCTCGTCCCGCATGGTTTTGCGCGATGGCTAGCTCGATCACCTCCTCCTTCGTGAGGTTTGGTGGATGGACCTCCGGGTTCATGCCGACGGCGGAGCAGGCGTCCCGCCGTTGTTGAAGAGGTCATCGTCGTGGTCCTCTGTCTTCGTCCTCCTCATCATCGTCCAGACCGACGCCTCACTCCCGGTTGCCAAAGCTCACGTCGCCAAGGTAGCCCCCTCGTAGCCCTCAGTGTGTCCATTTTGACCGGCGAGAGGATGAAGCGGCGGTGGCTGATCTCGTCCCGCCGCTCGCCGCCCTTCGCATGTCCATTTTGACACAAACGGACATGTTTGCTCCGCCTCCCCAATATTCAAGAACAACCTCGAGGTCGCCGCCTCGACATTCACTGCAACTGCTGACGAGACAAACCAACTTAGCAAATCTGGCGATGCTTCCAAGGAGGGAATGACGAAATTGCCGGCCATCCGCTTTTTCGCTTATTTGAATACAACCCAAAATCAGATTAAAACATTAATAGACTATTTTCTAAGCGTGCTCTTGGCTTGAGTTCTTCAGCATTCCTTTTAGCGGAAAGAAGAATTAGCACAAGAGAAAATTTGGCTGGGCTTGGATTGGTAAGAGAAAAGGCAGAGTCCAACCGTTGCCCACGTGAAGGAAGCTGGCGCTACAAAGGATCATACGGGTATCGGACATAAATTGTCGTGTGTATAGCAGCACTCTTTTACTTGCCACGACATTAGCAATAAATAGTACTACCTCTATCCATACATCCAAATTTAGAAAAATCTAACATCTTTCATGGACGGAGGGAGTAACTGAAGCGAATGCAGAAATAACCATCTGTAAGAGCATCTCCAGTCGCGTCCCCCAAACCGTCCCCCAAACCGCGCCGGATCGAGCGTTTGGGGGACGTGTTTCGTTCGTGCCGCGTTTGGGGGACGTCGCTCCCCAGCCGCGTCCCCCAAACGCCGCCCCAAACATTTAAAATAATTTTTCTGACATTTTTATTTCAATTTCCACAAACTAATACATAATTTGGAACGTGGTTTACACGAAAACACAGTTTGGAACATGGTTTTCCACAAACTAATACATAGTTTGAACCATGGTGGACACAAATATAAAATATTGCAAAGAAACTAAACCTAACTAGGCCGTGCATCGAAGGTTTCGTGTGTCCGCTGCTAAGAAAGAACACTCGAGGGCACACCCGATCACCTAAGCTGGAAAATCCAGCGGGAGGATGGTGCCCTTGTTGGTTCTACCGATGAGGCGAACGAGCGCGAAACCTCCGTGCACGTTTTCGCTGCGAAGAAACAACACTCATTCGGTCGTCCTCCTCGTCGGTGCTTGTCGTCGTCCCCTGTCGACGTGGTAGTCCCGGAGGCGGCGCCTCTCGTCGAAGACCTTGACGCTCATGTCCCTGTTGCCGAAGTAGGAGAACACGAGGATGAAGCCGGCTTGGAGGCTGTGGTGGCGCGCGAACTTCTCCCGGCCCGATGTTGAAGTACATCTTGCCGCGCGCGTCGTAGATCGCCTTGACGATCCACCGGCGGTAGCCGCACGAATGCTCCCGCGGATGCATCGTGCGCGGGCGTACGCCGCCGACGTACTCGGCGAAGGAGTCCGGCAGCCTCCGGATGCCGCGCGGGTCGCCCTTGAGGACGTGGACGAACTCGAACGGGACGTCCGGCTCCACGTCCATCTCCGACGATGATGAAGGCGGCGGCGTGGAAGGCGACGGCGAGCGTTCAGCGCGCGCCGCGGCCACGACCACGACCACGGCCGCGGCCGCGAGGTCCGCCTCCGCCTCTACCAGACATGGCGTCGAGTCTTGTTGAGAGATGGTGGCGGCTAGGGTTTGGGAGAGAGGCGCTAGGGTTTGTGTGTGAGAGGGACGATGAGAGGCGCCCTTTTTATAGGCCGGAGAGAGGCGGAGGAGCGGTGGCGCTCATTAACGCCGGCACGCGAGCTAGGCGCGACGGGACGCGTCGGCTGCGCCCTCTCGCGGGAGCTGCACCGTCGCTGCGCGCCAATAACTTCCGTCGCGAGGTAGGCGACGGTTGGGTTTAAATTAATTGTGCCGGCGACGGGTCGGCCCCGCCACTCCCCGCCTCGCTTTTCGTTGTGTCCGGCGTCCCCGGTGCGTCCCCTGTGGGACGGGGACGGGCTCGGGGCGCCGGACACCGAATGGGGGCGCGCCGGACGAAAAAGGGCTTTGGGGGACGCGGCTGGAACGCTTTTTTTATCCGGCGCGCCCCAAATCGCTTTGGGGGACGCGACTGGAGATGCTCTAACATATTCTTCTAGAGACTATAGTTCGGGTCATTAGATAGGTCCGCTGAGGGCTGCTTAATACAATACAAAACTACAAAAAAAGAAAAGCAGATATAATACTGTTATCCGCAAAGAACAGACACACTGCATATATTACAAGGAACCCTACTGCAAATAACTTGCAGCAGGAAAGCACAAAAGAAAAAGAACACAAAAAAGCCTCGTGATTATTTCCCGGCTGCCTTCAAAGCTGGCAGCTCCAGACAAGCGTATGGTGTTTGTTGCGCTAGAAATTCGGCCTTGGCCGAATAAGAAGAATAGTCACCTCTTCTGATAAGAACCATCACAGCTCCAGTTGGCTGGGTTTGGCAGTTTCCTCCAATTAAAGGGTTGCTAGGCTATGCTGAGTTGCCAAACCCAGTGGATAATCTTTTAAGAGCTTTTGCTTCCAAAGCTACCAAATCCACTGAAGCCAGAGCCACCGGAGCCGCTACCAAACCCACCTGAGCCAGAATCTCCAAACCCACCACTGGACCGACCAGATCGACCAAACCCTGAATCGCCAAATCCACCGCCACCGCCGCCGCCACCAGAGCGGCCAAACCCTGAATCACCGAATCCACCGCCACCACCTGAACGGCCGAAGCCTGATTCGCCAAATCCACCTGAGCGGCTGAATCCACCACCTGAACGACCAAATCCTCCAGAATCACCGAACCCACCACCTCGGCTTGAAGAGTTGCCATAACCACCACCGCCGCGCCCACCGAAACCGCCGCCACCACCACGCCCACCGAAACTGCCACCACCACGCCCACCAAAACCACCGCCTCCACTTCCGTAGGAATCGAAACCACCAGACATCATCAAGTCAGATCCTTCAACATTGATCTTCGGAAGCTGGGAATAAATCAACAAGTTGAGTGTAATGTCATGAAACATAATTCTAACAGAGAACTACACGATGCAAAACCTCACCTCTTTAAACTTGCCTCCAACGTCATTCTCAATCCCCCTGACAGCTCGGCTTTCGTTGTAGGTGTGCATCGCAATTGCGGTACCCTTCTTCCCAGCACGGCCAGTACGGCCAGTCCTGTGAACAAATATCTCTGAATTGTTTGGCAATTCAAAATGTATCACCTGAAAAGGAACCAAAGCCAGTCAAGGAGTTGACAGAACATGTTCTACTCAGATGCACTTGCCGACACCAAACAGTTCAAATCACAGTTCTAAATGAGAAATGAAGAACTCAAAAGGCAGAAAAACACTAACCAGATCTACATTTGGAATATCCAAACCACGAGCAGCAACATCTGTAGCAATCAAAGTACTAAACCGCCCTTCGCGAAATCCTTGAAGTGTCCTCTCTCTCTGGGCTTGTGTAATATCTCCATGAAGGGCCTGGCACTGGATACTCCGACCCATGGCATACGCCAAATTATCAGCATCCCTTTTTGTTTGCGTAAACACGATGCACTTACCGCCTTTAGCATGATCCTGGAACAATACAAAATTACTTGAGAGTGCCACAAAAAAACTAGATACAAATTACATAGTACTTATTAAGTACTAGAAACACAGAACACCCTTGCCTTAATCAGTTGGCCAAGGACAGCAGGTTTCTCACGTTTCTCCGTGGCAATAGTAAACAGGGTAATTCCTTCTGCCAGCTTCTGGTCATCTTCACCCACCTAGAAAACGACAAGTATCATAAACCAGTTCCAGATGGTAGCTACTGATTTCTTAATAGAACAATGTGCTTATGATGCCATGCAGCTGAAACCAAGAGCAAAGCTAACCCCTACTTTTTTCTCAGTTCATAGCATTGCAGTTAGTGATGTGAATTGGCTTTTTACTGTGGGGAAGTACCATACCACAATTTGCCAATACTAGCTTTCCCATCACTAGCGCTTAACAATTCAAGCTGAGTTTTGCAATTTCAGTGCAACAGTAAGAAAAGAGAAATTTGCAGGAAGACTTAAACATTGGCATCACTATAACAGTTTCCTTATATACAGCTCGATACTAACAATATGCTTATGTACAGACAACAGAAGTAAGAATTAAACAGTTATGAAGAATATGGGTACCCAGCAGAAGTAAAATGCTAACATAAGAGAATTGAAGTTATTACAAAGGATAAGCTCTAATTCTAAGAAGATGACCATCCCAAATAGACACAGGAAATACATGGCAAACTAGTTCTGAGATGGTTCCACCAATTATGCGATGAAATTGAAGTTGCAGGGTTGAGCAATTAGAGAAGTGTGAACACAACAGAAAGTAGTACTCACAAGGTCAACTACGACAGGATTCTTGAGGTACTTGGCTGTCAGCTTGCGTATCCAGGGTGGCATTGTTGCAGAGAACATCAAAGTTTGACGTTTCACAGGCACCTTTTGCAAGATTACCTCAACAGCTTCATCAAAACCCACTGACAACATCTGGTCTGCTTCATCAAGAACAACGAACTGGACCATTGACAGATTCAGAGTACCTCTTTTTAGCAGATCAATCACCCGCCCAGGTGTCCCAACAACTATATCAACACCCCCGCTAAGTGCTCTTATTTGTTGCTGAATCGGAGATCCTCCATACACACAGAGTGTCGCCAGATTGGAGGAATCAACAAATTCTTTCTCAACTTGTTTTGCAAGTTCCCTTGTTGGTGCCAAACATATCGCCAGGGGATACTGTCCAGGTCTGTGAATCCAAATATTCAATTGAGGTTACAGTATGACACAAGAGCACACCAAAAGGAGCACCCAGAAAAATATCAATGTACATGGTCTTAAAACTGTCCAACTTACGAGTTAGCTTTGTTATGGCGAATAATCGCATCCATAATGGGGATTCCAAATGCCAAGGTTTTCCCTGTCCCCGTTTTGGCACGGCCAACCATGTCCTTTCCTTGCATTGCTGGCTCAAGGACAGCTTTCTACACATGACATATAAAAAAGAAGCCAAATTTAACATCAAAAACATGTGAAGCGTCCAGCAATGGTGGGTGATCAGGCAAGCAGCAAACAATCTACACTAATGCCACAGTGATGTCATAAGGAAGCAAAACAGAAAAATACTTGTAGGGGTGCTCTTGCTTCGTTTATATATATATACATACAAGGATATTCTAATTTGTCCCAATCTAGAAGCAGAAGCAAGAACTGCTGAGCATGCATATAACTATCATATGTCTGAAACAACCGAGCAGGCAGACAACAGTACAAAGTGATGGCAACAATCCATCGACTGCTGAGCAATGTCTGGCAACCATCAATTTGTGTCTATGGTTATAAATAAAATGAGGTTATGGTGTCGAAATTTCTGTAGCAACAAATCGTTCATTTGAGTACCAACCGAAGATCAAGTTTGCTTCACATAGGCAGTGGAAGACAACACAAAGCTAAACTCATGGAGTTAGCATGTTCCGTACAATTGCAGCATCTGAAAAAATATCATAATCCCTGTGTCTCAAAATAACTCTCTCAATTGTTTCTAAATGCGGATGCATCTATTACTGAAATGCGTGTATATAGTTAGGTGTCTAGACAAAGTTGAGCAAGTTATTTTGGGACGGGGATGGAGTACTGGGGACACCCCACGGGCAGAAATGCTAAACAGTTGCCCGCAACAGAGAAGCCTTGTACTGAGCTATGCTATTATATTATTTCCAATGGAGAAAGTAATTAATTGCGCAGCAATCAAGCAGTAGCTCGAGAGAGCAAGCAATTCACCGACGATCACAGCTATAGATAACAATCACGCTCCAATCTGAGAGATAGGGAGAAAAGAGGCAGGCGGCCCATGGCTGCTCCTGTTACCTGGATGGGGAAGAGCTTGGTGATGCCCTTCCCAGCGAGCTTGGAGACGATCTCGTGCGAGATCCCGAGCTTGGCGATCTCGAGCCCCTCCTCGTTGGCCCCGCCCCCAACCTTGGCTCCAACCCTGACCCCCGCCGCAGGCCTGCTCTCCTCCTCGTAGCTCCACCCCTCGTCGGCCGCGAACTCGGGGCGCGCGCCCGCCCGCGCGGCGCCCGTCTCGCGGAACCCGAGGAACGCCGGGGACGAGTGGAACCAGCTCGCCGGCGGCGGCCGCGGCCGCGGCGCGAGGGCCGCCGCGGCGGAGGCGGAGGGAGCCGCGGCCGGGCGGTGGTGCAGCGCGGCCAGGACGGCGGACGCGGCGCGCCGGCGGAGCGGCTCCGCGCGGCGGATCATGGCGTACATCGTGGCGGCGGCTAGGGTTTACGGCGGGGTTTAGGGTTTTTGGAGGGGACGGAGGAGGAGTGGGGAACGGGGGAGAGGGAATGGGTTAATAGGCGTCGGATATTTCTGTGGCTCCGGCGCGCGCGTACGGGCCAAAATATCTACTTGTGGGAGTGAGAAGGAGAACAGTTTTCACGTCAATGACTTGTGGGGCCGCGTGGTTTGTGAGCCCGGGTGTCAGTGGGTAGAAATGGTGGAAGCATGGGTGAGGACGTATTGCTTGGAGGAAAAGCAAGGACGGTTGTGCGCGGCGCTGGGCTTGGCGCTCTGCTCGGTTTGCTTGTTTCGTATGGGCTGGGGCGACTAGGCCGACGCTGGTGTAACTCCCTTTCTCTTGAATGGGCCGGATATTGAAGTTCTCAATTTTTTTTTTGTTCCGCTTAAAAGAATTCCGAATAAAATCCTGACCGGGCGTCGAAATTGGGGGGGTCAATGCAGATTTTTTAAAAAAAGAAAAACACAGAATATAGCATCTAAGAGCATGTGCAATAGGGTGACGTTATGGATTTCCCTTGTAGAGGAAGGATATTTACTAAGTTAGAGGAGAGAGAATAGAAAAAAATAGCTTCCCTTTAGCTAAGTGATGATCCCTTAGAAAATAAAGAGAAAATGGTTTGCTCCATTGTACCACATGGCTTTCTTAGCAACATAATTTTGTACTAAAATTTAATTAATTTTCATCAATTACAAAGGATAACAATAAGAGATAATGCATTGTAAGTTATAGTTATCGCCGTCTCTAGATGGCATGGAGGACGTTGTACATTCCTTAAAACCTAACGGGAATAACAACACAATAATCGGTAAGAAAGGTTTTTTGGTTAAATGCAGGAAATTTGTACAGAGATAGAGTGTATGTCATGGTTATCATTGACAAAAAGAGTATTTTCCAAGAGATCAAACTTCTTGTAAAAGATCCTATGAAATTCTTGTGTAGGAAAGCTATTCGTACGAAGCTATAAGGTGTCATCGTTTTACGTATTTTTTTATTTGACCAAGAATTACTTTAAATATATTAGAAAGTGCTTTTCAATACGAAACTAACGGTGCTAATTACATATAATACAATTAAAATTTTGTTGCTCAATTAAAAATTAGTCTTGGAATACACGTGCGTCTTATTCCTTGAAATGAAGGTTGTCCCATGTGTGCTACACATCTAGATATTGGGTTGGGGGGAGAGGGTAAAAACTAGAACATACTATAAGTATTAATTAAATGTCTCTGGCTCTTCGGCATCAGTGCTCCTTCTGTTTAAAAAAATGGAAAATCATACATATTTGTTTCAAAAAATCTAAAAATAAATCTTGACATAGTAAATGTTGTAACCTACAAGCGTGTAAAATTTTAATATGAAATTATTCATATTGTAGGCTACACAATAAAGACAAAATCAATTGAAATTTGGAAATTTGAAATATGCATACCTAGATCTACATGTTTGTCATTTTCTGTAGCCCATAATATTTTGTATTTGAAATAAAAAAAATTTGCACGTTTATGGAATAACTCATTGGCTACACCATGATATTTTTTTAAAACGTATAAGTGTGATTTTTTATTTTTTTTTAAAACAATAGGAGCACTAGTGTCCAGGGGCAAAAAAAAAAGTCTCTGTCCCAAGTATAGTGAGAATTCTTTCTAGTCATCATCCCCTATTAGATGTTGATGGTGATCATCAAATTTGACATACTAATTCCCTGGTAAATAAATTTACCAAAGATCTGCAAGGAAAGGGCCCCAGCATCCCTACTACTACATCAACTTTCCAAAGTGTTTGCCCTTGGAATTATCTGGAAAATGAAAAGGAGCAGATGTGCTCGAGGCGATTTGCACAAAAATAACCCAAAAGTGAAAGAAAAGCACAGACTGATCCTCCGGCGAAACTATTTCACCCATCTAACCCTTTTGTGTGGCGCCTCTCCCATGGGCGCCACATATGCCCGAGTGGCGCCCCTCCTGCCGGCGCCACTCTCCTAGCCGACGTGGCGCCGTCGACGCTGAGCTGGTCCGCCGGTCCGACGTGGCAGCATGTGTGGCGCCCCTCCCATCGGCGCCACACATGTGGCTTGTTGAACATCACCAGCCGCACAGAGTGATGAGACAGTTTGGGCTGTATCAGGAGTGCCCACCTCAGTGGCAAGACACGGACAAGGCGCTTCATAGGTACAATCTAACTTCTTGATTCATGCGATGAAAGATTCTTGATAGAAGAGGTACAATCTAACTTCTTAATTCTTGCGGGCTTGATAGGCGGCGGCAGAGGAAGATCACAAATTGGCCGGTCCATCATAGCGGCCACATCGCGGCGTTCCAACACTCGTTTGGAAGCGACACGGACTGGCCAGCCTGTGGAGATTATGCCTCACGACTTGGCCGCTTTCAACAACTACCTCCAGTGGTTCCATGAAAACACGCGTATCGAGTTAGTGAAGGACGCGTATGCTGAGCACATCTTGGACGACCCCATCGAGTTCGATGAGGTTGCGCAAAGCCAGCACGATACCTATGCTCGCAGAGGGAGATCGACTTCTATTGCTTCCGAGCTGAACTTCGTGGTAATGGATTCTCTCATTAACTAGTACATCATCTAGATTGCCATGTGCTCGCTTAAATTGTGTATGCTATGTTTGTCACAGCGGTCGGAGATCCAAAAACAGTCGACGAGTGCGAGGTTATGTGGGACCGGAGCGGGAGAGATGAAAAGCCTGTCGGACCGTTGCGGCATTTCATTAAGGTATGATCACCAACTTTGAATGTACGCTATTATGTTCCGGTGGCTTTGTAACCATGAGTTCCATGACGCGGAACACCGCACGAAAGATGCGGCGGTTAGCCAACTTGCTAGGTTGCCGCGAAGGCGAAATCCCTACATCCTCCTCTTCGAAGAAGCGCGGTATGGACTATTTTGTTCGCTGTAAAACATGTTCTTACTAATTTCAACTTTTGTAATCTCATGTGTTCATGTTTGTGAAGATTCTGACGACGAGTTGATTACGAGTCAAAGCATACCTCCAAAGCATACCTCCAAGCAAGCCCCACGGTCGGCTTACCGGTTGAAGCCAAGGGGTAAGGCTCCAAACCGGTACACTCCGGAAGATTATGTCACCCGAGGAAAGAAGGTTGTCATTGAGGAGGATGAGGGGCCGCCGCGGAGATCATCTTTGTCGAGGATGAGGAACGACGAGCCGTTCTCTTCAGAGGAGGAGGAGCAGGAGGAGCAGCAGGAGCAGCAGGAGCAGCAGCAACAAGAGCCACGGCAGCGGACGAAGAGGATGGCCGTCCGAAGCGGCCCGCGAGGGACGGCACGTCGAGGACGACGATGAGGATGTGCTACGTCGTTGTTGTGAACTATATCTTCATAAGTATCGAATTGTGAACCCTATGTCATTTCGAACAATGTTTGTAATGCTACTTGTTGTTTGAATTTACTTGCTACGATGTAGACTACATCTTCTGAGATTGCTACTTGTTGTGTATGTTCTGAGATTGCTACTTGTTGTGTCCAATGAAAACTGTTGGAGATTGGTAGGATTTTTCATGTTTTTAACACAAGTCAACGTGTGGCACCCTCCACAGTGGCGCCACACTGCACTGTGTGGCGCCCACGACATCGGCGCCACACATGCCAACTTATATCAAGTACTGGGTCGAAAACATCCAGGGGCTCCGGACGATAAATCCTTAGCCGTTTTGGCGAGGCTCTATGTGTGGCGCCCGTGGCATCGGCGCCACACTGTGATGTGTGGCGCCCGTGGCATCGGCGCCACACATAGAGCCTCGCCAAAACGGCTAAGTCCCAGACGAATTGTCTGATAGTATGTTTTGGGCAATTACAAATGCATGTGTGGCGCCGATGGGAGGGGCGCCACACATGCTGCCACGTCGGATCGGTGGAGCAGCTCAGCGTCGACGGCGCCACGTCGGCTGGGAGAGTGGCGCCGGCAGGAGGGGCGCCACACACCCATGGGAGGAGCGCCACACAAAAAAGTGAAATGGGTGAAATAGTTTCGCCGAAGGGTTAATCGATTTCTTTCACTTTTAGGTTATTTTTGTGCAAATCGCCTGTCCTCCAGGCCCACGTTCTATCACAGGGCAAACCAGTCCAGGCCAGGCCAATTACGAAAGCAGGCCCACACTGACTTCACCCAATACCGCGGCCCCACCAGGCCACCACTATCGTCTCTCCCACTTGCCAATCGATCTTCTCCATGACGGTGGCCGCCGCACGCTGCCTCATTCTGACCCCCACCATATCCTCCTCCGCCTCCTCTTGCTCCGCCGTCCTCCGGTTCCCAAGGATCGTCCACCGCCGCCGCCGCCGCGCGCTCTCCTGCTCGGCCTCTCCCTTCGCCTCCATGGACGCGCCGCCGGAGGGCTACCGCACCAACGTCGGCATCTGCCTCGCCGACCCCTCCCTCACCAAGGCACCCGCCCCCCTACCCTCCTACTCCCTCTTTATACCCACCCCCTCTCCCGCTGATCCCTTCTCCTCTCCTGCCGCAGATCTTCTCCGCGTCCAGGATCGACATCCCCACCGCGTGGCAGATGCCTCAGGTACACTGAAAGTCTGATGAAGACTACTAGCACTGTTCTACTGCCACTCGGGAATTCGTTTTCAGTAGCCTAACTATCGATTACTTCCATTGGTATTGCATTATGCTACACATGAACCCAACCCCTAGTTGATTTTCCGTGCTGCTCTGTGTTGCGACAGGGTGGTATAGACCCAGGCGAAGAGCCGAGAGCGGCCGCGGTTAGGGAGTTGAGGGAAGAAACCGGCGTTACATCTGCCGAGATCGTCGCCGAGGTCAGTCGCTTCCTTTGTTGCTTCCCAAGTTCTTATGATCGTTTTCAAGCATAGCGTAGATGGAATGACTACTATCCAACTGTCTCAGTGTATGATGAATTGTCTATGTCTTCTACGAATATGTGGCTTAACTAATCCGTTTCCATGATTATCCTCACAAGATATTTCTGCTGATCTGTCGTGTTGTGTGTGTCCATGTGTAGGCTCCCAATTGGTTAACATATGATTTCCCCGCGGACGTGAGAGACAAGCTGAATGCGAGGTGGGGGACCAACTGGAAGGGCCAGGCTCAGAAATGGTAAGCCTCGTAACATCTTGACCTAAGAATGATGATGCCCAGTAACCACAGCTTGCTGTTTTTTCCTGTTTCGACCTGCAGATTAGTCCTACAAGAAACATGTTATACAATTTGAAACCTCGATACCTAATCATCATCACTGGGTAGTTTTTTTCTGAAGGAATCATTGAGTTTGAGTCGCCCAATTTTCAGATGCCATAGCAATAAACATACAGCATACTCCAACCCCATGATACAACTGGGTAGCTATAGCCCTCTCTGCAAACTACCACGCTATTATACATGACATATAGTGATTCACAAACTAAATCTGATACCAGTTACCTTGTTAGAAAAACCCATTAAAACATGTTGTATCGTAAGTATCCTTGCGGATATCTTAAAATGCCTTATTATATAGCATCCTTATTGATATTAGAACATGGTTCATTATGCATTTTATGGAGTACACTATGAATTATAACTACAATGCAAGATCTTATATGCGTATTTGTATGTGACGTATATGTTACAATTCCATTTCCGAGAAACCATCTTTTGTATTGTTGGAAGTCTGTGTTTAGCACCTTACACCTAGCAGGATGCTCCTGTGCATTTGAGCTTGCAATTATTAATTGTACTGATGCATTTGTATGCATGTGCGGGGTACATTGTGCACACTTGTCTTGCACGGTGTGCATGTGGATGTACACATGTCTCCAGCTGTAGCACATTGGAATAAATTTATATGGGAATCATGGACAAAAGTTCAGTAAGAAGCTCCTTAGGTGAGCATAGGTAGGAAAGTCTGAGGAGCCATTAAGCTGCGAGTGATGGACAGCTTGCATCTATCCAACTCACTCACATGCATCCAAGGGTCATACTTGGTACTGATCCAAGTTTTCGTAATGCATCCCTTGGTAGAAAGCTTCCTAATGAACTTTAGTACAGGACTTCCCGTAGCCTGTACTTGTTAGACAATATTTGGTTTCAGTGGAACTCTGAGATCCCAAGCCCGCAAATTGTTAGGCTACATGAAATTAACTCTAGTAAGGTCGAACTATGCCTATATATTGGTTTTTTTGCGAAAAGCCTATAGGAACACAATCCATTTGTTGGCGACTGAAACTCTTTCTAAGTTACACCTCTGTTCTCTCATCTTATGGTCTTACTATTTTGATAGCTTGGTATAGGGTACATGCCCAGGGGTGGAGGCAGGATTGAACCAAAATGGGGCCCGAGCAAGCTCATTTTCATATAAGGGGGGCAGGTCAAAGTAATCTCCACTGATTAGCCCCACCAATCACCTCTAAACCTGGGAGTTCTTCTTGCTGCATGTTGGCATAGGGTGGGCCGTGGCCCCTGCTGGTCCCCCTAGCTCCGCCACTGTACATGCCTATTATCTTTCCCAAAAGCTGGTGTTATGGTCGGTTTGACCTATACACGCAGGAAGCCCACTAGTGGCTAGTTATGGGCTTAGCCCAAGTAAATTAGGGGCTTAGCCCAAGTAAATTAGGGTTTAGAGGAGGCCGTCCTCCTATATAAACACTTGTATCCCTTCGAGATTAAGCGGACAATATTCGGTATCATTATCGTCTCGTCTCCGAAGGGAGACGGGAGACCCCGTGCCCCCGCCGCACCAACCCTAGCCGCCGCCTCCTTCCTCCGCGACGGCGCCCAGCCGCCGGCGCCGAGCTCTCCAACCTCTCCGCCCTCACTTCCACCCTTACAATCTCCGCCCTAGACCCGGTAGAACCCTAGTCTCTACCACTTTGGTATCAGATTGCCTAGGTCTCATGGGCTCCAATGGCCCCCCCGTCGACCCCATCGCCGCCACGTCCGCCGCCGCCACCAACACCACCACCGCCACCGCCGCCGCCATGGCCGGCGCCCACGCGCTGCAGGGAGCCGCCGCCGCCTCCAACGGAGACCAGGCCGCCGCCGCCCCCACGGGCCTCGACCTCCTCGCCCGCTACTTTGGCGGACCTCGCCGACGCGTCTCCGCGCCATCCGTTTCGAACTCGCGGAGATCAAGGCCGGCCAGCACCCGCCGCCCCCACCGGCCGCCGTTCGCCGCCGCCCCGCACCGGCCGCCGTTCGCCGCCGCCCCCACCGGCCGCCGTTCCGCCGCCGCCCCCGCCGCCCGCCTCCGCCGCCGACAACGGTCGCCCCGCGTGGTGGCCGCCATCGCCTTCGCCAATTCCCACATGGATCGACGCGTCGCCCGTCTACACTCGGGACCGCGGCGCGGACGACGGCTCGAGCAGCCCGCCCACCCTTTGGCGGTCTCGGCGGGTTTGCGGCCCCCTTCGCCGCGAGCACGTCCTTCAACCCGGGCCGCCGGAGGCGCCCCCGAGGTCCCGCCTCGGCACAGCGGCCGCGCCCGCTTCACCAAGCCGGAGTTCGCCACCTACGACGGCGCCACCGATCCCCGAACCGGCCGAACCGGTGTGAGCGGCTCTTTCGGGGCGCGGACGCTCGCGCCGACCGCACGTGGATCGCCTCCTATCACCTACGGGGCGCCGCGCGGACTTGGTACTACGCCCTCGAGCGGGACGAGGGCGGGATGCCGTCCCGGGAGCGCTTCCGTGACCCGTGCCTCCAGCCGGTTTGGGCCGACCCTACGCGGAAGCCGCCTCGCCGAGCCGGGACGCCTCGCCTTCACCACCACGGTCCGAGGACTTCGCCGACCGCTTTCGGCGCTCGCGTGCCATGCCCCGGGCGTCTTGGCGCGGCGGCGCGCCGATCTCTTCGTCGGCGGCCTCCCCGACTACATCCGCGTCGACGTCGAGATGCGCGAGCTCGCGGACTCGCGAGACGGCCATGTACTACGCACGGGCCTACGAGCAGCGCGCGCCATCGCCATGCGACAGGTCTACGCGCAACGTGGCAGCCGCTCGTCCCGCGCTCCGACCCACCCCGACGCCCACCGCCCCGCCGCGCCCGCGCCGGCCGCCGCGGGCCCTCCTCGCGCCGACTCGCCCCTTCAAGCGGCCGACGGCCGCGGAGCAGCTCGAGCGGCGCCGCCGGGGCCGTGCTTCAACCGCGACGAGAAGTGCACGCGCCGGGCCACACGTGCGCCCGCCTCTTCTACCTGGAGACCGTCGACGACGCCGACGTGGAGGCCCTCACCGCCGAGCTCGCGGCCGCCACCGTCACTGCCACCGTCACTGAGGCCGGTGTCACGACCTACGCGCCGGTCGACGCGTCCGCCTTCGTCGTCTCTCTTCATGCTATGGCGGGCATCAAGACGGCAAAGACGATGCTGCTCCCGGTGACGATCAATGGGGAGCGTCTCACTGCGCTGGTGGACACGGGCTCGACGCACAACTTCCTATCCAACACCGCCATGCGCCGCCTCGCTCTCCAGCCGGCGGGATCGGAGAGGTACAGTGTCACCGTCGCCAACGGGGACCGTCTTACGTGCCAGGGCGTGGCGTGACAGGTTCCCGTGCTCGTAGGCGACGAGCCATTCTCCATCGATTGCGTCGGCATCGACTTGGGCTGCTACGACTTCATCCTCGGCCTCGACTTCCTGAGCACCTTAGGCCCCATCCTTTGGGACCTCGACGTGCTGTCCCTCATCTTCGGCGCGAGGGCGGCCGCCGTGTTCCACCGGACGGGCTTGGGCAGCACCGGCGCATCTCCGCAGCTCCACCTCGATGGCCGCCGCGCTTGGACGAGGCGCACCCGCTCCCGGCCGACTTACCGCAGCGCAGCACGGCGACCTCTTCGACGAGCCGCAGGGCCTCCCTCCCTCGCGGCCCCGTGACCACCGCATACACCTGCCGCCGAACACGGCGCCCGCCGCCGTGCGGCCGTACCGGTACCCCCAGCTGCAGAAGGACGAGCTCGAGCGCCAGGTGGCGGTCATGCTGGCACAGGGCATCATCCGGATTTCGACGCCGCCGTTCTGCGCCCTCGTGCTCCTTGTGCGCAAGGCCGACGGCACGTGGCGCTTCTGCATCGACTTTCGCGCCCTCAACACCGTCACATCCAAGGACAAGTTCCCCATCCCCGTCGTGGATGAGCTCCTGGACGAGCTGCATGGCGCGCGCTTCTTCACCAAGCTCGACTTGCGCTCGGGCTATCATCGAGTGCGCATGCACCCGACGACATCGCCAAGACGGCGTTCCGCACTCACCATGGCCACTACGAGTTTTTGGTGATGCCTTTCGGCCTCTCCAACGCGCCGGCGACCTTCCAGGCCCTGATGAACGACGTGCTCAGCCCCTACCTACGACGCTTTGTGCTTGTTTTCTTTGATGATATTTTGATCTACAGCCGCATCCCGGGCGGAGCACCCGCAAGCACGTGGCCATCATCTTCAACGAGTTTCGAGCGCATCGTCTTCATCTCAAGCGCTCGAAGTGCTCGTTTGGCACGACCTCCGTCGCGTACTTGGGCCACGTCATCTTCGCCGACGGTGTCGCGATGGACGCGGACAAGGTCGCCGCCGCCGCCGCCTCGGCCGACGCCCCGGCCGCCGCGAGCTCTTCGCGGATTTTTGGGCCTCGCGGGATACTACCGGCGGTACATCCAGGACTTCGGCCTCATCGCCGCGCCTCTCACGCGCCCGCTCGCCGCGACGCTTCTCCCGGGACGAGGAGGCGGCCACGGCCTTCGCCGCCCGGCAGCGGCACTCACGACGGGCCCCGTTCTTCGGATGCCGGACTTCGACGAGCCGTTTGTGGTGGACCGCGACGCCTCCGGCATCGGCTCGGCGCCGTCCTTCACCGTGGCGAGGGGCCACTCGCTTTCTTCGCCGCCCTTCGCCGCGCGCCACCACAAGCTCGCCGCATATGAGCGCGAGCTGATCGGGCTGGTCCAGGCGGTGCGCCACCGGCGGGCGTATCTTTGGGGCCGGACATTCCGTGTGCGCACGGACCACTACGCACCGAAGTTCTTGCCGGATCGGCGCCTCTCCACGCGTCGCGCAGCATCGGTGGATCGGCAAGCTCTTCGGCTTCGACTTCACCGTCGAGTACCGCCCGGCCGCCTCAACACGGTCGCCGACGCCCTCGTCCCGCCGCGACATCGACGACGCCGCGGACGCGCCCACGGCCGGTGCGGCCCTCCGCATCCACTCCGGGCCATCTTTCGCCTTCATTGACGAGGTTCGCCGCGCTACTACCGAGGCCGCGGATGCGCGGCAGCCGCGCCGGCGCCGGCCGACGGCGAGCTGGCCGCGCCATGGCGCCCGGACGAGGGACTACTCCTCCATGGGCGCCGCATCTTTGTGCCGGATCATGGAGACCTCGCGCCATCGGGCCTTGTCCTTGGCGCATTCTCGCAGTCACGAGGGCGTCCGGAAGACCCCGCACCGTCTCCGCGCTGATTTTTACATTCCGGGGGATGGCGTCCCGGTGCGAGACCGGGTGCGAGCGTGTGTCACATGCCGGCGGAACAAGACGGAAACGCTCCGTCCGGCGGGCTTACCGCAACCGCCGGACGTGCCGTCCCAGTGCGGGCGGACATCTCCATGGACTTCATCGAGGGGCTGCCGAAGGTTGGCGGCAAGTCCGTCATCCTCACGGTGGTCGACCGTTTCTCCAAGTACGCGCACTTCATCGCCCTCGGCCATCCCTATACGGCGGCGTCCGTGGCACGCGCCTTCTTCGACGGCATCGTTCGCCTCCACGGGTTTCCGTCCTCCATCGTCAGTGATCGTGATCCCGTGTTCACGGGTCACGTCCGGAGGGACCTCTTTGGGTTGGCAGGCGTGAAGCTCCGCATGAGCACGGCGTTTCATCCTCGGACGGACGGCCGGTCCGAGGTCGTCAACAAGATCATCGCCATGTACCTGCGCCGCATCACCGGGGATCGTCCACGAGCTTGGGTGGACCGGTCGGCGTGGGCCGAGTACCGCTACAACACGTCCTACCACTCCGCGCTGCACACTACTCCCTTTGAGGTGGTCTACGGGAGGCCACCACCGGCGATGCTTCCCTATGCGTCCGGCACGGCCCGTACCGAGACGGCGGATGACCCGCTCGCGTACCCGCGACGAGATATCGGGTCGAGGCACGCCGCCGGCTTCTTCGGGCTCGGCGGCTGGCTAGGAGGTACTATGATGCTCATCATCGCGAGGCGGAGTTTGCGGTGGACGACCGGGTCCGGCTCCGCCTTCTTCACCGGACGACCCGGTCCTTGGACCCGCGCTCCCGGCGCAAGTTGGGCCCTCGTTACGCCGGTCCTTTCCGTGTGCCGGAGCGCATCGGCAAGCTCGCCTACCGCCTCGAGTTGCTCGCGGGCTCGCGCCTCCACGACGTCTTCAACGTCGGTCTCCCGAAGGCCTACCGGGCGACCCTCCTTCGCACCACCAGCTCTTCCACCTACTTCGGATGGGCGTCTCGAGCCTGCCCCGGCGAGTGTGGCTCGCGTGTTGAAGGCCCGAGCAGCGCCGTGGTGTTTGGCACGTCTTGGTGCATTGGACGAGGCCCGCCGCAGGACGAGGCGACTTGGGAGAAGCTTGAAGATCTCCGCCGCAGGTTTCAGAGTTCAGCTCGAGGACGAGCTGTTTGAGAAGGCGGGGAGAGATGTTATGGTCGGTTTGACCTATACACGCAGGAAGCCCACTAGTGGCTAGTTATGGGCTTAGCCCAAGTAAATTAGGGTTTAGAGGAGGCCGTCCTCCTATATAAACACTTGTATCCCTTCGAGATTAATCAGACAATATTCAGTATCATTACTGTCTCGTCTCCTGAAGGGAGACGGAGACCCCGTGCCCCCGCCGCACCAACCCTAGCCGCCGCCTCCTTCCTCCGCGACGGCGCCCAGCCGCCGGCGCCGAGCTCTCCAACCTCTCCGCCCTCACTTCCACCCTTACAATCTCCGCCCTAGACCCGGTAGAACCCTAGTCTCTACCAGCTGGTGTCACTGGTATGAAATTTGTGGTTGGTAGTTGGTATGTATGGGTATCCCAAATTTGGCTCGAGTTTACGGTTTAGTGATGTATGGTACAGCCCACTTATACCATCTCTTCACCTCTTTGATACTCTTCCATTTAGTCCATCTAGGCTTGTGCCTTGACTCATCCTGTCGTGCATTTAGGTCCAGCTAGACTTGTGTAAGTTGCAACTTGGTCAGATGTTATCATGTGTTAATTGCTGTCAGTGGCACTTAAATCTTCCCGTTGTTCTTGATCGAAACATTGATCTATATACATAATACATTTATGAATTAACCATGTTTGTACTTAACTGCGGACTCATAATGCAAATGAGCAGGTTTCTATTTAGACTTACTGGGAGCGATGACGAGATCAACCTGATGGGTGATGGATCCGAGAAGCCAGAGTTCTCGGAATGGACATGGATGACACCTAAGCAAGTGATAGAGAAGGTGAGCTGCTTTCTAGCTCAATAATACCCACCCTCCTGTTCCTTTCATTCTGGGATAAATGCCTAATATAGTTCCATGTCGAGCAGGCTGTTGAATTCAAGAAGCCTGTGTATGAGGAGACCCTAAAGCACTTCGCCCCGTATCTACAGTCTGATCCAGCGACTTCATCATAGATTTGTGCGGCTTCCATAAGTTATATGTCTAGAGCTGCATACAGCCTCAATAATTTTCTCAGAATGTACCTGAACCGTGCGAGTATTTTTGGCATTTCGCCGCTAAATGTTATCTTGCCATTGTTATCTTGCCGCTAAATTTCCTCACGAGTCTGCATTGATATGAGTACGCTGTTACAATAAGAATCTAGCTACAGTCTCCTCCTATGCTTTTGTTCCGTTTCTTGTTCTGGCTAATTTTCGTGCCATGCAACAAACCAGAAGGGCTGGGTTTTTATTTTATTTTTTAGAAACGGAAGGGGCTGGATATTGTCAGCAAGAGAAAATATTATTGCCCCTGTCATCAATCCTTTCCAATTTCTTGTCGTCAACATAACTCGAATTTACAGGTACAACCAACTCCTTGGCAGCAGCATCTGATACTTAGGTTCCAACCATGAAATTCTGTATGGATGAATATGTTCTTAGTATCGCTTGGCAACAAATATCACAAAGCCCTGAATCGGAGAATAACTTGCTGTGGGAGCACATGATCAATTTGGCATTCTACATTTTGTACTACGTGTCTGTCATGATATTGTCTGTCTGATAAGCTCATGAGGAAATGCAATGCGATGTGGCTGGTTACGGAGATGGATGCACCTCCACTGCAGAGTTGAGCTGCATCAGGATTTGCCATGTTAACCGTCAGGTATAAATTCTTCCTATTAGGAATATGATTGATCTAAACCTTGCCATTCTGTTCTGTTCTGTCCTGTTCATAGTGCGAGAATAAATACGTTAGATTTGTTAGATGTGCTCACAGCAGTTAAGATGTCATGTTATTTTTATCCAGCTGAAGAGCATTTAGGAATGTAGGACTGGAGCATATCGTTTGGGCATTATTTTTTCAGTGCATTTGCAGTGAATTTTAATAGGTTTCTTTCTTGCAATTAATTGCATACGTGTGGATTTCTTGTCTAGTTTAAGGTGTTTGGTGTCATTCTGGTCACTTGTTCACCTCATCTATTCTGTGGTTATAGGTTATACCATAATTCCCATGAGCAATATAAACCACTCGAATACGATTTGAAAGTGGAGCTTCTATGCCATTTTGCCCTCTGTAGTGTAAGGCTTTTAGCTTGCATGGAAATTAGGTCGTCGAAGTTTTAGAACAGCACATTATGAATTTGTTGTCTGCATGCTGCACTCGTGTATGGCAGGAGTATTGGCATATACGAATGGTGACAAATGCAATCAGATATTTAGTAGTACTATGATTTATGGTTTTGAGTTTGTACTCTGCATCTTCGTGTTGGCATTTTTGTCTGTATATCTTTAGGATGAATATTTTCTGGGGAAATAATTGCTATGTGATGTTTTTTGTTTAGTTTCTCATTTACTGTCACTTGTCAAAAATGATTGGCATTGTCTGTATTGAAATGTGCATGGATGTATTCATTTCTGGTATTAGTCATCTTCATTTAATCTTACGTGTCCTATTTACTTTTAAAACCTGTGTATTGTATGGTCGACTTCCTATGCTCTGAGCTTTCAGCTCGCTATATCATGAAACACATGCTTCCATAGTGAGGAGCAATAACTGCATGTTATCAGTTAAAAAGGAAACATCTGTATATGTTTAGGAAGTTATTCACATTCTGTGGTGGTTATGCCATGTTGCATTTATTTATGGTATAGTGCCAACTTAGGAAAGATGAAGTAGCTATTTCCATATATCACTAGCTTGCGAAAGTTCAGGTTATTATGTGCATAGCTTTAGATACCATTACAAACTAGAGATTGCCATCAATTCACTTCAGGCTAGAATCTTGTGTGATTGCTGGCTATAGATATTTCATTTTTCTTTTCTCCCTTGCATATGACAGAACATGTGCCATTTTGATGTTAGGATATTATGTTTGTTATGTGATGTTTATTTCTTTCATTTCTATTTGATCTTACAAATTAAATAATGATACATGTTTTCCACAGATGGAGATGGACATGGAAGACGATTCCCTCAATGATGGTACTGTGTTCTGTTTGAGATGACGGTACAGGGTTTTAAATATTCTCAAAAATTTCTGATCCGATGTCAAACTGTTCCCTTATTTATTTATTCCTAACCTTCATTTCCTTCTGCTTTTTCCCCAGAGCGCGGGCGTGTGTGTACTAAAATTGAAGATGCCCGAGTCGCCTGAATCTTTATGTCGTTCCTGCAATGCTTGAGTTTTTTGGTAGCAGAAATGAAACAATGCTATATAAGAAGACCTCAGTGACACCCGTCTGAAGCTATGTTTCTCGGTGACTGGATAGTGGCTCATACAAACTTTGGTGCCCTGGAGGGTATTTTTGGATTTTTAGGCTTGTATTACCTGCCTCTAATGATAGATATGAATTTAGGCATAATATTTTACGAGGACAATGAACAGAGAGACCAGGTGTATTCAGGTGATCAGTTCCATTCTTTTTAAACTCCAAGTCATGGTATGACGAGGCTGGTTGATTTTAGACCAGTTCTAATGACTGGCTTCGCATTTGCTTGTTTCTCTTTGTTCTGTACCATATTTTGTGTTCTTTTCTCAGGACATGCATCTCATGGTCGGATCCCTTTTTCTGTGTGGGGATTGTGGGATCCCTTCACAGTTCCTTGTGTGGTAAAAGCGATCATTTTGTACTGACAGATAATAGTCATCTAGCAATGCTGTCGTGTTTGGTCTTCTTCGTACAAAAGATTAAAAGTTTTTGTTCTCCGTAATTTAGTCCATGTCTAACACTGTTTCAACTGTCTGAGATTCTGAGAACATTTTATTTCCCCTTCACTTTGCTGCCAGATGAGGTACCGAGCACAACGATCCCGCTTAGAAATAAAGGTTTCACTAGTTAGGTGAGCTTTATTTAGTTCCCTTTTCTGGAAGAACAAGGAGCTTTAGTTCAAAGAAAATAGGCCAAGCGAATGGAATGCTTCCAAAGGGGATCTAGTTTGTTAGAGAGCTGAGCACTGAGCTGGCTCTTTTTTTTTTTCTTTTTCTTTTTGATATGAGCTGGCTCTTCTTTTGTTGCTCTGCTTTCGGTAGCTGCAGAAAAAAACTATGAAATGAAGTGAAGACTTGATCGCTAGGACAAGCAAGGTTTGAAGTTCTTGTGAACTAGCAGAATTCGTTGCTGCAGATAGGCAAACTTTCACCCTGAAAAGTCGAGCTGATGATCATATGGTGCATGCAAGATCAAGATTCAAGTCGATGTGTTGTTTGCGTAGTGCTAACTAATAACTAACTAAGTAACTAGTGATGTTCCTCTAATACAATTTCCTGCAATTAGTTCAGTTGGCACTCATGGTTTGGAACATAAACCACAGATTCATCTCTGCCTTTGGCGGCGCTTTGTCATGGTGGCTAGCTCTGAATTCCAGGCAAAGTAATGCTGCAAATAGCACACTGCATGCGGACCGCTGAGCTTTGCATGCCTTTAAACGACCGATCGCAAATGCAATGCAAGGACCTGAAGAAGTACGAAAAGGGTAGGACATCGGTTAATTAGCATAAGGTCAATTCGTTATGCGGAAGGACAAGACAAGCATGAGGTTGCAGTACTACTCGTCCAGACACATTTTTGTCCTCAGTTTGAAACCTTCCATTTTCCTTTCTACCACTTCCTTATAAAGCCATCATTACTTAAATTTTAAGGAATATGATGCAAACCATCACTCTGCCAGGTTCCTTAACACAAACTATTTCTCATAAAATTGCCGATCTTTCTTGTATTTGGCTTCCATTCTTGTCTCGCTGTTGGCGGGCGGCGGGCTAATGGAAGAAACTGGATCCACATAGTTGCCCCTTCCCACGCCTCCCTTTGCCCCTTTGCAGCCTCGCCTTGGACAACTAATGTTCTGTGTTGCATCACCGCTCCCCTACTAATTGGCGAACGATCGCATATCCTTTTGCTTGCCCGCTTCCAATATAGTTGGCGAACAGGGTGCGGGTGAGCTGTAGAGTGCCCTATTTTGATATGGTACTACTAATTAGCGTGCCCTATTTTGACATGCTACTACTAATTCCTAGGATTTGCACCCGCCGCCTCCCTTGGATCGATATCGTATTTTCAGTTTTGAAAAAATGGAAAATTCAAAAACATCCTTCAAGATGGCCATGTGTTATGTCATCTAGTTTTAATGAAAATTAACAAACAATAATTTTGACCTATTTTGAAAAATGGCGTCATGTTTCCGTAAAATGGCTTTAGATTTTGCATACGACCTCCGATGAAAAAGCTTTTTTACATGAAAATGTATCTGCAGAAAATTTTACATCCGATTTCAACTGCCTAGGACCGTTTACTATTTTTTTTAGATTCCAAAAAATCGAAAAAGAAACAGAGTTTGTAGAGAGGTTTTAGATTTCGATGAAAATAATTTCAAATCGATTTTTTTTTCAAAAAAAATCACTTTTGCACTTCTCCATCCTCTTTCCCTCATCCTCTTCCATCTACCTTCTCCCCTCACCCTCTTCCGCTTCTCCACCCACTTTTCCTCATCCTCTTCCACTTCTCCACCTTCTTCCCTCCTACTCTTTCCTCTCCTCCTCTTTCACTTTTCCAGCGTCTTCTTTTTGGCAACGGCTACCAACTCGAATTCCCTGCTCCGTCTCCTCTCCTCTCCTAGATCTCGTGAACTCTACGAGGATGTGACATGGACTCGATTGCTTTACTTCTGTTTTTAGGGTGTTCTATGTAAAATCACGTGGACACTTGGGCGATGTTCCTAGCTTTTTTAAATAAAAATAAAGCACTAGCATCGGACCAAAAACGCGCATGCAACTGGTATAGTAATATATAGCAGCGCGCCAAAATCGACACGCGACTGGTACCTAGACTACCAGTGGCGAGGTACCAGTCGCGGGACGGGGCACGCGACTGGTAGCCAAAATATACACGCGACTAGTAGTCTATTATGTACTAGTGCCCCTTGCGTGCTCCATCCTCCGACCATGTTGACCATTTTCGTGCGGCAGCGGCCATCTAAAAGTCAAGTACTACGCGGTGGAATATGAAGTTACATGGGGCAAGAGCCGACACCGCATATAAGTTTGTATTATTACGGAGTTTAGTAGTAAATATTATAATCACAAAGAGAAGAAAGAATAAAATAATAAATATATAAGAAATCTGCGGAAGCACATATTCCTTATCACTCTATGAAAGTATAGTACAATTTCTTTTATAAGTGGGTATGTCTTTGGGTTCTAGGGGTAGAGCCTTTTATGGAGCGATTAGTGAATTGTTATCGGCTGAGAGTTTCTTCCCCGATCATGGGGCGAACACCATTAGATTCTCATACCGGAAAATAAGTGGTTTGATTGAATTCAGATAAGTACACACAAGCACAATGAAACTCCCAAAGCACTACATAGTATGACCCATAGGAAGCACACCACATGCACATACGCATTAAGCAATAAAATCCGCTAGAGTCGCTCTATTATAATTAGACTTATGGATCCGCTTTTCAACCTTTTTCAGTTTCTTTGTGGTTATTAGTTATCTATACTAAATAGATTTTTTTAAAAAAATTTAATTAAATAAAACTAGCTATATAACAACACTTTTGCATAGTAAGAAGTATTTTCGTATTCAAAATGGATTTTGAAGATTTAACATCATAAACTACAAAGAAACATTATTTTCTTAAAAATTTCCATTATTTTCTTGCCCTCCGAGAACTGCCCCTTAAGAAGCTTTTGGTTCAACATCTTTTTTATGAAAAAGCAAGAAGAATATTAAAAGCCTTTGTAGATTGGTTTGTGTCGCTTGGATGCATATTTTGACTTATAAATGTTCATTGCAAAAACACATACTTGATTATTCCATACAAACATTTGTTGAACACATTATATTCTCATGGATCTGAGGGGGGAAATAAGAAAGTTATAGACATGTGTATGTGTTCAATTGTAATGTCCTTGAGACCTTGACTATCTTAGTTACTCTCTCAAAAACAAATATCTTTGCAGGGGGCTGTAAGAATATACATGAAGTATCTCTGCATATATATGATTTCAGATTGGATATTGTCTTGTATCTTAGTCGAAGCCAGTGATGGATAAACTAGGTCTGCTTTTAGCTTTACTAGCTTTGTTTTTAAGAGAAAAAGGAGCATTAATGGCTAAGCGTGACTATGATATGGCGGGATTGTACTCACACTGCTATGAAAAGGCTGAGATACTAATCAGCATCAGCCATCAGATGCATATACGTACTCTCCATGATCTACGAGTTGCCCCTATGTAATTGGCACTGGCTGATAAGCCAGTGTCCATCCCTTATATTTCGGTTAAATTCAAAGTTCTATGCACAAATTAATCGTGGAACATCTCATTGGCCATTTGCTATATATATAAACTACACTGGCCAAGAATCTGGTATCACCTATATATGTGGTAGCACTTGATGTGTTCTTTAACCCGTGATATGGTGCATTGAGTAACAGTAAAACTGAACCAGCTAGGAGCCCTCTCAGCGATCTAACGTTATACACCGTTGGATATGATCATTGGACGTTCCAGATTGTTGGTCGTTTTTTACTTCGTACACCCGCTTGTCCCGGTCGGCCCAAACGTGGTTGGGCTGCTACTCCGAAAATCAACCTCGGCGTCATGTGGTGACTCGGGCCGAATTTAGCGCATGGCCCATTCTCTCGGAGGCTGGCCCAATGTTGTATCTCTGTTTTTCTTCCGCATTCGCACCAGCGCCCCCATCGCTCTTCCTCTTCCGAGCGCGGCGGCTCCTCCGGTGATGTAATCCCTCCCATGGCGATTACTCGTGACGCCTCGACCACTACACTTGCAGGTGCGCATCACGCACTGAATTGAATGGTCCAGCAACTGTTCGCCAACGGCCCCGGTCTCGCCTTCATCACGCAAATCATCCGCCGCGTCATCATCTACATCAACACCTTCGATGTCCACTGCCCCAAGAAATAAAGAGTCTCCTCAGTAAGTTCTTCGCATCGGCATGGAGTCCGCAAACCACACGAGGCAAAGTTGCTACGCGGGTCCAAACGACGATATATAAATCGACGCATCTGCGCCCGAAATGTACGATCTGTCTTTAGCAATTAACCAAGTGATAGGATTTATTGTTATCCGCTTGACGGTGAAGAGTTTTTTATAGTGTCAGATGACGAAACGATGATGAACAGCGAACAAGTGGTGGAGAAGAGGCGGTGGTTGAAGAAAATGGTGCCTCGATCAGTTGCAGGAGTAGAAGACAAGGCTCTCTGTAACTTCTTGGAGGTGATTTCTGTTTTGTTTCATCCACACATGTATATTGGACTTTCTAGCTCCTATTTATTAGTTCTTTCGTCCTCTATTATGAACCTATGTTTGATTGTTTCCGTTTATATACTGCTTGGCTTGTATTCCTTGGCAATGACTTCTAAATTTCTTGTTCTTTTAAGAATTCGGGGAACAGTGATGATTAACTCATTATATTCCAGTGACGAAACAGGCTCTCAATCCTTGACCTTCTTGCTGCCCCATGGTTTGTAGGTAGACAGACAATCATACACATATAGCTTAAGGATGGATGCAAGACCTTTTCTCTAATTGAGCATAACGACATGGTGTAGAGGTAGACGCAGATGGTTAATTCTGTCAAGAATTCTGCACCAAGGTTTGATGGACTGAAGAAGGACATATCAAATGTGCAGAGTGGAACCATTTGTACCATGTGCTAATCGAGATGGGTGAAACCACCAGGGGGTGTTCTGTAGGTTACGGTCTCAAAGTCCCTCAAAGCATCCTTTAAGGTTGATCCATCCAAGGAAACTAAGTTTCATTATTTTTCCCTAGAGAAAAGGAGGAAGGTCTATAGATTTGGTCATGTTTTTGGACTGACTGTTCAAGGTATTAGATGTACCTACTCTGCTTGGCATAACTGAAAATTCTATCGATTTCATATTCATGGTTTTGTAACATGGAATGGAGTAATAATTTAGCTCAATTAATGGTACATGCATTTACTTTCAGGTTTCGTTTAGGAGATATAATTATATTTTCATACTATGCTGTATCTATTGGATTATATTCTAATTGCTTCCTTCCAAAGCTGTAATATCCTGAAAGCTTGCCAGCCCTTATAGTAAAGGATTGTTTGTATGCATCTTCGCACATAGGCAAACTGAAATATTGAAACTCTTCACCACAGAAGGTGCATAATAATCCAAAGAATAGGAGTGTTAAATATTGGGATCTGTGGGAACTGTTGTCGGTCACATATATATTTTTGTGAGCTTCGAAGTACGCAGTTATATAATGAAAAATCCAGGGCCTTCTTGATGAAAACTGTGAAATTTGTGAGAAGGTATATTTCCTTTGTTGCTCTTTTGTCCGACTTATGTGTGGGAGAAACTAGACACTGAGGTGCGTTTTCTTTCCTTCTGTTATTCGTTTTTGGCTCGCAATAATCCTGCACAGAAGACAAAAAATACTGAAATTGTCCGCACCGGAAATCATTTAATCAGTGGTAGCACTTATAATTTTGTGCCCAACTCTCCCTTCGAAGTTTCTTTCCTCACTTGCCCCAGTATTTTTTGCAGGTTTCCCAATTAGAGTTTGATGAAATTATTACTGGAAACGTACAAGGGTAAGTAGTTTGGTTAATAATTAAACTTTTGTGTAGTTCATTTTATTTTATTTTATCTATTGACCAATTTAGAATCAGTAAGTAGCTTTGCCTGATGGATTAGAGTTACACTCAGTAGTTGTATTATCAAATGCCGCTCTGTCGAGGACACATCTGATGCGAGTTACTCTGAATATGAATGCCAAAGTTTTATTAGGTCTAATTTTGCAGGAACGGTGAGGAAACACCAGCTGAACTCAAAAGGAAAACTATTATCTCCAAATATAGAAAACGACTGATACAATTTGCAGTAATATTTGATTTCAGGAGAGAATGATTAGTTGAGTGACTATATGTTCAGTTTACTACTCATCTTTTACTACTTCTACAAAGTCTACTACAAATCGCAGACTCAGTGCTGTCACTTTCGAGATGGTAGTTCTTACGGGAACTGTAATACCTCACCGTGGACTCACTGTTTGAGAGATAAAAATTCTTGATGGTTTATTACTAATCTTATTAGAAATATAATCATGCAGTCAGGAGCAATGACTCCTGCCTTGAAGGAATGTCTGTTCGAAAGAGCGCTCTGGCTGAGCTTCACCTGACCGTTGCGGACTGGCTTGACCTTGGCAAACCGTGTCTCCCTACGCCCACGGCAACATATTAGCCACGCTACTAATGATCTCGATTGCATGTACACCATACTCGGCACTCTAACTGATTCTGTTGTAGAACTAGCTAGCTAGCTCGCCGGTATATTACTTGTAATGTGTATATATAAACACAACCCTGATAATCAGTACAATCAAGGAGAGTTCCGCGATCTTTCTAGGTCCATATAAGGTTTAGAAATTTTGTTTATTATAAAATATCTTGCAGTTTGCTCATCTATGTTGTTCAGAGAGTGAAGTGTTGATTTTCCTTTAGATTATTCCCGTGCTTATCCTGATTTTTGAGAATGCAGAATGATGTTAGTAATGGTTGGTGAGTTCCTGATATCCCCCCTTTCTTTGTGCTGCCAAGATATGAAGCGAGCACAACAGTGCCAGCATTTCAGTCATAGTGCTTATTTGTTTTGAAATCATGAAGGCCATGTTGGAAAGATGGCGCTCTCACTCTTCATGGCTGATGATAGGAAACTAGCGAATAGAGCAGCTTGCTGCCTCAAGTAGTATTCAACTTTTCAATCTTTGGAATGTTTTAACCATGATTATTATGATGTTTTGAACACTTAAATTGGGGTTCTCCCTCTGAAAAGAAGTGTTAATTTGTGACTTGATCAACAATAATGTGTTGTATAAGCATCATACCAAAAATATTTATGCGAGAAGTAATGTGTGGGTTTATTTTCTTGAGTGTCCTGTATGAATAACAACGGTTGTCATGGATAGAACTAAATGATATAGCATCTATGTGAGAAATTATACATCAAACTTTTTTACACGCAATTTTGTATATGATCTAGACTTTCCTACATATTTTCATCCTTCTTTTTTTAATATGGGCGGGCGCAGCAAAGCGCGCATCCATGATCTAGTAATGTATATAATACAACCACTAATGTGTGCTATAAAAAAACTTCAATAAAAACATATGAAATACATACTGCTAAATACATTGAAGTACTAGTCTTTTTTTCCCTCGCAACAAAGGTTTTTTTAAGGAGGGTTAAGCCCTAACATATGCATCGTTTGAGAAGCCGCAAAAAAGATAATAAAAGAAACGGAAACATGTGTGTACATTCAGTATGCTAAACATTTCCACATCACAAACAAAGAATTACTAACAACCATTAAGCGGCAACAAAACATAAGATGAAATAATATTGTACGAGAAAATGTATGCCGACTATTAGGTCGCTCCTATGACGTGTCTTCTTTGATCATGCATTGCTTTTGACCCTTCTGGCTACCGTTTGCGCTGTATGTAAAAGTTTATCCCTATATTGTTATGTTATAAATCTTTAGTCTGGCGCTAGCAGTATAGGGTCTCGTACAAAAACCACGTTTCATTTTCTGTTTGCACTGAATGTTGTTCTCTTATTCTGTTATCGTCGTGACAGTGGAACCTAGCCCTTTTAGAGGTCGTATGAAAATCATAGATTCTGAACACCATTTTCGCACCTTGTTTTTGTTGTTGCCTCAACTAAACTGAAATTTGCATAATACCACTTAGTATTTGTCATATTTGACCACACACAACCATAAATATTAAAAGTTGGCCCCTTCAGCTGCCATCAATGCGCCTTTTTGCCCCTCCTAAAATGATGGTCAAGGTACTTGAAGGCTGAAGCCACGGGGAGCTTTCTTGAGTGGCTCTCAACAACCATGTGCACGTGAGGAATGGTGCCCGGTTAATACTGTACAGATGGGTAGTTATGAAGGAACGTTCACTGCGCAGATCTCAACGTGCAACTTGGTGCAAGTGCATAAATAACCATGTCACACACAGTGACAAACCAAAGGTTCATATCGACGTGGGTTTGGTCCTGGATCGGATGGTTATGAACGGCAAGTCGGTGATGAGACCACATACACACAAATTCTCAACCACACAGTCGATGATAGGCGGGACCGAAAACTGCAGAGAAAATTTACAATGCAAACGGACAGCTGTGATCGCCTCACGGTCAAGATCGGGCGGCCAAAATTGCCAAACGCACTGGAGGCCGCGGTGAGCGCCCATGTCTCTATTTCTTAGACGTGCACATGAAAAATGGTGCCGGTCAATTCAGATGAGTAGTTATGACTTATGAGGAGCGTAGATCTCAACGTGCAACTTGGACACTTGGTGCACTTGAATAAACAGCCAACATAAACGTAGTTTAGGAGGAGGTACCAGCCTTAGATGGATGGCTAGGGTTGCTGGGTGCCTATAAGTAGCATCAGCGTGCTCCTTCGTATGCACACCACTTCGTTGATCTCCACATTCCTCTGAAATATGGCTTCAGGTTCAGCCACCATCGCTCTCAAGATGGCCGCCATCGCTGCCATCCTCGCTATGCTGGTTCTGCCTTCGTCGGCGCGCTGCCGGTCGCTGGGCCCAGAACCAGTGCCAGCTTCACCGCCGGCGCCTGCTGTGCAATGCAGTTGCAGCGACTGCGGCCCGAAGTGCGGCGACCCTCCTCCTCCGAGTTGCGACCTTTTCTGCGCCAGTGCCAGCTGCTTGGCAGGTGCCCCGCCTGCTTGTCCCAGAACATGAATAATTGCATCTGGTCCAAATGCAATGGCAGCCGCTGCGACGCCTGCGATCGCGAGGCAGGGATGGCGTTCTCCGCCATTTGCAATGACTTGCCTTGCGCGGACTGCCAGTGGCAAATCAGTGAGCATAAGCAGTTCGTGGCCGACTGGTGCGTGGGCTACAAGGGCGTCTGTTGATTTGCTCGCTCCAATCGTGTCTTCTCGATCGTGCACGCATCTACGTATGCTGTGACACATAATAATGTCCGAGTACATTTTCGTTGCTCATTTTCTTTACGCATCTACGTACGCGGAAGCTGGCCGCGCCGCGCGCGTGAGGACTGAGGAGGAGGAGGCAGATCGAGGCCAGGCTGGTCGCGCGTGAGGCATTAAATCCATCGATGTGGTCGTTATTATCGGAAGGGATGCGTGTTCGTTCGCTTCTCCCCGCGACTGCCCGGTGGTTCCAGCCTGTCAACGAATTAATTAACGGATGAAAAGCTCTTCAATTCGTCCATCCTTTCTTTTCCTCACTCTCGAAGAAACGTGCATGTATCTACACCCCCAACGATGTTGATGTTGTACTACGTCATCTGGAGCATTAATTAATGGGAAATGATACAGGCAAGCGCCGCACGAGCGCGTCTCCCGTGCGACGGATGCGTCGCGATTCGCGCATCGCCATCTAAGGGTTCGCGTGTGGTGGTGGGCCTCGTGGTGGACGGGTGGGCGGGCCAATGTTTTGACACCGCATATCTGGATGCCTGGTCGGATGGTGGGCTCCACCTGTAAGTGAGTGGCATTTGAATTTCGGGAACCGTGCCATTTCTCCTTTGTTTTTTCGTCCGAACCGCTCAGAGTTCTTCGTTCTTTCTCTCTCCTCTATCTCCGGCGACGCGGAGGCGATTCGTGGCGGAGCTCGATTCTTCGCCGTTTTTTCTTCGATTCTTCGGCGGCGGCCGTGAGATCCGTCGCCGCGCTCAAGGTGGTGAGTCTCCGCGCTTCTCCCCGTGTACGTTTTGTTACCCATTCCTCTCGCCCTCTCTCTACGCACCGCATCGCACCGAGCCACGCCTCTCTCCCACTCTCCGGCGACGAGTCCGGTGGACGACCTCCTCCCTCACCTCTCTCTCCGGCCTCCATCTCACCCCCTCGCTTCGGGTTGGTGCGGGTGTCTGCTCCGACCTGAGGTATGGCGCCTCCAAATCACGCGATGGGTGCCCAATTCGTTGGTTCCACCTTGGATTTATGATGGTTGTCGGTAGATCTGGATGCCTCTGATGCGTATCCGTAGATGAATTTGGGTATACCCCTGTATTTTTCGTCCTAGGGTTATGATTCCCCCCGCCCCCTTCATACTTGTTCGTCTGCTCCCAGATACTTCTCTGTGTATGTAGGCATATGGAGGTTTAGGCAAACTCGTGACATATTTTTCATGATGCTTGGATGATGCGAGCCATGGTTTTTCAGTTGACTCTGCTGCATGGTTTTGGAATTTACCTTCTTATTATGCCATGGACCAACATCAAGGTTTGGAGTACCCCGCTAGCTTCGGGTTCATGTTGTCCGGCCCGATTGGATATGAAAGGCGCGGCGGAGGGAAGGCGCGTCCCCGGCGTGTACCTGTTGTGGACATTGAGGTCTCGGCCCGTCATCCCCCGTTGCTTCTCCGCACGCGGGTCGGTGGAATTGTCCCCCAGCTTAGTATACACTGGTTGTCTCCTTCAGCGTGCGCGCAGCAAGGTGGTCAAGTTATATGTGCTGCTGGTAGTTCAGTTGTAGGTTCCGTTTTTTGTGAAGTTTTGATGCCTCCTGCGCGGTTGATTTTTTGGCTTTTGGAAGCTGTTTTTGGCTCGTGGTAGTTTCTTCGGGGAGAGTGGTAGGGATTTTCTTTTCGGATGCAACCTACATGCCTAGAATAGGCAGATCTGTTTGCATACCTACATGTTGTTGTTTGTTTCCATCATTTTTTATAGCTTGTGGTGGACTAGCTGTAATTTTTTTGTACTGGTTTGCTGAAGTTCATGCCCCTGATGTGGCATTTTGTATTAGGTTTTCTAGATGGCCTGCCCTGCTATGGATGGATTTTCTTTTGGGAGCTTCTTCATGTTTTATATAGTAGAAGTGTATGTAGGGATCTTGTTTTTTCTTTGCGATACCTTTATCACATATCCCTGCATTTCTAATATTTTTTTATCTGGTAGTTGTGTTCACCATATAAGTGTGATGTGTTTTGTAGAATTAGTTGGCGATGTAGACCGTTTCTGATGTCCATGTCTACTTTTTTATATCTGGCCACTAGTGAATAAGTTTATGTGAGAGCAAGCATTTAGATGAACATGCGTGGGGTTTTTTTGTGTGCAGGCAACAGTTTGATGGCTAGGAGGAAGGGAGTACGAAACAAGGCTGCTGTCAAAGGGAAAGCAGTACGGAAGCGTCACCATGTAAGTTCTCATGTGGCATAACTATGTGTTTCTTTTTGCATAATAATATTGCACATTTTCCCGAATCATCTATGTTGAACTTTAAATTTGATACAACATTTAATATCGTAGCACTCCGAAGTTCTTTGTTTAATGTTTTTTGCCATATATATGATGATTTTCTTGTGTCTCCAAGGTTTTATATTTCCATGTAGTTGCCATTGTCCTTTTTTTTCCTAACTACCTATTTTATGCCGCAATTACTGCCAGGTTTCCTGTTCACTGTCACCATATATATACATCCATTATACTTTGTGTTTCCAAGGATTTTTATTCCATGTATATGCCATTGTCCTTATTTTCCTAACTACCTTTTTATGCCGCAATTACTGCCAGATTTCCTGTTCACTGTCACCATATATATACATCCATTATACTTTGTGTTTATTCCATGTATATGCCATTGTTCTTTTTTGTTTTTTTTCTAACTACCTAATTATGATGTACTACTGTCGGGGTTTCTTTTTGTTCAGTGTCACCAAATATATATGCATTTTTATTTCTGGTTCCCTTCATAGTTTTACTTCCATGTAGATGGCACTATCCTTTTGTGTTTTGTAGCTACCTACTACTGCTGGTTTCATGCTTTTTCGCTATTCTTATTTTTCCACAGGGTTCCAGTATAGACAGGAATAGGGCCTCTCCAGCTCCGGTAATTAAGCTTTATGAAAGCTTGACTCCTGAAAAGCGTGAAGCGATAGTACAAATGGGGCAAGGCAGTTTACTGGACATTAAGTGCGAGCAGCTGCACAACCCAGTGATCAATTGGTTTGTTCAGTGTTATCAGCCAGCAAGAAGAGCTTTTGTTATCCCTTGTCGCGGTGTGATCCCATTGACAGACGAGTCTGTCCGTATAATGACGGGTCTTCCTCAAGGGCAGTTGGATGTCAAATATTACGCTGATTACACGTTAGAGGCTGAAATTTCTGCAAGGCTTTTCCCTGGACTAAGCAGTAGGCCAAGGGTTTCAGAACTTGCAAGGCTGGTTGAGCAATACGATGGTGCCGACGACACATTTAAGGAACTGTGGATGCTTTTCATCATGTCAACAATGATTGCCCCTACAACAGATACTAAAATGAGCAACAAATGTTATCCCATGCTGGTAGTTACTAATCTGCTTCATTTTCAGACATTTTTTTCCATACCATCCTGTGTGCCCATCTGAATTTATTGTCTCTTTTTCCTCCTTTTTCTGTGGCATGTATCTATTGCTTCCAAATTACAAAGGCCGACATTGCTCGTGCAAATGAGATGAACATCTGCAAGTTTGTTGCTGTTGAACTACATCAGAGTTTGTCCAATGGGAAGTATACAAAGGGTTGCTTGTCGTATCGCATGGTGAGTAAATTTTCCTCATTTTCCATGTTTTTACATGTAACCTTTTCTTCTTTTTTCTCTGTTATATATGTAATTTGTCTCAAATTTTGTTGTTGTTTTGTGTGGTAATACCAGTTGCGATATTTTGATGCTCTTGAGACAAATCATTTGGAGCTTGAGATTGAGGACGCTCCATTTGCTATCAACGCATGGTCGAAATTAGCCATCGATGCGGTCGGGGCACTTGATGCGCAGGAGTATGATACAACCACTTTTGGGGCAATGCAGGTATGCATTTTTTTGTGTGTTTGCATATGTGTTACACACTCTGTGTTTTCTGATTCAAGATCATGTATCTACCATATTTTTTAATATGTGTTTTTTATTTTGAATTTATGAAACAATACAGCTGAAGGATGAGTACAAAGAGGAATTTGCTACAGGGATGGCCCTTTTTGGTGGCCCTGATGGTTTTGATGCTTGGATGAAAATTAATACACACCCCACTTGCACAAAGAAGGTATACTAGCTTTTATGCCCCCATCTTTTTCTACTGCATATGATCTCTCGTACAGAGGATTTTTTCTTGTAGCAATCCCACAGTTTTTTATGGATAATTTAAGGTGGCGCAGTGGCGTATATGGCATTTTTTTAGCTTAACTATGTATGGGTTCATTTTAGCTTTTTTTTGTAAATAATCTGGTAGCCATTTCTAATCAATTTTTGCTAGCCATTTCTAATCAACATGGTAGCCACTTCTAAATAAGTTGGTAGTTGCTTTTTTTGTTGTAAATTACTTGGCCATTAAAGAAGCTAGCATTTTTAGGAGTGATTTACTGGTAGCTAGGACTAAGTTAAATGGCAGTTTCTGTTTTTTTACTGGCAGCTAGTACTAAATTAAATGGCAGTTAGTACAAGAGAATTTGGTAGCCACTTCTAAATAATTTGGTAGTTGTCTGCAAATAAGCTTTACTGGTAGCTAGGACTAAGTTAAATCACAGCTATGACTGTTTTTACTGGCAGCTAGTACTAAATTAAATGGCAGTTAGTACAAGAGAATTTGGTAGCCACTTCTAAATAATTTGGTAGTTGTCTGCAAATAAGCTTTACTGGTAGCTAGGACTAAGTTAAATCACAGCTATGACTGTTTTTACTGGCAGCTAGTACTAAATTAAATGGCAGTTAGTACAAGAGAATTTGGTAGCCACTTCTAAATAATTTGGTAGTTGTGTGTTTTTTGTGAATATTGTTTTTGGAATTATCTGGTTGTACAATTTTTTTGTTTCTGTTGTGTCTAATTGGTTATATCTGTTTCTTTTGTTGCAGCAAAGGATTAAAGCATCCACCTTAATGCAATCTTTTGCATCTGGACTCAATGGTTTGTTGAGTACTCTTGTTCAAGGTTTGACAACTATGAGTGAGTCAGATTTGGATACTGAAGTTAGTGATGATGAAGGAACTGATGATGAAGTCGAAGAACATGAAGACATAGAATTATCTTCACATGAAGCAGATCAGGAGGAAGGAAGAGGTTCACCAGCTGCTACTAAAATAGTTGGTCATAGAATCCGCCATTATGTGAAGGAGGTAGCACCTACAGATAAAGAAGTTCAGGGGAATGAATTTGTTCTTGTATATCCAGATGCAAGCAATAGTCCAGATGCAAGCAATAGTCCAGATGCAAGCAATAGTCCAGATGCAAACACTAGTGCTGTCGCATCCCCTTGCGACACAAAAGCTGATGAAACAAACAGTATTACTGCTTTGGCTAATACTAAAGATGCAAGTTATAGCGAATCTCCTCCTGCCATGCATTCACAGATAATGATTCCATCACTCGGTGACTTGGATACATCCGATTGCACGAATGAAGCCGAGGTGCGGGCTCGATTCACCATTAGAGTGTACACAAAGAGATGATGAAATGATAAAGGGGAGTGCGATTGGTCTTGCAGCGATGTTGAGCAAAAGGAAGAAGCATACCATAGGAACCTCGTCTAAAGCAAGTGCTCACACAAAGGACAATAATGCAATTGCAATAGAGCTTACTACACCAATTGGTCGTGCTGACTTGGACACAATTCATGAGAGGTAAGTAGTTTTGCTAAATTCATGTTTTGATAGCTTTCAGCTTCATAATGCCTATCCGAATTTTTAACACATACTTATCTCGTTAACAAATAGTGCAGAATTTGGCAAGCTGAAAATCTTTTTTGTGTTTGTGTTTTCCTGCAGTGATAAAATTGATTCTGAATGTAATGCCACTGGCCATGAAGTAGAGAAAACAGTGCACGATTCTAGGTGTGAAGTTGCATCCAGCAAATCCTTAAAGAAGAGGTTTGGTGTTTTTAATCATCTTTTTTTTGCACACTGGCCATGAAGCTGTAATTTTTACTTTTTTGGTGTTTTCCCTCCAGTGTTTTTTACTTTATCTGTATGCAGGAAACGGCTCAGAATCCCAAGCATTACACCGTCAAGGAAATCTCCAAGGCTCGCAAGTATTTCTGCTGTAAGCAACTCAGAGATACCAACCGAAGGTACAAAAACTGTTGATGTTGCTGTTGATGGAGTAGTAAGCAGAGATTCCATTGGTGTTTTTACGCAAGCTTCATCACAAGTGGATGGGAAGTCATTAAGAACAGCCATTGTACTTTCACCCACAGTCAGGTACAACAAACTCTCAAAATATGTCCGGAAGTGGTGTCGCCGATGGCAAAACTTTGAGTACCGCTATTGCTATTTCCCCATCTGTTGCATATATGACACCAGCAACCATTGCTTTAACCAGTAGCAACGAGAGCAAACAGATTGCATCAAGCGATGGGAAATGCAAGGACACCGCTATTGCAATCTCTCCGACTATTACTGAACAGCAGCAATTGATCCAAAGTGATGAAGGGAATCTGTGCAAGCCCATTACGACATTCGCTGATGCTAATAGATCAAGGAAACCATGGGCACTGTCTCCTCAAGTCAAGGCACGCCTAGGCATACTTGGCCTGCAGAGGGGCAGCCCTGCTACTGTATCTCCAGAAGTTGCAGAAGCTGTTCGGAAATTCTCCGAATCTGTGGTGAAGTCCGGTTTCTTGTCAAGGTTTGCTGCCAACCAGTCAAGCTCAGCAGGAGATGGTTCACGGAAAAGGAAGCATATGAGCGAAGGAACATCATCATCTGGTGCTACTAGAGATAACCGTGTTGGTATGTTCACTCCACCGGGTTTTGATCTTGGGTTCAGCTCACCAGACACTATAGTCAGTGATTCTCAAAAAGAAGAGTTCTCATCGCAAGAATATGCAGTTCCTAAGTCCATATCACCTATTGCTCCATTAGATTGGGCAGGTCCATCAGGTATTTCTTCTTTCTCTCCATTTCTTTTTATCACATGTATTTTTGCACTCGTTTGTTTTTTGCATCTCAGCATAGTTTTTGTGCTACTCGTTGTTGTCTTTTTTTACATGCCCCATGATAATAGTGTACACATGAGATTAAACATGTATATGCACATAATTAAAAATACACTTTTTTCATAATGTATATGCAGCTAGCAGGGATGATTTTGAAGAGTTTCAATTTTCAGAAGAAGTTCAAGCAGTTATCGCAGGAGATGCCGTTCAACTGAGCGAGAAAGGTATGGAAGAACTTGCAAGATATGAGGAATTGTCAAAGGCGTTCATTGCGAGGCAAAAAGCATTGCAAATTGCTTCAGCACCTTCAGTGTCATTAGGGGCTTCTAATCTGCATAGTGTCACTCCAAAGGTTCATCCATGCAAAGTTAGGGTGAAGAAGTCATCACACTTTATGCAGTCACCATTTGACAGTTCAATAAAAGTTAGTCCTGAGCAGGAAGAAATTTACCAGAAGCTCATGCTCAGTAACAAGCATCAGAGGCCAGTGAAATCACAGATTAGGACGTAAGCATTTTTTTTATGTTTTTTTTTCCAATATAGTGTGTTCTCATTTTCTACCTATCTGTATATCCATGCCTACAAACCAAAATGCAGCACATTTTGGATACTAACTTAAGTTATTTTTTTATTTTTCCTCATAAACATCAGGTACCAAATCATCAAGTACCATGATAGTTTCACGACCACAAGTGATTTAGCTAATTCAGTTCATGGAAGAGGTGAACTCTCAAACCACTGTATGGAAGTTGGCATTGAGTATCTTCGGCGCACCAACACTTCGGTCGGAAAGATGATTGTTCCGTACCAAGTATCTGTTTACTTGCTCAATGGGCAGTTCCAGAAGAAAGCACTTGTTTCCATGTTCAAGAGGACTGAGAATTATTCTCTTAGTGTGATGAAGCAAGTGAGTTTGTGTTTTTTTTTGTATTTACATGTCTACTATCTTTTTTAGCTATGGGGTGGCTAATCCACTTTTTTTGTGTGTTCCTTGTTTTATGCAGATCTCATTCCCTGTTTTGGAAGAGGTTCAAAAGGCAAATAAAGAGGGAAATCACTGGTACTGTTTGTCTATGAACTTTCAAGCTGAAAGGTTTGAAGCACTCGATTCCATGCGTTCTCAAGGGGATGAGTCGCTTGTTAGTCATGCAACTCGTCTTATCAATAATATCAAGGCTTTATGGGAGATACACTACAACACATCAAAGGTTCAGATCAAGGACTGGGAACTGAAGATCATAGATGTGCCAATACAGGCAAATATGTATGTCATTTTTTTCTCTTACATTTTCTTTTGCTTTTTTTCAAGATTCCCTCATTGTGGGTTTTTTCTTTTTTTGCGCATTGCTTATTTAATAATCTAGTTTTCCCCCTTTTTTTCATGTGAAAGTTTTGATTGTGGTTTCCACACTATCTATAATATCGAGAAGTGGGATGGGCAGAAGGTCCCTGCACTTGCAAAAGATGATGTGCTGAAGTTAAGGAGGATTTATCCATATAGATGGTTAACTGCAGATTTCAATGAAGAGAAAGATAGGTGGAGGTACAACCTATTCAACAATGTAATCAGGTAGGATATCTTCTTTTTTTCTACTTCTGTTAAATGCATTCTATAGGGGCATGAAGGTTCAGAAAATCAGGTAGGTGCATCAAAACTATCTGGTAGCATCAAAACTATCTGGTAGTTTTCTACAAAAACCTGGCAGGGGTGTTAAAATAATCTGATAGCTATGTCAGAGAAACATGGTAGCTACTTATCAAAAATGGCCTGATAAGTAATCTGATAGCTATATGTGTTGATCCTGGTAACTAGTCATAATTAATCTGGTAGGTATATCCGATCTTTTTTATCCTGGTAACTAGCTCTAATTAAAGACACACAGGAGGACTATCTGTGCGGTGCCACTGAGTAGTTTTTTAGCACGGTAGTTTTGTTTTCCATTCGGCTGGCTGACCATCCTTCGGCATGCTCTTGCTTTGCATGTAGCTTTTTAAATAGGGTTGTGCTACGCGGCGGCGCCGCATATATGTGGTTCCGTGCTGCCAAGTTCATTTCGAATGCTTGCCAAATTCTTGTTGATGGCTGCCAGGTTTTAATGTCTAATTGTCAAAAGTTTACTGATTCGCTGAGTACTGTGTTATCATCGCTGCTAGAATCCCATCGCCTAGCTGCCAGATTCGCAGCGCCTAGCTTCCATATTCGCAAGTCCTAGCTGCCAGATTCTCAGCGCATAGTTTGCGAGCCTCCAAAAAACGTAGCTGCCATATTCTCAACGCCTAGCTCCCAGATTCCTAACGCCTAGCTACCAATATAATTGTGCCTGTAAATTATGACTTCAAATTCTCTAGATATAAAATTGCAATGAATACCATGTTCTTAAAAATAGAGACAGATGCAACTGAAAATCACTCACGAGAGAGTAGTTGACAGGCAAAAACCATCAGTACCTCCATCGGATAATCAAGAGATAAGGTTAAACAGACAGATAAGATGTGAGGTGGAGTAGGCGGTGCCTATAGGGGGCCGATGTAATTTTCCATCGTGGCGCGCAAACTATGCATAACCACAGTTTGAAGCAACTGGAATTTTAAAAGTACATGAACACGGCACTGCCTAACACTACCATTTTTGGTACCAGCAGATATCTTATGTAATAAATAGACATAAATAGATATTAGTTCTCATTATTTGCCTAAAACAACTTGATAGGAATGGAGTCAAATAACATTACAGTAATCGGAATATGTCCCATAATTGAAGATCATTTTACATTCAAGAACAAATCATCAGTACTTCTTAATTCTCATCTGCGAGCTCTCCTCTCTGTGTACATGTCCTGAAATCATGTTGTGTGGAACCACACTGTTTGCAAACACGTATTTCTTTTCTCCCTATATCCAGTGGTTTTTGGAAAGCTTTCTTGCGTTTCCTACCCTTAGTGTTTGATACACGAGGATCTCGTATGTTGTTTGCTTGTGATGTTTCTGAAGGTTCTGCATCTGTGAATCCCCCATTGGGAGCTATGGCGATCTGTGTTATTCGCCGCGGATGTTGAGGAACCTGTTGATTTTCTTTTCGGCATGGTGGCTTGCGTGCTCGGGGTCCGGTGCTTGGTACTGTGGAGGGACTTGTTGTGTAGGACAATTTGCCTGGGCTGTTTGGGTAGATGGATTTTCTGCGGCATATCGTAGCACTTGATGTAGCTACTTTTTTAGCTCTTTTTTCTGTTTCTCTTTTAGTGCTGCCAAGTCTTTTTTCATAGCTTTCATGTGCATGCGAACTATCTTCCGGCCATCTTCTGTTTCATTCCCACACATTGCAAGACCTTTGAACTCGTTGCAATTCTATCGAAAGCCACATTTTCTTTCTTGATTCTTCTGGCATAACAGCTGGTTGTCCAGGAAGCTCTTCAACTAGATTTTCTTGTGCACTCCATGTCCATCTGCGGAGGACATATTTCAGTGGGAATTCACAGACTCCTAGCTGCACCATTGCCTGCAATTTTATGTCAAATTAGACATTTTTTCATCTTTTTTTCACCATTGAATCGAACACAAAGTATATCATGTTAAACGTTATCAAAGTACAGACTAAATGTATCAACGATTATGTTTTTTTACCTTGAGAATGTGACAACAGACTATGCCATCCCTTTCAAACTTGCAGCATGTGCATACGTAATTCTCATTGGGAGGATCGGCATAGACTTCATAGGCTCCGTTGTGGTACTTGTGGAACAAATTTTGTTATGCGAGTAAACCTCATATCTGTTTTCACCTATCGGTTTTATGTTATAAGACATGCTTGGATTGCATTTCAAACTGAAATCTATGATAGATGTTTTTGGTGTACAGTTTTTCCACCTGCTGCTCTATTGGGTGCCAACACCACTTTTTAGCCGTTAGGAGGGATGAATCTGATTCTTCCTTGTTCTCTGCTTTCATAATTTTTGCTTGAATATCTTCGTATCGGTGAACGAACTCAATCACTGAGTTTGTGGAAGTTACGTACTTTTTCGAACTGCATTGAAGCCTTCACTACGCTGAGTTGTACGTAGGAAAGGATAGAACTTGTGCATAAAGTATGCGGGGACCCGATTGCTTCTTTTTTATACGGAGCTGCAATTTTCTCATGCCCTTGGATATTAAATTTGTTTATCATTAAGGTCCATCTTGTCTCAAACTCTTCCGGTGTTAAGCTACAGTTGATGCAATCATTCATCTCTTCCCGGAGCCCTGGTATCTTTGCAACAAACGGGCCAACCTCTTCTGTTGCTTTGTCTACAATATGCCATCTACAGTTTTGATGTGTTGTGTTTGGGAACACCTTTTCCATTGCAGCACGCATAGAACCATCCTGGTCTATTATCATGTTTGTTGGGGCAACTCCATCCATTGCAATCAGGAACGACTCGAAAAGCCATATGTAGCTCTCGCTAAGCTCATTCTTTAGGAAACCGCAACCTAGTTGAATCGACTGACCATGATTGTTTATTCCAATGAATGGTGCGAGAGGCATTTTGTATTTGTTTGTCATGTATGTTGCGTCGAAAGATATACAGTCATTGAAGGACTTGTATGCTTTTCTTGCGGCACTATCTACCCAAAACAAGTATTGGACACGGTCCTCATCATCCGGTTTGTATCGGTAGTAGAAATCCTTGTCTCGCAACTTCGTGGCCTCAAAGTATGCCATGGTATCCTGCATATCAGTATACTTGTTTTCTGCTCGTAGCGTTGATCTGAAATTTGCCAATTCTTTCGGGGTATATGGCACACCTTCAACTGACTCGTACAGCGTAGCCATCACTTGCATCATTCTGCTTGTTTCCATGTTAACCGAGTGTAGGATTCTAATGAAGTCTTGGTCTTCTTGTGGTATATCCTTGTGTGAGCGTAAGAAACCAGTCAAGGACCACTTTAACAGAAGGGGTGATTGTGTTCATCACAGAATTCTGTCACTAACCGGCTTCCATTCCTGACCTTTAAAGCCATTCTAGGCTGGACGATCGGTCCTAACGTTGCTTGTTCTTCATTCTTTACGGCACAAGCTGGTTTAGGTTTTTGGGTATCTTCTTTTGTTTTTGCTTGGTGACCAGATTTGTGACAAACCAGAGCTGCTCTTATTAACTCACCAGTAACCTCAGATTTTTTTCTGTAGTTGTACCTTATTCCAAAACCCCTCCTGCGTGCAAATGCCAAGTAGTGCCGCTGGGCATCTTCAAGTGTATCGAATCTCATGCTTGCAGTTGGCGCATGCGGGGTTGACACTACTTCTGGATTTGCTTCATTGCCAATGTTCTGTCCACGTGGAGGAGTGTGCGACCACTTGGATTCCGGAAGTGTAATCTCGGTGTATGCTTGCCTCGGATGATAGAGCTTTGGAGCTGGCCACTTCATTGTGTGTTCTACGAGAAAACAAATGCATTTTTTTAGTAATGAGTTACTGCTAGTATGTGGATGTACATAAAACAAGTGATTAGGCCAGGGAGCAATAATGTGGTAGTTCTTGTCTTCTTTTTGCAATTATAGGTGGAAGTTGTTTCTGTGGAAATCTATATGGTTGTTTTTCCTTTTTTGTCTACCAAATTATGGTGGAATTAAGGAGTCTGGTATTTTGCTCATAATTAATATGGATACTGTTTGGTAGTTTATCTGGCAACTAACCTGGTAGTTTATTTTGGCAACTAACCTGTTTTTGTAAGTAAATTTTTGGTAGTTGCTTTTGCCAATTTATATATCTTTTCTGCCATGTTTTTTCAATGTAGAGCAATGTATATGTGTGGTTTTGCTCTGTTCATACTGACCTGTCTTACTGGATCCTGCATGATCTGATAAAGTAGCTGCTGGCACTTCCATGTCTATATTCATGTTCATCTCCTTTTCTGCGACCTGCAACAAAGTTTGTTCAAAGTAGTCAGTTTTCTAATTCTTCCATGTTTACCTTGTCATGGTAATGCAGGAAGAAGATCTGATCCTTTTTCCAATGTTGATCAAAGTAAGGTGCAGAAAGAAGATCTGACCCCTTTCAAAGTTGATCAAAAGTAAGGTGCAGAAAAAGCATGCAAGATTAATGTGGAGAACCAATATCTTGGCTAGTCAAGTTTCATTTTAGATTATGTGATGAGCCCTTATGTTTCTTCTACCAGATTTCTAGTCAAGTTTCATTTTAGATTATGTGATGAGCCCTTATGTTCTTCTACCAGATTTCTGTTTTGTTGGGATTTGCTACATTTTTCCCATCTATTTTGCTTGTTCATAGATACGAGAATACCGAAGTATTTTATGGAAGCTGATGATATTTCTTCAGTAACAAGTTGTTTTTTATGGATCAACCTACTGTGTTCTTCTCTACAAGATGAGTTTTTCTAGCCGATTTTTGAGGTGTGAGACAAGGGAGGTGAAACATGAATACTTTTTCCCTGTGAAAGGTGCTCATACCTGTATTTGGAATCTTCGAATTTTAGTGCTTGTAGACGTAGGAGGTCTTCAGTTTGTCTGCCATGGTTTTCCCCTTTCTTCAGATCCCAGTTCCTCGTTCTCTCCTCCAAGATCTGGTTTTCACGCTGATTTGTCTTGAGGAAGAAGAAGATCGACTGCGTAGGGACCACCTGGCTAATTAATGGGTGGGGCTGCTAGGAGAGCTGTCGGGAGGGAGGCATTTTCCAGCTTGCTACGCGCGCGCTCGATCCGTCACGTGGGTGGGCCCAGTCGTTTTGTCTTGGTTGAGAAGAAAACGCCGAACGTGGGTGGGCCCGGAATTCGTCGCACTGGGCAGGGGGAGATGTGCTGCGCCAGCCTAACGTGGGTGGGCCCTGAATCCGTCGCACGGGCAGGGGATATGTGCGGCGCCGCCGCGTAGTCAAGTCCTTAATTAATTTCTAGCTTTCCCCGATTAATTGCACGTATCGGCTCACTTTCTCCATCTCTATACGCGCGCGCAAGTGAAACACTTCCTTTTTCAAAATTTCAAATCCTACATCTATTTTGCCATCTACTAGCGTTAAAGGCCTACTACGCAAGTAGTTTTTGTTTTTTTTTTTTTTTTTTTTTGTACTAGCTAGCTTCTTCGATCGACTGGGGACGTACGAAAGTGACAGCTAGCTTCGTTATTGCTACAAGGAAACAAAAAGAGAGCTAGCTACCTAGAGTTTCAAATGATCGCGTGATTCGGCTCGCCTGCGGTCGTTCTATCGGCCGTGTGGGATCGAGCAGCTGCACGTCCACGACATCTTCTTAGAGCATCTCTAGCAGCCCGATCAAAAACAGAGACACCAAAAGTAACGTGCAACGTTAAATTAGCTTTGGGCCACGATTAACGATTTGTGCTCCCAACGTCTTGACGCATAATTTTTTTTATAGTTTATATAGTAGAATAAACATAAGAAGTCTAAAACGGAGCAACGCCTACTACCCGTCTCTTGTCGCCGCCGGTAAGGTCGATGATCCCAGCCATGTCCCATGGCAAACCTAGAACCGTCATCTGAGGAGGAGGAGGAGGCGGAAAGGTTGCATGCGACGCTACCGTCTCGAACTCCGACGTCCCGAACGTGATCCAATTGTATGAGTTGCGGGCGAAGGCTGGAGCTTCGCCTAGATCTAGCGGCAGTATAAACCGGAGCTACTAGGCCTCGTTGTGCCGCTCTCGACCCTCACGTGGCGTGGCAGGAGTTGAGGTACGAGCCTCCTCCTGTTAAATCCGACCATGGTACCCGCCGGCTCTCCTCCCACAACTAGCGCGCAAACTCCACAAGGATGTAGCGGCGCTGTTGCGGCTTCTTGCTGCCACGCGAGGAGCTGACCTCGTCGGCGTGCTTTGTCTTGTAGAAGGGCTAGCTTTTACCCATGGCATCGGTGATAAAGTGGGTGGCGAGGGCTAGGGAAATGGCAATGGCATGAGCGAGGAAATGGTCACCGTTAGTGCCCCTTAAAAAGGGTGGGTTGCTGCATTGTCTTTAATGCCCTAGCGCAGGTGCACGGAAAACGAGGATCACCTTTAAAAGCATACTACCTCCGTTTCAAGGAATAAGGCGCACGCGCATTCCAAGACGAACTTTGACCATAAAAATTGAGCAACAAAATCTAATTATATTATATGTAAGGATTCGTATTGAAAAGCACTTTTTAATGATATTAATTTCATACAAATATTATTTATCTATTTGAAGTAATTCTTGGTCAAACAAAAAGCTCGTAAAACGAGGACGCCTTATTCCTTGAAACGGAGGTAGTATTTGATAAATCCATATGGAAAACATGTCTACATACGGACAGTGTCATCCACTCCTCGCCATCATCACGGTCGAGCGCATGCACATTAAAGGAGCATCGTACATCATCGACTATAGCGATACACATCCATAATATCCTACCCGATATGCCTATCTGAGGCCGCCACAAGGTACATTTGGACCTTACATCCTTGGCGTAACCACCGCTTTCACCCACATTTGCGGCGTGCTCCCGCGCCTCCATGCCACCCTTTTAGTAGACGGCGTAGTTTGTTATGCTTCTCCGGTTGCACGTCGCGACTCACTTTCTCTCTATGCGCAAGTGAAAGACTTGCACATATATGTTCATTTTTGAATTCCAAATCGTATGTATTTTCATCTAGCGGTAAAACATGTAGATAACTTTTGTACTAGCAAGGACTGGGGATGTAGGGACCAAGTGCCAGTTAGCTTCGTTGCTAAGGGAAAAAAAAAGAGCAAGCTAGTTTCCAATGAGCACGTACACGTAGAGATATGGTGGTAGTGCAAGTAGGCTAGGTAGCTTCAAACGGCAAGGTCATGTCACCGTGGCCTTGTGTATGTTCATCGAGCCAGCTAAGATTATTGTGTTCAGTGCAATGCATGCATGTATGTATGTACGTGGATTCCGATGCATGGCTCTTTGTCCGAATCGTAGCTAGATCGATTCCCCCCAGCGTGCAACTACTACCCCGGGTTACTATGAACTTTTCATTCATACAAAGATCGTCCCTCCGCTCTCATGAAACATATTTAGAATTTATCAAAGTGTCGATGTATCAGAAATTCAATTCGGCACATATAAGGGAGCATATGCTCTTGCCACCGGAAAAAACATTTTGAAATGTTAAAAAATTCGAACAAAAATTTTCCCCCTTACGTATCGACATTTTACGTGCGCACATCAAGTTTTGCGAAAAAAAAAAATATTTTTTGTGACTTGTGTGAAAAAGGTAAACAAAATGTCTCATGCACAACCTTTTTCTACATCAAAATTTGTCTTTTTTAAAGATGACACTTAAAATGTCTGTTTTCTGTGAAACCACTTTGTGAACATGTAGAATATTGAGATGTACCCACTAAATTTTGTGTTCAAAATTTTCAAAATTTTGAAAGTGTATTTAAAAGGAAGTTTAAAAACTGGGAGCATTTGCTTCCGGGTGCCAAAACATCACTCCCTGTTAATTTAGTGTTTACATATATTTAAATTTGGAGAAACCTCCAGCATGTTTAATGGGACGGAGGGATTACCATTTTTTCGGTCCACACGGTCATGATTGCAGTATTGTCAAGAAAATCACCTGATAGTTTCTTGCCTAGTCTGCGCTCCTAGAGAAGATCATCCATGCCGACGACGGTGTATGGGGTGCACATCGAGTCCGGGCCAGCCAACATGTCCTCGGCGCTGACAACCGCGGTTAAGGTTGTCTCGAATCTGTCTGATTTTTTTTTGAACGGTACCAATGTTTCCCGTCGGGCAAGGAGAATTCCGGTTTTCGACGAGATTCGTTGATCTACATACAATTTACTATCTACATAAATATAAATTTAGAGAAACATCAAACATGTTCCATGGGACGGAGGGATTACCATTTTTTCGGTCCACGTGGTTATAATTGTACTATTGTCAACGATAAAATCACTTTATAATTTCTTGACTAGTCCGCGCTCATAGAAAAGATTATCCACACCGACGGTGGAGCCGACGATGCACATGGAGTACGGGCCAACCTACGTGTCCTCGGCACTGACAACCGCGGTGAAAGTTGTCTCGAACACACTTGACTAGGAAGCGTCACGCGAGGGGCTCTGGGGCGACTCGGGCGGCGATGAAACCCTAGCCACCGAGCCCCATCTCCACCGCCTACATCCCCCTTGCCGCCGCTAGAGGAGACCGACGGAAAGCCGGTGCGAGCTGCCAAGGACGGTGGTGGCAAGGATCTCGTTGCACCCGGGGCGGCATCCTCGTCTGGTGCGGGACTCTACGGGTCCTGGCGGCGGCAGGCGCTCGCGCGGTGCTGTTGACCGTCCTCCTTGGTCATGCGGGGCGGTGAGGGGATTGTAGACAGCGGTTGCAGCGCGGGGGTCACCCCGTTTGATCTCCGCCAGATCTGAAGACGGTGACTCCGCACCACGCGGATCCCACCACCTGGGCTTCGATTCCTCCGGATCTAGAGCCCTCTCGGGTTGGTGGGGCGGGGCTCTGTCGCGGAGAAATCCCAGGCCGGCGGCGGCCGGCATTGGCGACGTCTATGACGCCGCTTTCCTCCTTGGGGGCTACGTCGAGGTACATCGCTTTCCCCTCCTTCCCTTACCCGGGTGAAAACCCCAAGTCCTTCGGATTGGGCGGCGGCGACGCTATGGCGTCGTTCTCCTCCTTGGAGGCGCCACCTTGGGTCTGTGGAAGGTGGTCGGCGTTGTGTGCGGTCTGGTCTGCTTGTGGCGGCAACTACGGAGGAGTTGCGGTGGCGTGGATCTTCTTGCCGTGTCTTTGGTGGTGACTTGGTCCAAAAGCTTGTGTCTTGCCGATTGGTTGGTGTGGTGGCCGGCGAAGCCGTTTGTGGAAAACTCGCGTGTAGAGATGGTCGTGCTCAAGGATTTCTTGTACGACGACTTGGCCTATGTTGTGCATCCGTGCTCTAGTGTGAGCTGCTCTATGAGTCAGGATGAAAAGGCAGGGGCCTTCTTCGAAGGTGGAAACGGATTTCACACCGACGGTGTGTCGCGTTGGAAGGTCATGAAGGCAGGATCTTTCTCCGGCAGTGTGTTTGTCGTCTTCACGGCGTAGTCCTGGTTTAGTTTTCGTTTTGCATACACAAAATGAGACCCATGCAAAGTATTCTTATTTTTTGAGGGAAGAAGCATGCAAAATAAGTATTGACGCCGCCGCATCATATTTGTCCTTGTAATCCTCGTCGTGGATTGACGCATGGATTAACGTCTTCATATTTAATGTCTTCGATCTTATGCACAATTGCCCCACAAAAATGGGACATATTTCGTCGATCCATCTTCAGCCAATGGAACAACATCTGGCGAATTGCCCCACAAAAATCGATCATGCATCTTTTTCTGTCGCTCTGGACTCTCCCCATTCTTCTCGAGACTCCAAAACATTCAGACGCCGCTGCTTGCCCATCGAACCTGGCCCTCGCCGGCCACCCAAACCTCGCAGGCTGACGATGCAGCTCCGTCTCCTCACCCCCAGATCGTTCCCTCGCCGCCGCCGTTCAGGAGGGCCCCAAATCGGGGATCTTTGCGAACCCTAGCAACGGGCCTGCCGGCCGGCGTCGAGTACAAAGGTGCCCGGTCTCGCGTGGTTCGGCTCGCCTCTGGCTGGCCTTGCCGTCGATTTACCGGTCGTGGTAGCCGCTGCTCGTCCAAGGCAGCAAGGGCTGCTCCTAGCCAACCCCGGCGATCGGCCGCCTCCAAGGTCGCCGCAGCGCGGGAGCTCCGGCACACCGCGATGCGCTGCTTCCACAACTTCTTTGCCTAGCCGCGAGCGCGGCATCTGAAGGCCGGGTGGGCGCGTCCATGATCTGGAGGAGCTTGCCCCCAATCCACACGGATGCCGTTCAGGAGGAGCTCGTCCTCAACATCAAGGTGAAAATTTTCCCTTTTACTCGATTCCATGCTCGCTGCCAAGTTTCACAACGAAAGAATATTTCAAAGTACTCTCTCCGGTCGGATTTAATCGGAGGGAGGCCTGCTCATACATGTGATTAGCGAGTGGCTGCGTCGATTAATTAGGTCCGGAGGTAGTAGTTGATTTGGATCCTGCGTCCAACGCAGTAGCAGCAGCAAAGGCATGAGTGAAGAAGGAGCAACAGTATCGTTGCTAATGCTGCCGCTGCTTCATGTCTCTTTGAACGGACTCGACTGACCACTCCACGGCAGTACGGCACCGAATCGATCTTTGCTTTATTTTCTGCTTCATAGCAGAGTAGATCGTGTGCACCTGGCTAGTTGTAATATGCCGGCTACCTTGTCACAAATCGTTCATTCATCCGAAGCAATAAAACTTAACTCCTATCTATTTTGAAGTATGTATTATTTGTTTAAGTGAGTGCTGCTGAGAAGCTAGTAAATATTATAGAGGTACCAGGGCAATGTTAATCTACAAGTCAGAAGGATCCTTGCTCCAGCTTAGTTCTGTATATCAACGTTTTCCCAGTTTTTCTGACCGATATTCAACACATATTGTGTACACTACTTCACCAGATTATTCACAACTCACGGCACATGCACGCTGAGTTAAGTCTACTAGATTTTCACTTATGGCACGAGACGGACTAATTCAAACTCAACAAGTTCAGTAAATAAAGGAAAAACTTAGGTTAAGCGCCAAGATGTTTTTGTTCCCTGTTAGATTCAAATAGGGATCAGATATAAATAATGTAAACAGCTGTAAGCTATTTATTATTGAAGATGTTTGCTAGGTGGCTGTTTTATTTTACTATTATTAGAAATAAAAGTAATTCAAGCATATGTAATCTACCTAGGTGCAATACTCATACAACGGCGACAATGTCGAAGCTCATCTGCAATGGATGACTGAGCCTCTTCACCTATAACCGCGCTGCCACCAGCATAAGCTTTCTTCCGTTGTAACTGCCTCAACTTCACAAGAGAAGGTAAAAATTATTTCTGCAACTTTCCCACTCATTTGTATAGATGTTGGATCAATTTTGATGAAAAATGCCATCTCAGTTGTTGTACACCCACATCATGAATTCTAGGTTCCTTTAACACTGAGGAACCGACGACCCGGTTGCCATAGGCATGGACGAGAATGAGGCCAAGATGGTTGCTCCCAAGGACCATCGAATCTGTATAGTTATGCTCCGTGTGTGGCCTGCTTGGTTTTTTCTTACATGTATTGTAGAACGATTACTTTTGTTAACGCATTCCGTTCTCCTGAATTGTCCTTCCATTCCTATACAATTGTAGTAACTTGATGGGCTGCTAAATAGTACAAGTTGGTGTCCTAGCATGGACCGTCCATTAAGTAGTATTAGTGAATTCTGAACTAGCTGGCATGATTGTCCGTAAACTATAATTGGGGAGAGTCGCATTGTTGGAACCAAATATTGCAGAGCTTTATTCATCAGGATGAGTTGATGACTGGTTGATAAGAGAATGACGATGACTATTGTCTTTCCTTTCCTGAAATGTTATCCCCAAACAGATCAAGCGTGAAAGTGAAGTTTGATATTTCTTAAGAAGTGATCATGGTTTAATAATCTATTGTTTTTGAGTTCCTGAAAATTTTATCTATCGGTAGAAGAATTCTTTAGTTACTTTTTATTCACTCTGTTTCTGTACTAACTGTCAGATTTGCTACCTGACAACCTGATGCTTTTCTTTCTATAATGCATATATGCATAATGGAACTTGAGTTACTAGCCCAACAAGTGCAGATCCATGTTCATTTTACTAAGCAGGTCATCTTTTTTTGTTAGGTGTTTGTGTCCAATAATTTTTTGGTGCTATTTATAGTCTCATTCTGGTGCTATTTATAGTCTAAATCTGGTGCTATTTAATTCTTATCTCTTAACTCAATGAATGAGTGAATTGCCCTAGCATGTTAGTTAGCTTGCTTCAGTTCATTATACTATAGAAAACTGACATAAATCAAGCAGGTTGGCTCAAATTAAAACTGTAAGAAATGAAGTATTTGTCATTCTATTAAACCTGACTTATCAACACTGACATTGTTTTGTATGCAAATTAATAAGAGGGAGACATGGAGCAGCCATCCCTGATAGCCTGTCAATTTTTAGTTTCTACCTGGTGTTTTAGTCGACTAGTGATATTTATGCCACTTTGACACAAAATGGCTACTGTAGATTTTGAATGCTTCTGTTTTATTTAAGTTGCCACGTTCTGCATCTATGTATATGTTGGTGTCCATAGTTTATTAACAGGAAGGTGCTAATATGTCAAAATTCTGGGATAAATTGCTATCTGTATTCTTAAGTTTGGTTCTCACCATATAATTTTCGTGCGAGGGTGTGGTATGGTTGTAGAGAGGCTGGAACTAGGTGAACAATGCAGCTGCTCTCTTTCTAGCACCTTTACTATGCGATAACAATGCATGCACTGAAATCTTGTAACACATCATTCATCATGTGTTGTAACAATTGACTTTGTGCTTGACATTCATTGTTAAGTTATGTGGAATTGCTCTTTGTTAGACCCCCATGATGGAGTTGAATTGTGTGTTACATGAGTTGTGTTGTTTGCACATACTCTGTTCTTCTTTTTCAAATATACTACTATTTTCTTTGTGATGTGGATGTCCAAAAACCATCATAGGGTCATGCCAAATTTTCTAAGACTTTATTTCTTTTCTGCTTCATAGCAGAGCAGATCGTGTGCACCTGGCCAAGTGTATATGCATCGGAATTCTGTAAGGCAGATGACAAGCAGAACACAAGAGCTGCACAGGCACATGCTGAGGCGAAATTTATAAGTATTAGTGGCGAATGAATGGGTTTGCTTGGTTAATACTACCTCTGAACCGATTAAATTGACACCAACTCATGAAGAAGGTGTGCATATGTATGATGTATGCGTGCTTTGATTTAAATGGATCAGAGGGAGTATTAGTTAATAATGGTAAAAATGAAATTTTGGTTTTGATGCCAAAATATATAAGTATTGAACGAAGATGCTATAACTGACAATCACAATTTAGAATTTACACTATTAGCATATGATTTTTCCACAAATTTGTCTTGCTTCTCATAATTCTTTGGGAGAATACTTGCTGCTGGTGCACCTATGAGCTGTTCTATCTGTTTTCTCCAATAGTTAATATATTAGGGGTTCTAGTCATTCTTATGTGTGGTGAGAGGGAACTTGAGTTACTAGATCAACAAGTGAAAATCCATGCGCATTTTACCGAGCATGTCATCTTTTTCGTTAGGTGTTTGAGTCTAATAATTTTATGTTGCTATTTGTAGTCTTAATTTGGTGCTATTTATAGTCTACATCTGGTGCTATTAGTTCTTATCTCTTTAGTCAATGAATGAGTGAATTTCCCTAGCCCGCTAGTCAGCTTGCGTCAGTTCAGTGAAAATTGTAGAAACAATTTAGCTAGACCAACATGATTGGTATTTCAACCTGCGCTCTTGATTTTTTTCCTAGTACCTGTCTTGTTCAGTGAAAATTGTGAAATTATGTTCTGCTAAGAAGCACATATCTACAATTGTGTTCCATATTAACTTCCATGTAGGTAATTACCGTCCAGATCGTCAAAAGGAAGAATAGAAAGGTTGCTCTCTTTCTTTCAATGCATCCTAGGTCAAGTGTTGTGATTTTTGCAAGCTTCGGTAATTACCCAACCCAAGTGAAGTGGTTGTATGATTTTAGAATGCCAAGAAAACTTCCTAACCTGTAGCATAACAACATCCAAACACTTTTGGTTATCCAATTGTGGTTGAGAGGCTCTTTTGTATTCTGTCTGTGTGAGAGCATGTGTGTGATCTCATTCTTTTCTTTTCTGTATAAATAAAAAGAGTTTCTTGCCAATAGTCTTGTGATTTACATAGAGCCTAGACATTGGATAGTGTCGGCAAATCTGCTTCATGAAATCGGCGATTTGATTTATAGTTATCAACCAAACACTATGTTTCTCGGTAGTGGGACATGTAGTCATGTGTCTCTACAATTTCTCTTGTTTTGAAGGTCTTTGTTGAAGTCATCAATTGTTACCTTCCAGTTTTATATCAATGTCATTACCTAGTTTAACGAGTTAAGATATCCGAGTAGAAGAAAAATAAATAACAAGATAAATAGCTCAGTAGATAACATTATCAACTCCTTACCAAATATGTTAATTGACCATCGTTAAGGAAGGGGTTCCTCTTTTATATGGTCACTTAAATGTTCCTCTTTCATTATTGCCAGAGTGACCTCGGGCAAGTTTTGCCATTTTGATCTCGTCTTTGAGAAAGAGGTTGATCTTTCACACACGTTAAAGTTCTGCAGCTTCTTCTCTCTGCATAGAAGGTTTTTTGGCTGACCTCGAAGATTAGATGGATTTTTAATCTAAATAAAAATCTTAATGTATGCATATGATTGTAGTGCTCTTGCGTTTGGAAAGGACATAATCAGTAGCATGTTTTAACTGCAGATGTAGAGGAATAAGAGAATATCATTCCAACACCAAGAAAAATGGTATTCAGATTTCTTCTCTTGTTTATATTTTTCAGTTCATTCATTTGCATTTCTTTAATGTGACTGGACATGGACCTGGACATGCAATTGAACAATCAAATGACCAGCTTCAAATTTGCTGTGTGGACCCATTCTTGCCCACATAGATTTGGACCTTGCATCTTTCTTGTGTGCTATTGCCATGAGGGCTATTAATTGTACAAAGAATTGACATTGATATACATATTTGCAACACAGGACCATGGCTAGAACCTTATAATTGTCATTCGTGTTAAATTCCTTGCTTAAATGCTCGATCTAGTTGTGCCTGAAATGAATGCTTCTGTATGTTGGCATGACTTTGTTTTGTCTTTTTGCTTATCTTTCTAGTTTGTTATAGCACCTGATGATGTGTTCTCACATACCCTGTTTATTCCACTTCAGGTTTTGATCCACGCTTGCACAAATGTCTCAACCTTGTTTTATTTTTGAGAGCTAGAACTAGAATCATTGCAAATGCTCATGGGACCAGAATGGCATATTGCATAGAGAATGAATCTCCCATAATATATGAACTCTACCAATTTAACTATGTTATTTAAGATCTTTACCATGTGGCATGTTCACTTCGGGATGTATTGGCTTTGCTTTTATGAAAAATCAGATTGAGACAATCTGCAGCGCATGTTATCTTCTATGTAAGATATATAGATCATCTCTTATCGCAAATTACTGACACTTCAACTTCCCTGTTTATGGGCCTCTAGTTGCCACCCATTATCTGCGGGTGCAGCAACCTGCCTGTGATTGGTGCGCTCGCTCCCTCCAGATGTCAGGTTTATGACCTCTATCATAGGTATGTCCACCGACATAGAGTTCATGAGGTTATTTAGTTGGATGGTCCAGGAAACATCATCGGTTGCTAGTTGTATTTGTTGAAGTCTTTAGTGGCCCTGCTTTGATTCAGCAAAGATGCATCGGTAAATCTTTTTCAGTTTTCTCTCTTTCAAACTTGTACAAGTGATGATACAATATTGACTCCTAAATTTGAAACCTACTATTTGACTTGTTAGTGTACCGAAGAATTAATGCTTTATGATTAAAACTATACAATTTGGCATTTGACCCTATAATAAACCATATATAAGCTGCATTTGTAATCACCGTGTGCTTAGCAGCTGCTTCCATGTGTATCTACTAGCCTGGCTTATTCTTGTACGTGTAGATGATTAGTGGAGGAGGAAGCGGTCTACCGAACTGAACCAAAATCCCCTCCTGCACATGTAGGAAAGCAAATCACCCAAAACAGGGCTATTATTCTTATGATTTGCGCCTATGATTGATCCAGTTGCACATTATATTTCTTCTATCTTGTGATCGATAATTTTGACCTAGAATTTCTGCTTTGTGCTCATCACCGATACAAACTGAACCGAATTCTCAAAATGCGGTGACTTTACATTGGCAGGTGACCTAGGAGTACCGTGGCGCCTCACACACTGCAAAAGGCATGACGATAGAAGCCATGCCAGAAGGTAATCTCGTTTTCCTCTCCACTAGCTAGTTTCAATCAAACTATGTATCATTTTCTAATCTGTGTTTTATTTTTTTTGTGTTACTTGTTAGGGTCGAAAGAAGATGTTGTGCATCTCACCTAGGCAACCCCGTTGAGTGTCAACTCAGCCATCTTGTGTTTTTTTTGTGTTAGGCCGGTGGTGTCGACAAGGGCGTTGGCAGGCCGGCACTCTCGCAACCCTGTCTTCCTCATGTGGTAGGAGACCTCGTCCCGCTATCGCGGGATGGTGTTGGGTCCGGCGACGAAGAATTAAGTGTTGCCGAGGACAATCACTAGCAAGGTCCGCTCTCTTTGCCCATCTTACTCATACTAGCAAGATCCCATCTTGATCTGATTCGATTTGACTTTGGTGTGCGAAAAAATGAATGGGGAATGCATATCAGATTTCCAATTCAGCCAATGATTTCCTCCATCACAAAAATGATTAGAGAATCCTCATGTTGGATAACTAGTTTGAAAGTTTTCACGTCAAATAATTGAAAGTTTTCACGTCAACTTATTGAGCCTTGTTGTTCATGGCTTGCACTCTTGTGCACACCCTTGCACTTCCTGCTATTGTGAGTGCCACCAATACAATTTGGGTATTTTGTGAGTGCTGCGTCGACCACTCTGATGTTCGGCTACTACTACTACCTCCTGCAGGCCTCCACCATAGATTGTTAGTGAAAAAGTGCAGCTTTCACGTTTGATGAATCACGCAGGATGCAACATGTATTACTGACGCATGCTTACTTGCTCGATTAATTTTGCCTGCAAATATTGCTTCTTGTCAGCATGCAATCATGGTTTTTGAGCCGTTGTATAGTTGTATGTAGCTTTCTCAAAATCATGGCTACTCCCAACTAAACAACGACTGATGGCGGCTATACAATGATTTCCGTCGACTAATCACTGAGTCACAGGGTTGGCGAATCACATTTGAGTCGGGAGTCAAAAACCTTGCATGTGCTTGAACCTGACATGCACTTGATTGATTAAATTGTGTGCTCGAGTAGAGAATTGCACTGCATGTCATATTTGGAATTTTTGACTGATTGTCAAGTGAATTATCAAATTGATGAATCACCTACCTTGTGTTGACTTTGGTAGGATTCTTGAATTTCTAGCTTAAACCCTGATATCTAAATGGCTACTTATGACCTCTAGGTTTTTTAATAATCTTGATCTTCTAGAATACTTAATTGTCTAGTACACACTATGCTCATGCTAATATTCTTCTAATTTGTCGTCAATCTTGTAAAACATGCATGATCACCAGAGCTGCTCAAAAGGATAGTTCTATTCTTTTTGTATCAACTCCTGATGGCCCAATGCCACATACAAATGAGCATATTCTTCTAGCTCGACAAGTTTCAAATTTTGAGAACTCGTGTCTAGCAATTTGTCTGTTTAGCATGTTGCTTTTGCAATAGTGAGCATACGGACTTTTATTTTTCCTGTTTTTAAGGTTGGTCTGCCATTACTTGTTTTCTTGAACAAAGTTGACGTTGTTGAAGAATTGGATATATTAAAACTTGTGAAGATGGAGCTTCCAGCTATGCTAGCATTTTTCAGTTACCAACATGTGTTTTTGGTTGGTCCATAATGTTCCTGTTCTTAAGTGTTATTTCACTGTCTTTTTCTATGATTGAATGTTATTGTTGATCAAGTCACCAACTCGTTGTTTTGAGATCTTGATGTATTGGCACATGTTCTGTCCACTTAAGCAAATGCCTGATGACCTGACCTGACAACATTTTTAAAAAGTTAATCAATATATTTTAAGTTATAAAAAGAAGCTAACATTTCTTGGTCTTCAAAGGTCATGTTTCTTTCGCTCAAGAATTTTGTAGTCCTTCCGATTTCTAGCCGATTTTTCTAGTTACTAAGAGAGATTAAATTATGATCAGGCAACATGTTGATAAATTATCCTACTATTGTGATTATTAGTAGAAGCTTGACACTCAACCTGGAGTACCAGGTGTTGAGATACTGATTTTTTCTATGTGTTTTATTGTTGGATTCTAGTGAGTGTTGCCTTACATCTTGATCATTATCTCCAATCCATTTTTCATTATATGATGAGGGGCTACGAAGCTGTTCGTCAAGGACTCGTGGTTGAATTTTTTTTTTGTTTCTCGTTGTCGAAAAGGACAAGCATTAATTAGTTCTTGGTCTTTCTTCTTACAAGTGAAACAGTCATTACAAGTGCAGATTTAACCTATCTTTAGTCCAAGCAGTATTTAATACATCAAATGGATTATTTTCTTTTAAAACCTCTTGTTATTGATAGACAATATATATGCATGATGAGTCACTCAGCTACTGAATTAAAGCTGACATACATGCTCACTATAAAGATATTGGACACGCCAAGCCTCTTGATGCTTGTTGCTTCTTCATGCTTTTTGTTTACTGATCTAGGCAGCTCGTTTGGATGATATATGGTGCACAAGTGTAGTCTGTTGTTTTTCTTGATGATAGATAGCTGATGTGCATGTCAAACTCAGTTTCTTTCCTACAGGTAGCTACCTGATGTCCATACTAGCTAGTTGTTGCAGATTTCTAATTATTTAGTGGGCATATGCAAGCACTAGACCTATTTCTCATTATTTAGCTATCAATCAATCAACATTCTTTTTCTCATTGATTCAATATCATACGGATATTTCTGAACCTCATTTATCTAATATCGCTGGATCGTCTGCTAGGTGCTTGAACCACCGTCTAAACCATCTCAAGAAGATTTAGAAGACCCTCCGGTTCATATTAATTGACTCTAATATGGATGCATCTAGACACATTTTAATTCTAGATACATCCATATTGAAGTCAATTAATATGAATCGGAGGGAGTAACAAATATTTCTCTCTTTTTATAGTACACCATTGCAGGTATACTCTCCTGCACGAAAAAAGATTTTGGCAATGCTCACCAGGATGATGTTCTTAGTAGAGTTAAGATTGATGTTCCGGTCCTATTTAGTCCCGACATCATTTTGGCACTGCTATCTTGTGCTAATACGAGCTCCTTGCGCGTCTTATCTTTTAGTCAAATTTTGATGTTTGTGTTCTTGGGCATGGGCACACGGCCTCTCGTTCCTTACTCCCAAACGTTCTTTCTGTGAGCACTAGTGAATGCATTTATGTTGCTATCAATGTGATCTCGCTTCTGGCTTCAATCTTTGTATGCTATTTCGCAATCAGATTCGTTTCTTATGTTTGGATACAAGGCGGAATGGTTTAATGAAAGTGTTTTGCTACCCGTGTCCTGTTACCAACTATAATTTTTGTTTTGTTCTCTTGAAGGTAAAGAATGGACGAGCCACCGATCGTCGTTGGACTAGTGGTACCTGCAGCGGTTGAAGTGGAACTGGTTCATATTCTTGGACCTGATGGATGTGTAGCTAGCTAGCTGATCCATACTTACTTTGGTGGGCAGTGTGTTAGCTAATGCTGGTTCATAATCAAGCCCAAACATGTTGTAATTTAGCCTTGTCGACAGAGTTGGTACTTAGTAGGTTATGGTAGCTGGTGGACTGTGGAGGTATTAGCTATCACATATCTGAGTTGCTAGATTTTGTATGTATAGCTTGTAAAATTTGATCAATAAATATTTATTTTTTGGGATTTTTCATATGTCCACACGAGAAGACTTTTTTACTGCTTTCTGTGGTTGTTCTTGTGAGTCTCAGTAATTCCTTGTTGCATGTGTGCCTTTGAGTATATGAATTGAGCACCCTCGCCACTATATGTGTACGAGTAGAATGCAAAAGTCTAAACTCCATGCACGGTGTAGTCGTCCTTTTTATCTTCGGGTCATGAAGTTATTGGCACTACAAAATTGAAAAGGGTATGCAAATTTCTTCGAATGGTAAAATAGTCTACAAAAATTAAGGACGCTGGTAAAAAATGTCCCTTGTATCTCCGTGTCATGGAAGTTAGGCGTTAATTAATTACTCAGAGATTAAAGAGTTTCCAGTCTACAATAATACAGATAGAGAATCGAGGAGGCGCCCATCAATTACTCTATATGGTTAATGGCACCACGTGATTAATGAGAGAATGCCAAGTCATCGATCCATGACACTTCGTATCTGAACCGTACGTGTATATCATCCTCTCCACTCATCTTTGGTCATCTTGCTTACCTCTTTTCCCTCCAACCATGGCTGCAGTCCATAAGTAGAAGCTCGTCGTCACAGTCCGCGTGCGGAGAGCGTGTGTGACTTAGACTTTGACTTTTACTTGTCGAGGAGAGGAGAGGAGACGAGAGGTGAAGGACACTCTCAGGTATCGGAGGAAGAAGACACTTTGCCGTCCTAAAGATCTTCCTAATGATTGTGTCCACGAGCTCTTGTTGCAGGTAATCCATCCATCTTCCCGTGGATATTTCTTTTAAGTTTTCATTCTTGGGTTTCAGATTGAGTTGTGCATCCCTTGTCCCTTGGATTTGTACTGACCGGAAAAGGGCCACTGACGGGTATCTCTAGAATCAATTTATCCTCTAACATCACCTCTAGTTGTATCCAAATTTTCTCACGCTCAATCCACCCAATCCCACCTTAGATCAAGATCACAGTATGCCCATTGAGGAGGCGAGGGACTTGCCAGGATCAGCGCGGACACAGCTCGAATCGTCTCCACCGAGGTCACCTCCAGCACGGCTATTGTGCAAGGATGAAGAGGGACATGTGCGGCGAGGCTCACAGCGCGCCATCCTCCGCGGTCATCGGCGTAGGTGCTGCTAGACGGCTACTGAGAGATGGGGAGGCCGCGCCGCGGGCTACGGACAGGGAGAGGTCGGAGGCCGTGAGGCGCTCGATGAACTGCATCGCGTGGATGTTCTCTGTAGAGGGGATCAGCCGCGCTGGATCGGGCCGCAGGTGACGCCCGTCTGAAGCTATGTTTCTCGGTGACTGGATAGTGGCTCATACAAACTTTGGTGCCCTGGAGGGTATTTTTGGATATTTAGGCTTGTATTACCTGCCTCTAATGAGAGATATGAATTAGGCATAATATTTTACGAGGACAATGAACAGAGAGACTAGGTGTATTCAGGTGATCAGTTCCATTCTTTTTAAACTCCAAGTCATGGTATGACGAGGCTGGTTGATTTTAGACCAGTTCTAATGACTGGCTTCGCATTTGCTTGTTTCTCTTTGTTCTGTACCATATTTTGTGTTCTTTTCTCAGGACATGCAGCTCATGGTCGGATCCCTTTTTCTGTGTGGGGATTGTGGGATCCCTTCACAGTTCCTTGTGTGGTAAAAGTGATCATTTTGTACTGACAGATAATAGTTATCTAGCAATGCTGTCGTGTTTGGTCTTCTTCGTACAAAAGATTAAAAGTGATCATTTTGTACTTTATTATTGCCTCTTGGGCATATCTCCAACATTGTTTGCACAGCAAGCCCACGGGTCTAGCATATGACCATGTTTATATTGCTGAATTTATTGTTTTCTCATCAAACGATCAAGTTGAATGTTATAAATTTGCAATGGTTGTTACAGAAAAAATATTGCACTGGTTAGAGAGCTCAATTTGTTTTTTTTTTTTTGGAAGAACATGGAGCTCTGGTTTCAAACATAAGAGGCCAAAACAAATGGAGCTCTGCATGGCTGTTGCTCTGGTTCCGCCTATCAGTTTCACCGTCTCGAGGTAATCGACCAGCCAATCCTCGGGATCTTGCAGACCATCGAATTTTTTGAAATTATCGGGTAACTTAAACCCTGAAGGAACTCGAGTTTTCAAAGCACGGTAGCCCACACATATCCTCTTCATCTATCTCTGGGGAATGCCGATTTTCTCTTCTATTTTGACGTGCTCTATCCACCCGTGCTTGTGCTGCTGTGTCTCTTGCTCCACTTGTTCTTTCGGGACCTGGTGCTGCTGCAGTGGGTCGTGGACTATTTTGCCTTGCTGATCATTCGGGAGGTGTAGAAGCGAATGCTGCTCCCATGGCTCCACACCCTGCCATGGCCATGTTATACAACGCTTCTCTTGGATCTCCGGGAGGTGGCTTGGACGCTAGGATGAAAGCTTACGTTGCCATATATCCCGCTTCCGGTGTTTTGGGAATAATATTCCCCCTCGTGTCGATTGACATAAAAGACATGTCGAGGTTTTGAACCAAGTTTTCTCTCTCTGCTTCAGGTATATTTTGCAGACGAGATCTCGCTCTCCTTCGAGCTTCCCTGTGACTATCTCCCGAAGTTCCTGAATGTTGGCTTAGCTCTGCCCTTCGCCTGCTTGATGCGGAGGCTGCTTCCTGCCTCCTGCCCAACTCGATTTTCCATTTCTCGAGCTCCCTCCTGAAACGTGCAAGCCTATATTGATACGCTTGTGACTCCTCAGGTGTTGCCGCAATGGTCATTGGTTCTGTACCATCGATAGCTCTTGCGACTCGATCCCATACTGCCTGCGGAAATCGCACCATCTCTCGTGTTCCTGTTCCGATATATTTTGTTCCCAAACCTCGCGCGAGATCTGCGGGATCGACATACGGATTTCCCGCATCGTCGAAAGCCACTGACGTCGCCGGTTCTGGCCGGCTTGGTTCTCCAATTGCGTAGATCTGATGATATTTTGGATTCTGAACTTTGTCGGGTTTGGTGACACCATCATAGAGATTGGTGAAGACCTTTCCAACAATGATGGATCTGTCGATGAAGTTAAAGTTGTCGATATCGCTCGAGTCATTGCTTATATAGGAGTCCGCAGATGACTCGAAAGACATGTCGCTGAAGATCTTGGCGATTTTTTCACTTGCCCTGGAGCCGATGAAGCGTGGCGATGAAGTTTTCTCGTCGCCTGACTCGATTGATGATGCTGAACTTGAAAAATCGGGATCGACCGCTGACAATCCCGACGAGATCGGAATTTCGAGACGGTACGCTCCTTTTTTCTCGACGCGGAAGTGGAACTTTCCAAACGTCATCTCCATGGGCTCCTCCAGATACGCATATGCATCCAAACGGGAGGACGGGTGAGGAACAAAATCAACGAGACCAGTTTCGATCTGTTTACCTCTGTCCATGGCGTTGCTTGCTACCGACGAAGTCGACGATCTTGAACGTGCCATCGAGATCAGATCCTTGACACCTCTAATTCCCACAGATGGCGCCAATTGACAAGGGATTAACTTATCAATGCCTACGTATTGTAGACTAGGGTTTTAGTCGGAAGTAGAGGGCAAGTAGATCTCGAAGGTTTCAGCCGAAAAGTACTGGACGATGTAAAAACTAGGGTTGCGTGAAACAATCAACCGATCCTCTCTTTGTCCCTCGAGATCTACGACGATTTAGGGTTTTCACCGCATAACCGGATCATCCTACTCCAGGTTGGGCCTTGCGGCCACGCACGGTGCTCGTAAGCCGATCCTAAACAAGGCCAGAAAACCAACATGAAGTTGATCCTAGGAACATCCCGTTTAGGACTTGCGAACGCCACCCTACGTGCCACTGGATCCTCCCCCATTGTAAGGCCAAACTATTGCGAGATATTAAACTAATCCTTGTAGAACAAGGAGCAATCGTAACGGACCAGATCTACTAAATAATGATCAAGCGGGGTGCCGCCCCACACCCGAGATAGGCGTGAGGACGGCTAGATATGCAAGGGTTGCACTACGTAAGCATGCTTAAACGAAGAACAATGCTAACCCTAACACATCTAATGATAACTACGTTGCTCGCCATCAAAAGCGCTTCAGTACGAGCAACGCATGAACAACGTGGGGCTTGTGCTTCCTAGATCGCAAGATGCGATCTAGGCAGCATGTCGCTTACCTGATAGAAACCCTCGAGATGAAGGAGTTGGCGATGCGCCGAGATTGGTTTGTTTTTGGGGTTGAACGTGAGTTGTTGTTTATTCCATAAACCCTAGGTACATATTTATAGTCCAGGGGACTTTCTAATGAGGGCGTGCACTAAGCCGTGCACGACTAAGATTCTATCTCTTATAATAAACTACTAAATAAAGATACACGGGCAATTCAGCCCAAGACCCTTCGTGCCAGGCCGCCTTAGAATTCTTCCACAGGTAATCTTCCAAGCCCGGCCCACCTCTGGATTCGTCTAAAATCTGGTGATAACAAGTACCCCTTAGCATAGTACTACACGGGTACTCGATTGGGAATCAACCTCACTTTTTACAATGCATCAATCGTGTGATTTCATGTCATTTTATCAGACTTAGAGCATCTCCAGCCGCGTCCCCCAAACCGTTCCCTAAACGGCGCCAAATTTATTGTTTGGGGATGTGTTTCGTTTGTGTCGCGCTTGGGGGACGTCGCTCCCCAGCTGCATCCCCCAAACGCCACCCCCAAACTTTAAAATACTATTTTTTAGTTTAGTAGATAGAAGAAATGTGTAGGTAATAACGATGTACTAATATTGCTGCTAATATTCAAAGCCGGGCAACGTAAAGACATTACATATATAAAAAAGTTACATATAAAAAATTAAACTACTACTTCTTTGATGGCCCCGCCTTGTCGTCCTCAGGGTGGCTGTAATATCCCAGGATTCGAGACGGTTGCGGGGTAGATTTTAGAAAGGGTTGTGCATTGCATCGCAAAACTAGGGGGAATTTTGCGCTTAATTGCATAAAACCTAAGAGGGAACAAGTTTCTCTCTCGACACCAGCTAGGGTTAGGGTTTCGAGAGTGCGACAAACTTGGACATGATCTCTTCTGGAACTAGAGTTTTGAAAAGAGAGGGGAAACATTTCATCTCTTATCTTAAGTTGCATGATTGAATTGAAACAAGTTTGAGTTTTAAATTCAAACTCAAAACACACTAAGTCAAATTATAATTCAAATAAAGAATAATTCATATACCAATATTATAAATTGGAAATTGTGAATATAAAAAGAATACAAATAATTATGAAAATCTCATTAGAGAAATTTGAGCTTTATTGATCATCAGACATAAATACATTGTCAATTACAATACTCAAATGAATTATATATTACATAACACATTTCAGAAATTGAAAAAGAAAAAGAAAAAGGAAAATTACAAAGACTAAGAACTTGCTAAACTACACTACATGATCTTCATGAACTTCTTGATCAACATGTGTTGGAGACATCCTTGATCAACACTTTAATCCCTGCATACACAAACAACAAACAACAATGATCATTAAGCCAAGTGGCAAAGCCACTTGGCAAGTTAGCAAAGAAATAGGAAATTGAGGAGGATAACACCAAACAGGTCGAGTTGATCCTCACACACAAGTACCAACCATGAGTAGTGCAAGCAGCTCACAAGCATGCTTGCATGAGCACCAACACACAACCCCAATGGCTAGTCACCAAGCCAAAATGTCTGGCTGTCGACCGAGGAAGTGATCAGAGGAGGAGTATATAAACTTTTCAGTAGCCAAACCCTAGATTCTCATCGACACAAGCTTCTCAGGGTAAGAACAGCAAGAACAGATAGAACAGGAAGAACACTAAATAGCCAAAGCCACTCAGTAACAGTTCCACCAAGAACTCCTTGCTGTTGAACAAGGAATGATGGAGTAGACCAGCACCAGCAAGCCAGGAGGAGCAGGGCAAGCATCAGCAACCATACAGAAGCAAAAACCCTACACCAACACCATCTAGGAGCTGCCAGATGGTTTTGTCCATACAAGTTGCACATGCATGATTCACACAAACACACAAGGGTAGAAAACCCTGTTTGATCATCATTTGGTCATAGACCAAGTGAGCATGGTAAAAATGGAAAAGACCAGTGATTTGATCAACCTAAGTCACCATGGTTATGCCAACCAATTAAACAGTAGCATCTTACAAATGGCACTAGGAAGGAAACCATCCCAGATGAATTACCAAAGCTACCTAGACTACACTAGCCCTTTTAAAACCATCAGATAGAAGCAGAAATATATATATCTGCAAGTATTTTCGACATCAAAAGTTGTTAGCAATCAAATATGATCACCAAGCAAGCATCTATCAAGCCACATCAAGCCACAGAGAGGGGAGCTACCCAAAAACAGTAGATAATTACTGCTAGGGTCACCTCAACCACAAAACAATTAAGCCAAGCAGGGCCGAGCCGGCAAAATCTGGGCCCTGTGCCAAACTTTTAAATAGGCCCTATTCAGTAAAAGATTAAAAAAAGTGTAATGTATTTATAGAAGCTAGAAATATTATAAAAAATAATAAAAGTGCTAAATATTGAGCGCACAAGGGTTAATCTTGAAAGCAGGTGGCTTGGGAAAAAAACATATTCGATTCTTTCTGTTCGTCTTGTTGATTTGAGAAGTATGTCTAAGCTAAACCCAAATAAGAATTACATATCTATCTCTCATCTAAGCACATGTAAGATTTAACCAGTATGGACTTGTATGTTGGGGAACGTCGCATCAAACCAGATTAGCTGATTAGCAATGCGTGCATGCATATCTTGAGAAGTAATCTGACGATGAATTTGATGATGGACGATTCTACGGCGATCGGAGGCAACAGTAGAGGCATCACTCGGTGCTGGAATTTAGACGACGAGGAGACGATCAGAAGAGTGAATCTTTTGGGCGATGGCTGATGGTTTTGCCGGATTGACGTCTGCCCAATCGCGCCGCTCGGAGGAGACGAACTGGTGGAAGTCGCGCCTGTGACCTGTCCTCTGATAGATCGGGAGAGCTGGCTCCACCCCACTCGGGAGTCGTCAACAGTACACGATTCCGTGCAGCCGGCGAACAGGCCTAGGTGTGGCCGGCCCAAACTACTTTCTGCCTAGTGCCTGCCGTGTGCCCTGATGGAAAGGTTGCTATTTTTTCAAAATGATGATGGGCTGCCCCAGCTACCAAAGGCCAACTCGAAAATTCGGGGCCCCTCAAATTTTGGGGCCCTGTGCTGGCTGCACAGGCCACACACCTGGCCGCCCGGGTCTGAAGCCAAGCAAATATATCATCACCCAGATGGGTTCAAAGATGAGCTAGGGTTCCCAACAATGGTTGGCATCCCTCTAGCTCAAGTAATTGAAGCAAAAGAATCATTACTGCATAAGTAGTTCATCTCATTTATCCATTAAATCAAGCCAAACTGTACAGATAAATGTAATACACGAGCAATCAGTGGCTTAGACACTTGAAATGATCCAGAGGATCACTGCAAACATAAGCAGAAGCTTTACCAAGCATTAGCATACACCAACACAAGGTATGGTGCTACACAAGCATAGGGATAAGGATCAGTCAGGAACAAACAGAAAAATAGCAAGCAACCAACAAGTAGCTGATGATCATATGATCATCATAGATTGCTAGAGCATGCTAGGGCTTGCTAGAGTCAAGCATAGCATGAGTAATCAACCAGTTACTGAATAAATACACAAGCCTTAACTGAATTGAACAGAAACTGAGTATATAAATTATAATTGTATCCAGAAGCACATCAAAGAAGAGATGTGTTACTGAATCAAGCCACACAGGGATGACACATCAGCAGCTGGAGCAACATGGCAAGACATCAGCCATCAGCCATCAGATGCATATACGCACTCTCCATGATCTACGAGTTGCCCCTATGTAATTGGCACTGGCTGATAAGCCAGTGTCCATCCCTTATATTTCGGTTAAATTCAAAGTTCTATGCACAAATTAATTGTGGAACGTCTCATTGGCCATTTGCTATATGTATTAAACTACACTGGCCAAGAATCTGGTAGCATGCACCTATATATGTGGTAGCACTTGATGTGTTCTTTAACCCGTGATGGTGCATAATGTATATAATACAACCACTAATGTGTGCTATAAAAAAACTTCAATAAAAACATATGAAATATATACTGCTAAATACATTGAAGTACTAGTCTTTTTTTCCCTCGCAACAAAGGTTTTTTTTTTAAGGAGGGTTAACCCCTAACATATGCATCGTTTGAGAACTCCCAAAAAAGATAATAGAAGAAACGGAAACATGTGTGTATATTCAGTATGCTAAACACTTCCACATCACAAACAAAGAATTACTAACAACCATTAAGCGGCAACAAAACATGTGATGAAATAATATTGTACGAGTAAATGCATGCTGACTATTAGGTCGCTCCTATGACGTGTCTTCTTTGATCATGCATTGCTTTTGGCCCTTCTGGCTACCGTTTGCGCTGTATGTAAAAGTTTGTCCTGATATTGTTATCCTAGAAACCTTCAGTTTGGCGCTAGTAGTGTAGGGTCTCGTAGAAAAACCTTGTTTCATATTCTGTTTGCACTGAAATTTGTTCTCTTATTCCGTTATCGTCCTGACAGTGGGAATAAGCCCTTTTCAAGGTGGTATGGAAAGTATAACTTCTGAGAACCATTTGCACACCTTCTTTTTTTGTTGCCCCAACTAAACTAAAATTTTCACTAAACCACTTAATTAGTATTTTCCATATTTTACCATACACAACAGAAAACATTTTAAGTTGGCCTCCTTAGCTGCATCCAATGCCTTTTTGCCCCTCCTACAATGATGGTCAAGGTACTTGAAGCCACAGGAACCTTTCTTGCATGGCTCTCAACTCAGGATGTAAATGGCCCGTCCGCTGGACAATTGGCACACGCCGCTTCTGCCATATATCAATTTCGCGGATTTTGTGGTTGCCAATTATTTAGTTTCGTGCTTACCTGCGGCTCATTGGCGCCGCGTAAGCCGCGACGAAGCACTAATATAATTTTTGTTCCCCGTCCTCCCGGCCGTCCGCCATGAACGGGGGCGAAGAAGAAGGTCGTCCAGCACCTTCGCGCTGTCCTTCCTCTTCTTCCAGTTCCGCGCCCTGCACTCCCTCCGCGCCCTCCGCGCCCTTGGTATTCCCCTTCCAGAACGTGTTCGACCTCGGGCTCCACGGAGGTAAGGGCATCTCCAACGCTATGACCCAAACGGACAGTGTATTTCATCCGTTTGGGTCGTCCCGCGGACACGCGGACGTCCACAGACGTCCGTCCCTATTTTTATTTCCCAACCGCACGCATGACCCAAACCGGACACCATCCTTCGAGCGAGTCCACGGCACCTGCGCAACCGTGTGGCGAGCGCGGCGCGAGCGAGAGCGCAGCGCCGCCGGGACGGCGTCGCGTGTGAGGCTGGCGCGGGCGTGCCGAGGCGCGACGCGGCCATGGCGAGGCGGCACGGGCGGCGTCCGTCGAGGTGCGGCCGGCGAGGCGCGGCACGGGGCAGCTCCGGCTGTCCATGCTCGCGGCGGCGTCGGGCGCCCGTCGTGGCGAGCAGGCCGGCGGCCCGAGGCGCGGGGCGGGGCACGGCGCGGAGCTCCGCCATGGCGCGGGCGGGGCATGTCCGGGCGGCGCGGAGCTCGGCCATGGCGCGGGCCGGCGCGGCGCGGCTCGGCGCGGAGCTCCTCCATAGCGCGGCGCGGAGCGAGGGCTCGGCTCGGGCGGCGAGGCGCCCGCTCGCGTCTCGCCGAGGCGCGGCCATGGCGGCCCCGAGGTGCCGCACCAGCCACGGCGCCCTCGCGAGGCTCGGCCATGGCGCGGGGCGGGCCTCGGCCTCGGGCGGCCCGGCGCGGAGCTCTCGGCGTGGCGGGCGAGGGCGGCGCGGGCGGGGCTCGCACACGGGCGCGCGAGGCGAGGGGCGGCGGCGCTCGGCGTGGCGGGCGAGGGCGGCGCGGGCGGGGCGAGCGCGCGGCCGGCCCGGTGCCCGCGGCGGCGTGGCGAGGACGGCCAGCCCGTGCCCGCGGCGGCGTGGCGCGGCCGGCCCCGGCCCCGTGCGGCGTTGGCGAGGGGCGGCCATGGCGCGGGGCGGCCATGGCGCGGGGCCGGCGCGGGCTCGGCCCGCGCGGGCGGCCATGGCGCGGCGCGGGCGGGCGAGGGCGGCGGGGCGGCCATGGCGCTGGCGCGGAGGCGTCGGTCCGTCGAGGCACGGCCGGCCCCGGCCCCGTGCGGCGTTGGCGAGGGGCGGCCATGGCGCGGGGCTCGGCCGCGCGGGGCGGCCATGGCGCGGCGCGAGCTCGGTCTGCGCGGGGCGGCCATGGCGCGGAGCTCGGTCTGCGAGGGGCGGCCATGGCGCGGGGCTCGGCCTGCGCGGGGCGGCCATGTCGTGGCTCCGTCCCCGTCCCGGCCCAGCGAGCTCCGCCCCGACTTCGTCTTGCTCGGCGGCGTCGAGACCGGCGGCGCCCGTTTTTGCTCGGCGACTTCCGGCGAGGGCGGAAAAAGGAGGAGGCGGCGGCGGCGGCCTCCAAGCGAGGGTGGCGGCGGAGCTTGGCTAGTCGACATCGATTCCGGCGTGGAGCGATGGTCTTTTCCATGGAAAAAAGCAACCGAGAGGAGAGAAGGGTGGGGGCGTATGTGGTTGTATTTTGTCTCCACCGTCGGATGGGGCCGGGACGCGGACATAGACGGATATAGTGGACATCCGCGTGCGTCCGGCTCGCCCCAAAAGTCTCCAAAATTTGCGTCGGTTTTGGGTCGGACCGGACGCGCACTCGTCCGTTTTTAAGATGGGTTGCCCCGTTGGGAGCAGGTTTTGTCCGGAAAGACCCAAACGGACGATTTTTTGCATTTGGGTCTGCCCCGTTGGAGATGCCCTAACGTCAGGAGCTCGATGGAGGAGATAAGGTTGAGCTCGACGGAGGCCACGCGCAAGATGTCCGTCACGTAGAGCAGATCAGGAGCTCCGCGCCCAGATCCACGCCTGTTGGGACGCCGTGGATCGACGGAATCGAGCCGTCTCCTCCAACTCCGGCCGCCGCTCGAGCTCGACGCCGTCGCCCCTCCTCAGGCTACCCTGAGCTGTTCAACAGCTTCACTGTGATTATCTGGTCCTCCACGAGTCTTTTCCTCTCTCGAATTTCTGGTGGTTTGCCCAGACGTCCGCCGCCGCTGGAGCTCCTCCAGGACCAAGAAGCAGCGGCGCTGCCACTGAATTGTCGGCCAAGCTCGCACGCGTGCTGCCTCTCCCTGCTAGCCGGTGGAGCTCGCTGGTGCACGCCGCCACTGAAGTTGACATCCTGGGGTTCTCTGCTGCTCCTCTGAATTTGACTGAATGTCTCTACGATGACTTCTTCCTTCATTTTCTTACCTGCAAGATATTGTAAGATGTCATAACTGAGATTCAGTCAAGGAACACTTGTGCAGAAATTGAAAATTAGGATCAGTACCAATGATTGCTGCTGCTACTCACATAGTCACATCCATCTGTTTCACTTGGTCACAGATAATCTCTGGACATGCTAGGTAATCTAGGGATCATGGATCAGTGTTAGTACGCTCTCATTTGCCATTCCTGGACTACACGAACCATTAGGCAGAACAGTTAAGCCCGGACGACACCTCGACGAAACCTTCAAAAAGGAAATGAATGTGTTAGGCAGTACTCCACCTACTAGCAGTACTATCTATTGGACTTTGGTCAGCGAAAATAACATGAAGATATGTCCTGAACATGGTTTGCATAGCAACTAGTCTTTGCTATTCGTTGTAACCAGTGAGACAGTGACATGAATTTAGAGTAACCTGGATGCGGAATTATCTTTGAAACTCTATGTTTGATGGTGAATTTTCAGTAAGTAAAACTCGTTGATTCAGTCTAAGTGGTGCTTAGATAATTTCGCGTGCAAAAGAGAGATGCAGAGTCTTGTTGATTCAGTTAAAGTGGTGCTTAGATAATTCCCAGGATTGGTATTGTGTTGCTTTTCCAGTACAGCCAAAGCAACTAGTTCCAGCTTTTGTTCCATTGAAACCGTGAATCATGAATACTAGTCATGAAAAACAAAAATGCTTCAACGAATTTGGTGAAAATAAAAGATAAAACAAGAGCACATCTGCTTGTTCCAGCTAGTTCCAGTACATCCAAAGCAACTAGTTCCAGCTTTTACTTGCATGCTTGTTCACTTACTTCGCTATGATCATCCCATAATCTGATTTGTGCAGTATGCTACCGAATTAACCCTAAAACAAGAACATAACCACCCATGGTTTGTGCAGTATTAGTCACAATCTCATAGAGCAGCTGTAAGCTGTAAGACAGGCAGAACAGGGGAGTCCAAAACGCAATTTACCAGGGCGCCGCGGTGACGGAGAAGGCGTCGGCGGGGTCATCCACCAGCAGCTTCTTCCCCACCTCTGTAGCTGCACATCACCGCACCACGAACTCCATTAGGCCTTTCTTCTCTAGATCTAGAACCGCCGATGCAAGCTCGTTCGAATCGGAGCCGGCGCGTTCTGCTGTTGAAACCAAGCGTGCACGCACGCAAGAGGCCAATCAAGGCTGATGTCCCTCGCTGAGCTGTCCGCGCTTGAAGGAGTAAACTGTGGCAGCTGCCGAGTGCAGGCAGCGTATAGTGCGCGGCCAGCCGCTGGCGCCGCAGGCGTTGATGGCTCGGCCACATAGGCCACATAAGTTTCGCAGACGGCCGTATACGCCGTTTGATCGATTTTTCGCAGGCGGCTTATGTGGTCCCATTAGATGCCGCTGCCACTTACTCAACAACCATGTGCACGTGAGAAATGGTGCCTGGTGAATTCCGATGTGTAGTTATGAAGTAACGTTCACAGCGCAGATCTCAACGTGCAACTTGGTGCAAGTGCATAAACAACCATGTCACACAGTGACAAACCAACGGTTCGGATCGACGTGGGTTTGTTCCTGGATCGGACGGTTAGGAACGGCAAGTCGGTGACGAGACCACGTCTTACACATAAATTCTCACCCACACAGTTGATGACAAATGAGGCCGAAAACTGTAGAGAATATTTACAATGCAAACGGACGATCGCCTCACGAAGAAGATCAGGCGGCCAAAACTGACAAACGCAATGGAGGCCGTGCACATGAGGAATGGTGCCAGTCAATTCAGACGAGTAGTTATGAAGAGCGTAGATCTCAACGTGCAACTTGGACACTTGGTGCACTTGACTAAACAACCACTATATACGTAGTTTAGCCAAGTGATAGATACAGAAGGAGCTACCAGCCCTAGATGGATGCTACTGTTGGCTAGGGTTTGCTGGGTGCCTATAAGTAGCATCGCCGTGCTCCTTCGTATGCACACCACTTCGTCGATCTCCACATTCCTCTGAAATATGGCTTCAGGTTCAGCCACCATCGCTCTCAAGATGGCCGCCATCGCTGCCATCCTCGCTATGCTGGTTCTGCCTTCGTCGGCGCGCTGCCGGTCGCTGGGCCCAGAACCAGTGCCAGCTTCACCGCCGGCGCCTGCTGTGCAATGCAGTTGCAGCGACTGCGGCCCGAAGTGCGGCGACCCTCCTCCTCCGAATTGCAACCTTTTCTGCGCCAGTGCCAGCTGCTTGGCAGGTGCCCCGCCTGCTTGTCCTAGAACATGAATAATTGCATCTGCTCCAAATGCAATGGCAGCCGCTGCGACGCCTGCGATCGCGAGGCGGGCATGGCGTTCTCCGCCATTTGCAATGACAGGAGATGCGCCGACTGCCAGTGGCAAATCAGTGAGCACAAGCAGTGCGTGGCCGCTGTTGATTGGTCCAATCGTCTCTTCTCGTGCACGCATCTACGGATGCTGTGACACATAATAATGTCCCAGAACATGAATAGTAATTGCGTTCGGGTGGTTTGTTCGATCCATCCATTGGGCCGCGTGCGGAAGCTGGCCGAGCCGCGCGCGTGAGGACTGATCGAGGCAGACGCGAGGCTGGTCGCGCGTGAGGCATTAAATCCATCGATGTGGTCGCGTGGTTGGTCGTTATTATCGGACGGGATGCGTGTTCGATCGCTTCTTCCGCGACTGCGCGCGTGGTTCCAGGCTGTCAACGAATTAATTCACGGATGAAAAGCTCTTCAATTCGTCCATCCTTTCTTTTCCTCTCTCTCGAAGAAACGTGCATGTATCTACTCCCCGAACAATGTTGATGTTGGAGCATTAATTAATTTCTAGCTTTCCCCGATTAATTGCACGTATCGGCTCACTTTCTCCATCTCTATACGCGCGCGCAAGTGAAACACTTCCTTTTTCAAAATTTCAAATCCTACATCTATTTTGCCATCTAGCGTTAATTAAAGGCCTACTCCTACGCAACTAGTTTTTTTTTTTGGGCCACGATTAATAACGTGCAACGCTAAATTAGCTTTGGGCCACGATGAACCGTTTGCGCTCCCAACGTCTTGACGCATATTTTTTTTTATAGTTTATATCTATCTTTACTATTAAATTCCAGTTGGTCGTACGTCATACAACGCGTTTGGTGAGGAGATTGGGAACATCCTGACCGTTCGATTTAATCTCATGGTCTCCGCTGGGCATCCAATCCCCCGATGTAATTTTATGGCAAGCGTCGCTCCGTCCCATCGTCAATCACGGTAATCAGATATGGTAGTCAATCACCGTAGTCAATCATGCTGTCCAAATAAATACCGTGAATCAATCAAAATTAATTAATTTCCTTTTCTAGCTTATCATACCGTCTATATGTAACATGTCCATCACTCTCCCGGAAGCCACCCTGTCTCTACTTCTTTCACATTACCGATCCGATCCGATCCGAGTGAGCGAGTTTTTTGTTCTTTCGCCATCCTCACACAGCATGCTGGCGACCGGAGGCTGGGCCGGTGATCAGCGCCGCTAAGAGTCCGGGATCATACACGCATAGCAGTCGGTTGCTATGCCCCCTCGCGTCCCTAGGTTCCGCACGCCAAGCGTTTTCGCCACCAACGCCGCCGGTTATCCCCTGAGTCCCTCCGCCGAGACCTTCCCGCGTGCGCGGACAGTGACAGCGAGGGCGCCGTCCTTGGACGCCGAGGCGGTGGCCAGAGGAAAAATGCGTGTGGCGACGGCTTATGGCGAGCTGCGCCGGCCGATTTGCTGCGGCAATGGCTTCACACGCAAGGGCAGGGGCGACCTTTTCCGTTCGTCCATGTGCAGGCGTCGGGCCGAGGAGAAGTTGGACGACATCACGGAGCGAACGCGCGCGGGTGCCACACCCTTTCTCCTCTCTCCCGTTCCTCGAGTCTCTATTTGTACACGGTGATGTGGCTCCCGTTCTTTCTCCAAATCCTGCAATTGTTATCCAATTGTCTTCCTCATGGAGTTAATTGGTCCTTTTATTGATATGTTTCTAAATGTTTTTTTATCTGATTCTCCAGTAGCTATGCACGGCAGGAGAAGGCGAACTTGTTGACTCCCAGGCTCTGGAAACTGTGAAGTGTAATAAGGTCCTTTTCCTCACGACCCTGTCATTTGTTGTTATGGTTCTGATGAATTCGGAAGTGGTTAATTCGGTTAATGTATATATAGGATATTTTATCCTACTCAGGTGAAGTTCTATTTTGTAGATACCAGGTACACCGCACAAGGGGAGTTTGAGATACATTGTGTTTTTTTCTTGCAGTTACTACATGTAGATATGATCATGAAAAAACTTTGTTATGTTAAATATTTGAGATTGCTTATTGAAATGATATGTTGAACAGTAAAGACAGAATTTGGAGTTGAATTGAGATTTCTAATGTATGCACTGGAATATTATTAAGGTCATGCCTTAGAGTGACAAGATGCGCCAATAGACAAGGTGGATTAAAACTTTCAACTTGATGTTGAAGATAATGTTTATGTTCATGTAGGCACAAGGTAATTTTCTTATGCTGACCATGAAACCACTTAGAATAGTTCATCATTTATTTGCGTCATTGTGTTTTGGTCTCTGGTGAATCTAAGATGCCCTCAAAATCCACGTTTGTTTTTTCAAAGGTCTCCGTCATCGATATATCCTACAAATCTTGCAAAATGAGCTAATTCATTTATGTATTATGTGGACATTATTAGTGGCCAATTTTTTAAGCATACTATTGTCAGTTCACGAGGCATGCTTGTACGATAACCTGACAATTCTTTGAAGAACGTTTGGTTGTCTCATGTATCAACGCCAACATGGTAGAGAATGTGCCATGCTTCACGAAACCAGAAAAAGGTTTGCCTTTGTTTATAATAACCATTGCTTTAAGATAATATATCTGGATCTCCTTGCATTTGGTTTATTGAACTCGGTATATAAGCTGAATGGTGCATAAATTTAGTGATAGTTTTGTTGCTTGAATTACATGCTTTGTCTGTTTTCTCAAAGAAATTACACATCCTAAGTGGTAGTTACAACTAAAAGTTTTTAAGAAAAGCGTACTAACAAAATGCTGACACTATATGCAATTCAGAGGTATGGATTTAGATACTCGTTGTCCTGTGTGTTCTAGAATGGATGAGTGTGGTGGTCATTGTTTTCTGAAATGTAAGAAGGTGTACTTATGGCTATGGAGGACAGCTCAATTGGATATATCAGATTGCAGGTTACATTATGCCTAGATTCTTTGAACTTATGTGAATAAATCCTTTTTTTTTTTTGGCTTAGAGTAATCTTATTGCTCTGGCTTTGGTGGCATGCGAGGAACAATTATCATCAATTCTTGCTTAAATCTCTACCTTTAGGCCCAACACGCTATCATATCAAATCTCACCTGCCAAATTCATTCGGCCTCGATGACAAATCATATCTCAATTGCACACCGATGTCATTGACCACCGTCATGGTGCCCACCATTCTTGCCTCGCCCGCTGACTTTCCATGCACGGCCACGCCAAGGGTGTAACCCACATTCCACATCGACGAGGACCACAGCCGAATCGGCCGGCGCCATTGTAGGCAACTCTGCCCGTAGTCGCCCCTTTGTGTAAGACACATGCTCAGCTTATGGCTCACACCTTCATCCTCCACGGAGGCACGAGCACCTCCTTCCCAAGGGTGGCCATAGAACTGTCTTGCTCTTTCTACTACATGTGTTATTCTAGCGCTATTCCTCTCCCACTCATCTTTCATTTTCTTTGGTTGTTTTGTGCTTCCTAGGTGCTTGATGAAATTTCAGTATGTGACATGCATCCATGGAGAAGTTAAGGATGAAAAAATTGACGACTTACAAGTGCTTAATTAGTGCATTTTACTGTCTATTTCCTTCGAGAATTTCGCCTCTCTCTTTTCTCTCATATTCCAAGAGTAAGGTTTTTTATGCACCTCACTTTTTATGTTGCCACGGGAGCTAACCTGGATGATAACTATTTTTGCTGAACTTTTTCACTGTTAATTGTCCGAGTGATAAGTTCAGTCATTGACCATATGTTGTATTTTCCAATCTCTTGGTTTGCTGTCAAGAGTAGACTCACATACACTATAATTTTTTTTTACAAAGACATAAATTATCATACGAAAGCTAATGATATATGCCTCTATCTGGTTTCCAGCATTTAAACTTACAGGCAAACATGTTGGATCTCTTTTAACATCCTTCAACATACCTCTCAAGAGGTAAGAGGAATTTAATCCTTACCGTTCATTGATCAAGAGTATATTAGGCCACATAAGTTTTTTAATATAATGATTTTTTACATCTATTAGATTAACAGATTGCGAGAAATAATAGAAGCCGTAGCAACGCACGGGCATTCAACTAGTACCTAATAATAAAGGAGCTAAGGTTTCTGCCAAAATTTTCGTCCAACAATTTTTAGGACCGTTTTACCCTCCCACCAACATACATGGGGAATTTTATTTTTTGCCCCTATTTACATTGCCACTTGATTTTTTGCCCTCTTTTACTTTGGGCTTTATTTTTTGCCCCCGTTTTCTTTGGCACTTGATGAATTGCCCTTTGGCATCAATTTGAGGAGATAGAAAAATACGGAGGACGGTTCTATCCCTGGCCGTACCTATCTGAAATTCCTAATCAGATTGACGTCTCGCCATCTTCTCTCGAGAGCTCTAGCTCGCCCAGGTAGTTGCCGCCACTCGTCGCTCCACCTCCCTCGCAAACTCCTGCACATCGCCAATTGCTGCGGTCCTGCCTATCTATCCGTACAGCTCGCCGGCGTTACAACGGCCCGAACGCGGCGAGATTCAGCCAGTGTTCCGGTCAATCAACTTTGACCCGCAAGCGTTCTGCACGGCGACGAGATTCAGCCGCCGTCGAGGGCAGCAGGACGCGAGCTCTGCATCTCCCGCTACCGGCGAATGATGGCGTCGCTCACGGCGGCCCAGCAGCTGGTGGCGTCCGACTGCCTCCGGGGCGCGTTTGCGACGGGTGGCTGTTGCTGGCGAAGCTGCTCTCCTTTTGCTGCGGCACGACGGCAGGGACGGTCACGTCGGGGCACCTGACGCTGCTGCTGCGCTTTTTCAAGATGTGTGGCCGGAGCTTCCTGCCGCGCCGGTGCAGGTCGTCTGTACGTGTCCAACTCGTGCGAGCAAGCGATGCCCGGCGCGGACGACGACCTGCTGCACAGCTGCCCCCTGGGAGGAAGAAGAAGCAAAGAGAAGGGCATTTGGTCTTTGTGCAGCAGGGCTGGGTCGGGAGGGGCAAATCATCAAGTGCTAAAGTAAACAGGGGCAAAAGATAAAGAACAAAGTAAAAGAGGGCAAAAAATTAAGTGGCAAAGTAAACAGGGGCAAAAAATAAAATTCCCCAACATACATAATACATCAAATTGGCATGTACCGTTTCGTTTCGTTTTTTTCTTTTTTTCTTCTCTAGCCGAGAGAGAACTGCTCTGCCCAAAAGATACGAGCCGCACGCATCGCGCCACTGGCCAGGCCCGCGCCGTCGGTGCTCCTCCTGGGCGCTTACCGCTTTGAAATTTCCCCAATTTTTCGGTTGGAATTACAATGCCCCGCGATTGTCCCTGGTTCCGCACGAACCAAACAAACCAGCTGACCCACGCGGGTCGCGCGGCCATGCCCACGACTTTTTCTCAAATCAGGCCCATAAGAGAGATTCACAAACAATCCGATCAAATCCATCCAGCAAACATAGCATCGATACTCAGATTCGAATAGTCCCACATCGTTTCCTTACAATGGGTGCCACCGGTTTATATACGTTGGATTTTGCTTGAAATATCAGCAAGGTGAATCAAGTACTCCCGCTCTCACAATGGTGTGAAATCTGCTGCCTACATAAATTAAAGAGAGGAAAAGGAAGGATTGAAAAATATACCTGCGGGAATTGATCCGGAGGAGAGGACCAAAGAAAAAAGGTGAGCGCAGGCGCGGCGCTAGAGCGATTGATGGGGGCAGTAGAACGATGGAGCAGAGAAGAACACGCCCAAACCACCGGGAGCCGCGCGGCGCGATAGAAATTCAGAGAAGGAAATTTACCAGGAAGGAGGAAAAAGGTGCGAGCGTCGCGCGGCGCGATGGAGAGAATACACGCCCAAAGCACCGGGAGCCGCCGGTGCGATAGAATTCAGAGAAATGGAATGGGGGCATCGATCCCCTTTGCCTTTGCAAGGAAGCCTTATCCTTTCCTCTACACCACAGGTGGCGGCTTGTACGATTGGAACACCATACGGATCTCTTTTTTAATTTTCCATAGCACGTGTTATTCATACCTGCTTCTTCTGCTTTACATGTTCCATCACACTACAGAAATTTTTTCATTCTCATTTTTCAGCAAGTATTTCCATAAATACAAATAAAACGTTTTAGTGACATGTGGGGCATGCTTCTTTTGTTAAACACGATACCCCCCACACTAGAAAGTTCCATTTATTCTTCCTCATTTTGCATTGAGTATTTCCAACATAATATTATTTTCAATATACCAAAATAAAATTTAGAAATTATAATTAATTTTTACCGAACAGGTGCCCACACGATGGAGGCACGTGGGAGACAACCGCGTGGAGGATCCAAGGGAGGGCACGACACCGAAACCTTGTTGGTGGTAAGCAAGACATTGGTCGAAAGGCGGCTAATCATAGAAGGGTAAGCGGGTTCAAGCTGGATGAGTCAAGATATTTTTTTATGATGGGTAGACGTTCGTTCAACAACTGTACATGTGACATAAGCCCCTTCCACTGGCGATGTTCTCATAGTTTTGTAAAAAATTATTCCGGTGCAACGCACGGGTATGTTTCCTAGTAGTAGAATAAACACAAGAAGTCTAAAACGGAGCAACGCCTACTACCCGTCTCTTGTCGCCGCCGGTAAGGTCGATGATCCCAGCCATGTCCCATGGCAAACCTAGAACCGACATCTGAGGAGGAGGAGGCTGCGACGCTACCGTCTCGAACTCCGACGTGCCGAACGTGATCCAATTGTATGAGTTGCGGGCCAAGGCTGGAGCTTCGCCCAGATCTAGCGGCAGTATGAACCGGAGCTACCATGCCTCGTTGCGCCGCTCTCGACCCTCACGTGGCAGGAGTTGAGGTACGAGCCTCCTCCTGTTAAATCCGACCATGGTACCCGCCGGCTCTCCTCCCACAACTAGCGCGCAAACTCCACAAGGATGTAGCGGCGCTGTTGCGGCTTCTTGCTGCCACGCGAGGAGCTGACCTCGTCGGCGTGCTTTGTCTTGTAGAAGGGCTAGCTTTTACCCATGGCGTCGGTGATAAAGTGGGTGGCGAGGGCTAGGGAAATGGCAATGGCATGAGCGAGGAAATGGTCATCGTCAGTGCCCCTTAAAAAGGGTGGGTTGCTGCATTGTCTTTAATGCCCTAGCGCAGGTGCACGGAAAACGAGGATCGCCTTTAAATGCATATTTGATAAATCCATATGAAAAACATGTCTACATACGGACAGTGTCGTCCACTCCTCGCCATCATCACGGTCGAGCGCATGCACATTAAAGGAGCATCGTACATCCATCGACTATAGCGATACACATCCATAGTATCCTACCCGATCTGCCTATCTGAGGCCGCCACAAGGTACATTTGGACCTTACATCCTTGGCGTAACCACCGCTTTCACCCACATTTGCAGCGTGCTCCCGCGCCTCCATGCCACCCTTTTAGTAGACGGCGTAGTTTGTTAGGGCATCTCCAACGCGGACACCCAAACCCAAAAACGGAGACCATTTTCGTTTGTTTGGGTAAAACCTGCTCCCAACGCGCGGGCCTATACTAAAAACGGACAGCTATTATGTCCGGCGCGACCCAAAGCCGGACCAAATTTGGGAGCAATTTGGGACGAGCCGGACGCATGCGGAAGTCCGTGGTCATCCGCGCGTGTCCTCCCAAACCCCATATGGCAGCCAGACTAGTAAATCCACCCAGACCCCCACAGCCTTCTCTCTCCTCTGTCCTTCTCTTTTCTTTTTCTGCCATGGATGTTGGCTTCGCTTCCCACCGGAATAGGGCTCGCCGGCCAACCGCCGCCGTCGAGCTCGCGTGGAGGCTCCCCGCTAAAGATGGCCCCTTTTTTTTCGTCCATGCCGGAGGTCGCCGCGGCCGAAACGGAGCACGGGCGCGAGAACGGACGCCGGCCGCTTGCCACTCCGTCGTGGGCGGAGCTCGCCGCGACGGGCGCGAGCACGGGCGGGCATGGGCGGGGACAGGCGGGGACGGGGCTCGCCGCGACGGGCGCGGCCGGGCACGGGCGCGGACGGCGCCGGCTGCGTCGGCCACGGGCGGGGCCGAGGCTGGCCGTGCGCGCACGGGCGGGGGCGGAGGCCACGGGCATGGCTCGCCGGGTCTCGGGCCGCGCGGGGGCTCGCCTCGCCTCTGCGGCCGCGCCGCGCCTCTGCGGCCGCGCGGGGCGCCTCTCGGCCGCGACGGGCACGAACATGGGCGGGGCGGGCCGCGTCGGCCAAGGGCGGGGGTGGGCGGACATGGCCACGGGCGGGGCGGGCATGGGCGGGGGCGGCGCTTGCCCCGGCGGCCACGGGCGCGGGCGGGCCGCGACGGGCACATCGCGTCGGGCACGGGCGGGGCGCCGCCGGCCGCGTCGGCCACGGGGCCGGGGCGGCGCCGGCCGAGTCGACGACGGAGCGAGGCCGGGTGCGCGTCGCGGGGCCGGAGCTGCCGCGTGGGCACGGGCGGGGGCGGGGGCGGGGGCGGAGCCAGCCGCACGAGCCACGGGTGGGGGCGAAGGCCGCGGGCGTGGCCTGCCGGGACGCCGCCCGAGCTCGTCGCCGGAGCTCGTCGCCGGAGCACGGGCGGGGCGGGGCGGAGCTCGCTGGGCTGTTTCTTGGCCAACTAGTACTAGTACATGGGAGAAGATGAATAGTAATTTGAGTCTCACTGTGCCTTGGGGAAGAAAAAAAGGCACGGACGTTCTCATCTATCCGCATCTCCGGAGACCGACCCAAACAGCCAAAATCGGACGCGAAAACGCGTCCATTTGGGTCACAGCGTTGGAGATGCCCTTATGCTTCTCCGGTTGCACGTCGCGACTCACTTTCTCTCTATGCTCAAGTGAAAGACTTGCACATATATGTTCATTGTTTAATTCCAAATCGTATGTATTTTTCATCTAGCGGTAAAACATGTCGATAACTTTTGTACTAGCAAGGACTGGGCATGTAGGGACCATGCAAGTGCCAGTTAGCTTCGTTGCTAAGGAAAAAAAAAAAGAGCAAGCTAGTTTCCAATGAGCACGTACGTAGAGATATGGTGGTAGTGTGCAAGTAGGCTAGGTAGCTTCAAACAGCAAGGTCATGTCACCGTGGCCTTGTGTATGTTCATCGAGCCAGCTAAGATTATTGAGTGTGTTCAGTGCAATGCATGCATGTATGTATGTTACGTGGATTCCGATGCATGGCTCTTTGTCCGAATCGTAGCTAGATCGATTCCCCCCAGCGTGCAACTACTACCCCGGGTTACTATGAACTTTTCATTCATACAAAGATCGTCCCTCCGCTCTCATCAAACATATTTAGAATTTATCAAAGTGTCGATGTATCAGAAATTTAGTTCGGCACATATATATGGGAGCATATGCTCTTGCCACCGGAAAAAACATTTTGAAATGTTAAAAAATTCGAACAAAAAATTTCCCCCTTACGTACCGACATTTTACGTGCGCACATTAAGTTTTGCGAAAAAACAATATTTTTTGTGACTTGTGTGAAAAAGATAAACAAAATGTCTCGTGCACAACCTTTTTCTACATCAAATTTTTTATTTTTTGCAGATGACACTTAAAATGTCGGTTTTGTGTGAAACCACCTTGTGAACATGTAGAATATTGAGATGTACCCACTAAATTTTGTGTTCAAGTTTTTCAAAATTTTGAAAGTGTATTTAAAAGGAAGTTTAAAAAACGGGAGCATTTGCTCCCGGGTGCCAAAACATCACTCCCTGTTAATTTAGTGTTTACATATATTTAAATTTGGAGAAACCTCCAGCTGGGACGGAGGGATTACCATTTTTTCGGTCCACACGGTCATGATTGCAGTATTGTCAAGAAAATCACCTGCCGCGCTTAAGGTTGTCTCGAATCTGTCTGATTTTTTTTTTGAACGGTACCAATGTTTCCCGTCGGGCAATGAGAATTCCGGTTTTCGACGAGATTCCTTGATCTACATTTTACTGTCTACATAAATATAAATTTAGAGAAACATCAAACATGTTCCATGGGAAGGAGGGATTACCATTTTTTCGGTCCACGTGGTTATTGTACTATTGTCAACGATAAAATCACTTTATAATTTCTTGACTAGTCCGCGCTCATAGAAAAGATCATCCACACCGACGGTGGAGCCGACGGTGCACATGGAGTACGGGCCAACCTACGTGTCCTCGGCGCTGACAACCGCGGTGAAAGTTGTCTCGAACACACTTGACTAGGAAGCGTCACGCGAGGGGCTCTGGGGCGACTCGGGCGGCGACGAAACCCTAGCCACCGAGCCCCATCTCCACCGCCTACATCCCCCTTGCCGCCGCTAGAGGAGACCGACGGAAAGCCGGTGCGAGCTGCCAAGGACGGTGGTGGCAAGGATCTCGCGGCTCTGCTTCTCTAACGGACCGCTTCGGCACCCGGGGCGGCATCCTCGTCTGGTGTGGGACTCTACGGGTCCTGGCGGCGGGAGGCGCTCGCGCGGTGCTGCTGACCGTCCTCCTTGGTCATGCGGGGCGGCGAGGGGATTGTAGACATCGGTTGCAGCGCGGGGGTCACCCCGTTTGATCTCCGCCAGATCTAAAGATGGTGACTCCGCACCACGCGGATCCCACTACCTGGGCTTCGATTCCTCCGGATCTAGAGCCCTCTCGGGTTGGTGGGGCAGGGCTCTGTCGCGGAGAAATCCTAGGCCGGCATTGGCGGCCGGCATTGGCGACGTCTATGACGCTGCTTTCCTCCTTGGGGGCTTCGTCGAGGTACATCGCTTTCCCCTCCTTCCCTTACCCGGGTGAAAACCCCAAGTCCTTCGGATTGGGCGGCGGCGGCGCTATGGCGTCGTTCTCCTCCTTGGAGGCGCCACCTTGGGTCTGTGGAAGGTGGTCGGCGTTGTGTGCGGTCTGGTCTGCTTGTGGCGGCAACTACGGAGGAGTTGCGGTGGCGTGGATCTTCTTGCTGTGTCTTTGGTGGTCACTTGGTCCAAAAGCTTGTGTCTTGCCGATTGGTTGGTGTGGTGGCCGGCGAAGCCGTTTGTGGGAAACTCGCGTGTAGAGATGGTCGTGCTCAAGGATTTCTTGCACGATGACTTGGTCTATGTTGTGCATCCGTGCTCTAGTGTGAGCTGCTCTATGAGTCAAGATGAGAAGGCAGGGGGGCCTTCTTCGAAGGTGGAAACGGATTTCACACCGGCGGTGTGTCGCGTTGGAAGGTCACAAAGGCAGGATCTTTCTCCGGCAGTGTGTTTGTCGTCTTCACGGCGTAGTCCTGGTTTAGTTTTCGTTTTGCATACACAAAATGAGACCCATGCAAAATATTCTTATTTTTTGAGGGAAGAAGCATGCAAAATAAGTATTGACGCCGCCGCATCATATTTGTCCTTGTAATCCTCGTCGTGGATTGACGCATGGATTAACGTCTTCATATTTAATGTCTTCGATCTTATGCACAATTGCCCCACAAAAATGGGACATATTTCGTCGATCCATCTTCAGCCAATGGAACAACATCTGGCGAATTGCCCCACAAAAATCGATCATGCATCTTTTTCTGTCGCTCTGGACTCTCCCCATTCTTCTCGAGACCCCCAAAACATTCAGACGCCGCTGCTTGCCCATCGATCCTGGCCCTCGCCGGCCACCCAAACCTCGCAGCCTGACGATGCAGCTCCGTCTACTCACCCCCAGATCGTTCCCTCGCCGCCGCCGTTCAGGAGGGCCCCAAATCGGGGATCTTTGCGAACCCTAGCAACGGGCCTGCCGGCCGGCGTCGAGTACAAAGGTGCCCAGTCTCGCGCGGTTCGGCTCGCCTCTGGCTGGCCTTGTCGTCGATTTACCGGTCGTGGTAGCCGCTGCTCGTCCAAGGCAGCAAGGGCTGCTCCTAGCCAACCCCGGCGATCGGCCGCCTCCAAGGTCGCCGCAGCGCGGGAGCTCCGGCACACCGCGATGCGCTGCTTCCACAACTTCTTTGCCTAGCCGCGAGCGCGGCATCTGAAGGCCGGGTGGGCGCGTCCATGACCTGGAGGAGCTCGCCCCCAATCCACACGGATGCCGTTCAGGAGGAGCTCGTCCTCAACATCAAGGTGAAAATTTTCCCTTTTACTCGATTCCATGCTCGCTGCCAAGTTTCACAACGAAAGAATATTTCAAAGTACTCTCTCCGGTCGGATTTAATCGGAGGGAGGCCTGCTCATACATGTGATTAGCGAGTGGCTGCGTCGATTAATTAGGTCCGGAGGTAGTAGTTGATTTGGATCCTGCGTCCAACGCAGTAGCAGCAGCAAAGGCATGAGTGAAGAAGGAGCAACAGTATCGTTGCTAATGCTGCCGCTGCTTCATGTCTCTTTGAACGGACTCGACTGACCAATCGATCTTTGCTTTATTTTCTGCTTCATAGCAGAGTAGATCGTGTGCACCTGGCTAGTTGTAATATGCCGGCTACCTTGTCACAAATCGTTCATTCATCCGAAGCAATACAACTTAACTCCTATCTATTTTGAAGTATGTATTATTTGTTTAAGTGAGTGCTGCTGAGAAGCTAGTAAATATTATAGAGGTACCAGGGCAATGTTAATCTACAAGTCAGAAGGATCCTTGCTCCAGCTTAGTTCTGTATATCAACGTTTTCCCAGTTTTTCTGACCGATATTCAACACATATTGTGTACACTACTTCACCAGATTATTCACAACTCACGGCACATGCACGCTGAGTTAAGTCTACTAGATTTTCACTTATGGCACGAGACGGACTAATTCAAACTCAACAAGTTCACTAAATAAAGGAAAAACTTAGGTTAAGCGCCAAGATGTTTTTGTTCCCTGTTAGATTCAAATAGGGATCAGATATAAATAATGTAAACAGCTGTAAGCTATTTATTATTGAAGATGTTTGCTAGGTGGCTGTTTTATTTTACTATTATTAGAAATAAAAGTAATTCAAGCATATGTAATCTACCTAGGTGCAATACTCATACAACGGCGACAATGTCGAAGCTCATCTGCAATGGATGACTGAGCCTCTTCACCTATAACCGCGCTGCCACCAGCATAAGCTTTCTTCCGTTGTAACTGCCTCAACTTCACAAGAGCAGGTAAAAATTATTTCTGCAACTTTCCCACTCATTTGTATAGATGTTGGATCAATTTTGATGAAAAATGCCATCTCAGTTGTTGTACACCCACATCATGAATTCTAGGTTCCTTTAACACTGAGGAACCGACGACCCGGTTGCCATAGGCATGGACGAGAATGAGGCCAAGATGGTTGCTCCCAAGGACCATCGAGGCGACCCCGATGTTGTTGTTTAGGAGATCGTCGACATAGCCACCTAATGGTCCATTTCTTCTTGAATATGTTCATCAGAATCTGTATAGTTATGCTCCGTGTGTGGCCTGCTTGGTTTTTTCTTACATGTATTGTAGAACGATTACTTTTGTTAACGCATTCCGTTCTCCTGAATTGTCCTTCCATTCCTATACAATTGTAGTAACTTGATGGGCTGCTAAATAGTACAAGTTGGTGTCCTAGCATGGACCGTCCATTAAGTAGTATTAGTGAATTCTGAACTAGCTGGCATGATTGTCCGTAAACTATAATTGGGGAGAGTCGCATTGTTGGAACCAAATATTGCAGAGCTTTATTCATCAGGATGAGTTGATGACTGGTTGATAAGAGAATGACGATGACTATTGTCTTTCCTTTCCTGAAATGTTATCCCCAAACAGATCAAGCGTGAAAGTGAAGTTTGATATTTCTTAAGAAGTGATCATGGTTTAATAATCTATTGTTTTTGAGTTCCTGAAAATTTTATCTATCGGTAGAAGAATTCTTTAGTTACTTTTTATTCACTCTGTTTCTGTACTAACTGTCAGATTTGCTACCTGACAACCTGATGCTTTTCTTTCTATAATGCATATATGCATAATGGAACTTGAGTTACTAGCCCAACAAGTGCAGATCCATGTTCATTTTACTAAGCAGGTCATCTTTTTTTGTTAGGTGTTTGTGTCCAATAATTTTTTGGTGCTATTTATAGTCTCATTCTGGTGCTATTTATAGTCTAAATCTGGTGCTATTTAATTCTTATCTCTTAACTCAATGAATGAGTGAATTGCCCTAGCATGTTAGTTAGCTTGCTTCAGTTCATTATACTATAGAAAACTGACATAAATCAAGCAGCTTGGATCAAATTAAAACTGTAAGAAATGAAGTATTTGTCATTCTATTAAACCTGACTTATCAACACTGACATTGTTTTGTATGCAAATTAATAAGAGGGAGACATGGAGCAGCCATCCCTGATAGCCTGTCAATTTTTAGTTTCTACCTGGTGTTTTAGTCGACTAGTGATATTTATGCCACTTTGACACAAAATGGCTACTGTAGATTTTGAATGCTTCTGTTTTATTTAAGTTGCCACGTTCTGCATCTATGTATATGTTGGTGTCCATAGTTTATTAACAGGAAGGTGCTAATATGTCAAAATTCTGGGATAAATTGCTATCTGTATTCTTAAGTTTGGTTCTCACCATATAATTTTCGTGCGAGGGTGTGGTATGGTTGTAGAGAGGCTGGAACTAGGTGAACAATGCAGCTGCTCTCTTTCTAGCACCTTTACTATGCGATAACAATGCATGCACTGAAATCTTGTAACACATCATTCATCATGTGTTGTAACAATTGACTTTGTGCTTGACATTCATTGTTAAGTTATGTGGAATTGCTCTTTGTTAGACCCCCATGATGGAGTTGAATTGTGTGTTACATGAGTTGTGTTGTTTGCACATACTCTGTTCTTCTTTTCAAATATACTACTATTTTCTTTGTGATGTGGATGTCCAAAAACCATCATAGGGTCATGCCAAATTTTCTAAGACTTTATTTCTTTTCTGCTTCATAGCAGAGCAGATCGTGTGCACCTGGCCAAGTGTATATGCATCGGAATTCTGTAAGGCAGATGACAAGCAGAACACAAGAGCTGCACAGGCACATGCTGAGGCGAAATTTATAAGTATTAGTGGCGAATGAATGGGTTTGCTTGGTTAATACTACCTCTGAACCGATTAAATTGACACCAACTCATGAAGAAGGTGTGCATATGTATGATGTATGCGTGCTTTGATTTAAATGGATCAGAGGGAGTATTAGTTAATAATGGTAAAAATGAAATTTTGGTTTTGATGCCAAAATATATAAGTATTGAACGAAGATGCTATAACTGACAATCACAATTTAGAATTTACACTATTAGCATATGATTTTTCCACAAATTTGTCTTGCTTCTCATAATTCTATGGGAGAATACTTGCTGCTGGTGCACCTATGAGCTGTTCTATCTGTTTTCTCCAGTAGTTAATATATTAGGGGTTCTAGTCATTCTTATGTGTGGTGAGAGGGAACTTGAGTTACTAGATCAACAAGTGAAAATCCATGCGCATTTTACCGAGCATGTCATCTTTTTCGTTAGGTGTTTGAGTCTAATAATTTTATGTTGCTATTTGTAGTCTTAATTTGGTGCTATTTATAGTCTACATCTGGTGCTATTAGTTCTTATCTCTTTAGTCAATGAATGAGTGAATTTCCCTAGCCCGCTAGTCAGCTTGCGTCAGTTCGGTGAAAATTGTAGAAACAATTTAGCTAGACCAACATGATTGGTATTTCAACCTGCGCTCTTGATTTTTTTCCTAGTACCTGTCTTGTTCAGTGAAAATTGTGAAATTATGTTCGCTAAGAAGCACATATCTACAATTGTGTTCCATATTAACTTCCATGTAGGTAATTACCGTCCAGATCGTCAAAAGGAAGAATAGAAAGGTTGCTCTCTTTCTTTCAATGCATCCTAGGTCAAGTGTTGTGATTTTTGCAAGCTTCGGTAATTACCCAACCCAAGTGAAGTGGTTGTATGATTTTAGAATGCCAAGAAAACTTCCTAACCTGTAGCATAACAACATCCAAACACTTTTGGTCATCCAATTGTGGTTGAGAGGCTCTTTTGTATTCGTCATCGTGTGAGAGCATGTGTGTGATCTCATTCTTTTCTTTTCTGTATAAATAAAAAGAGTTTCTTGCCAATAGTCTTGTGATTTACATAGAGCCTAGACATTGGATAGTGTCGGCAAATCTGCTTCATGAAATCGGCGATTTGATTTATAGTTATCAACCAAACACTATGTTTCTCGGTAGTGGGACATGTAGTCATGTGTCTCTACAATTTCTCTTGTTTTGAAGGTCTTTGTTGAAGTCATCAATTGTTACCTTCCAGTTTTATATCAATGTCATTACCTAGTTTAACGAGTTAAGATATCTGAGTAGAAGAAAAATAAATAACAAGATAAATAGCTCAGTAGATAACATTGTCAACTCCTTACCAAATATGTTAATTGACCATCGTTAAGGAAGGGGTTCCTCTTTTATATGGTCACTTAAATGTTCCTCTTTCATTGTTGCCAGAGTGACCTCGGGCAAGTTTTGCCATTTTGATCTCGTCTTTGAGAAAGAGGTTGATCTTTCACACACGTTAAAGTTCTGCAGCTTCTTCTCTCTGCATAGAAGGTTTTTTGGCTGACCTCGAAGATTAGATGGATTTTTAATCTAAATAAAAATCTTAATGTATGCATATGATTGTAGTGCTCTTGCGTTTGGAAAGGACATAATCAGTAGCATGTTTTAAATGCAGATGTAGAGGAATAAGAGAATATCATTCCAACACCAAGAAAAATGGTATTCAGATTTCTTCTCTTGTTTATATTTTTCAGTTCATTCATTTGCATTTCTTTAATGTGACTGGACATGGACCTGGACATGCAATTGAACAATCAAATGACCAGCTTCAAATTTGCTGTGTGGACCCATTCTTGCCCACATAGATTTGGACCTTGCATTTTTCTTGTGTGCTATTGCCATGAGGGCTATTAATTGTACAAAGAATTGACATTGATATACATATTTGCAACACAGGACCATGGCTAGAACCTTATAATTGTCATTCGTGTTAAATTCCTTGCTTAAATGCTCGATCTAGTTGTGCCTGAAATGAATGCTTCTGTATGTTGGCATGACTTTGTTTTGTCTTTTTGCTTATCTTTCTAGTTTGTTATAGCACATGATGATGTGTTCTCACATACCCTGTTTATTCCACTTCAGGTTTTGATCCACGCTTGCACAAATGTCTCAACCTTGTTTTATTTTTGAGAGCTAGAACTAGAATCATTGCAAATGCTCATGGGACCAGAATGGCATATTGCATAGAGAATGAATCTCCCATAATATATGAACTCTACCAATTTAACTATGTTATTTAAGATCTTTACCATGTGGCATGTTCACTTCGGGATGTATTGGCTTTGCTTTTATGAAAAATCAGATTGAGACAATCTGCAGCGCATGTTATCTTCTATGTAAGATATATAGATCATCTCTTATCGCAAATTACTGACACTTCAACTTCCCTGTTTATGGGCCTCTAGTTGCCACCCATTATCTGCGGGTGCAGCAACCTGCCTGTGATTGGTGCGCTCGCTCCCTCCAGATGTCAGGTTTATGACCTCTATCATAGGTATGTCCACCGACATAGAGTTCATGAGGTTATTTAGTTGGATGGTCCAGGAAACATCATCGGTTGCTAGTTGTATTTGTTGAAGTCTTTAGTGGCCCTGCTTTGATTCAGCAAAGATGCATCAGTAAATCTTTTTCAGTTTTCTCTCTTTCAAACTTGTACAAGTGATGATACAATATTGACTCCTAAATTTGAAACCTACTATTTGACTTGTTAGTGTACCGAAGAATTAATGCTTTATGATTAAAACTATACAATTTGGCATTTGACCCTATAATAAACCATATATAAGCTGCATTTGTAATCACCGTGTGCTTAGCAGCTGCTTCCATGTGTATCTACTAGCCTGGCTTATTCTTGTACGTGTAGATGATTAGTGGAGGAGGAAGCGGTCTACCGAACTGAACCAAAATCCCCTCCTGCACATGTAGGAAAGCAAATCACCCAAAACAGGGCTATTATTCTTATGATTTGCGCCTATGATTGATCCAGTTGCACATTATATTTCTTCTATCTTGTGATCGATAATTTTGACCTAGAATTTCTGTTTTGTGCTCATCACCGATACAAACTGAACCGAATTCTCAAAATGCGGTGACTTTACATTGGCAGGTGACCTAGGAGTACCGTGACGCCTCACACACTGCAAAAGGCATGACGATAGAAGCCATGCCAGAAGGTAATCTCGTTTTCCTCTCCACTAGTTTCAATCAAACTATGTATCATTTTCTAATCTGTGTTTTATTTTTTTTGTGTTACTTGTTAGGGTCGAAAGAAGATGTTGTGCATCTCACCTAGGCAACCCCGTTGAGTGTCAACTCAGCCATCTTGTGTTTTTTTTGTGTTAGGCCGGTGGTGTCGACAAGGGCGTTGGCAGGCCGGCACTCTCGCAACCCTGTCTTCCTCATGTGGTAGGAGACCTCGTCCCGCTATCGCGGGATGGTGTTGGGTCCGGCGACGAAGAATTAAGTGTTGCCGAGGACAATCACTAGCAAGGTCCGCTCTCTTTGCCCATCTTACTCATACTAGCAAGATCCCATCTTGATCTGATTCGATTTGACTTTGGTGTGCGAAAAAATGAATGGGGAATGCATATCAGATTTCCAATTCAGCCAATGATTTCCTCCATCACAAAAATGATTAGAGAATCCTCATGTTGGATAACTAGTTTGAAAGTTTTCACGTCAACTAATTGAAAGTTTTCACGTCAACTTATTGAGCCTTGTTGTTCATGGCTTGCACTCTTGTGCACACCCTTGCACTTCCTGCTATTGTGAGTGCCACCAATACAATTTGGGTATTTTGTGAGTGCTGCGTCGACCACTCTGATGTTCGGCTACTACTACTACCTCCTGCAGGCCTCCACCATAGATTGTTAGTGAAAAAGTGCAGCTTTCACGTTTGATGAATCACGCAGGATGCAACATGTATTACTGACGCATGCTTACTTGCTCGATTAATTTTGCCTGCAAATATTGCTTCTTGTCAGCATGCAATCATGGTTTTTGAGCCGTTGTATAGTTGTATGTAGCTTTCTCAAAATCATGGCTACTCCCAACTAAACAACGACTGATGGCGGCTATACAATGATTTCCGTCGACTAATCACTGAGTCACAGGGTTGGCGAATCACATTTGAGTCGGGAGTCAAAAACCTTGCATGTGCTTGAACCTGACATGCACTTGATTGATTAAATTGTGTGCTCGAGTAGAGAATTGCACTGCATGTCATATTTGGAATTTTTGACTGATTGTCAAGTGAATTATCAAATTGATGAATCACCTACCTTGTGTTGACTTTGGTAGGATTCTTGAATTTCTAGCTTAAACCCTGATATCTAAATGGCTACTTATGACCTCTAGGTTTTTTAATAATCTTGATCTTCTAGAATACTTAATTGTCTAGTACACACTATGCTCATGCTAATATTCTTCTAATTTGTCGTCAATCTTGTAAAACATGCATGATCACCAGAGCTGCTCAAAAGGATAGTTCTATTCTTTTTGTATCAACTCCTGATGGCCCAATGCCACATACAAATGAGCATATTCTTCTAGCTCGACAAGTTTCAAATTTTGAGAACTCGTGTCTAGCAATTTGTCTGTTTAGCATGTTGCTTTTGCAATAGTGAGCATACGGACTTTTATTTTTCCTGTTTTTAAGGTTGGTCTGCCATTACTTGTTTTCTTGAACAAAGTTGACGTTGTTGAAGAATTGGATATATTAAAACTTGTGAAGATGGAGCTTCCAGCTATGCTAGCATTTTTCAGTTACCAACATGTGTTTTTGGTTGGTCCATAATGTTCCTGTTCTTAAGTGTTATTTCACTGTCTTTTTCTATGATTGAATGTTATTGTTGATCAAGTCACCAACTCATTGTTTTGAGATCTTGATGTATTGGCACATGTTCTGTCCACTTAAGCAAATGCCTGATGACCTGACCTGACAACATTTTTAAAAAGTTAATCAATATATTTTAAGTTATAAAAAGAAGCTAACATTTCTTGGTCTTCAAAGGTCATGTTTCTTTCGCTCAAGAATTTTGTAGTCCTTCCGATTTCTAGCCGATTTTTCTAGTTACTAAGAGAGATTAAATTATGATCAGGCAACATGTTGATAAATTATCCTACTATTGTGATTATTAGTAGAAGCTTGACACTCAACCTGGAGAACCAGGTGTTGAGATACTGATTTTTTCTATGTGTTTTATTGTTGGATTCTAGTGAGTGTTGCCTTACATCTTGATCATTATCTCCAATCCATTTTTCATTATATGATGAGGGGCTACGAAGCTGTTCGTCAAGGACTCGTGGTTGAATTTTTTTTTGTTTCTCGTTGTCGAAAAGGACAAGCATTAATTAGTTCTTGGTCTTTCTTCTTACAAGTGAAACAGTCATTACAAGTGCAGATTTAACCTATCTTTAGTCCAAGCAGTATTTAATACATCAAATGGATTATTTTCTTTTAAAACCTCTTGTTATTGATAGACAATATATATGCATGATGAGTTACTCAGCTACTGAATTAAAGCTGACATACATGCTCACTATAAAGATATTGGACACGCCAAGCCTCTTGATGCTTGTTGCTTCTTCATGCTTTTTGTTTACTGATCTAGGCAGCTCGTTTGGATGATATACAAGTGTAGTCTGTTGTTTTTCTTGATGATAGATAGCTGATGTGCATGTCAAACTCAGTTTCTTTCCTACAGGTAGCTAGCTGATGTCCATACTAGCTAGTTGTTGCAGATTTCTAATTATTTAGTGGGCATATGCAAGCACTAGACCTATTTCTCATTATTTAGCTATCAATCAATCAACATTCTTTTTCTCATTGATTCAATATCATACGGATATTTCTGAACCTCATTTATCTAATATCGCTGGATCGTCTGCTAGGTGCTTGAACCACCGTCTAAACCATCTCAAGAAGATTTAGAAGATAACAAATATTTCTCTCTTTTTATAGTACACCATTGCAGGTATACTCTCCTGCACGAAAAAAGATTTTGGCAATGCTCACCAGGATGATGTTCTTAGTAGAGTTAAGATTGATGTTCGGGTCCTATTTAGTCCCGACATCATTTTGGCACTGCTATCTTGTGCTAATACGAGCTCCTTGCGCGTCTTATCTTTTAGTCAAATTTTGATGTTTGTGTTCTTGGGCATGGGCACACGGCCTCTCGTTCCTTACTCCCAAACGTTCTTTCTGTGAGCACTAGTGAATGCATTTATGTTGCTATCAATGTGATCTCGCTTGTGGCTTCAATCTTTGTATGCTATTTCGCAATCAGATTCGTTTCTTATGTTTGGATACAAGGCGGAATGGTTTAATGAAAGTATTTTGCTACCCGTGTCCCGTTACCAACTATAATTTTTGTTTTGTTCTCTTGAAGGTAAAGAATGGATGAGCCACCGATCGTCGTTGGACTAGTGGTACCTGCAGCGGTTGAAGTGGAACTGGTTCATATTCTTGGACCTGATGGATGTGTAGCTAGCTAGCTGATCCATACTTACTTTGGTGGGCAGTGTGTTAGCTAATGCTGGTTCATAATCAAGCCCAAACATGTTGTAATTTAGCCTTGTCGACAGAGTTGGTACTTAGTAGGTTATGGTAGCTGGTGGACTGTGGAGGTATTAGCTATCACATATCTGAGTTGCTAGATTTTGTATGTATAGCTTGTAAAATTTGATCAATAAATATTTATTTTTTGGGATTTTTCATATGTCCACACGAGAAGACTTTTTTACTGCTTTCTTTGGTTGTTCTTGTGAGTCTCAGTAATTCCTTGTTGCATGTGTGCCTTTGAGTATATGAATTGAGCACCCTCGCCACTATATGTGTACGAGTAGAATGCAAAATTTTAAACTCCATGCACGGTGTAGTCGTCCTTTTTATCTTCGGGTCATGAAGTTATAGGCACTACAAAATTGAAAAGGGTATGCAAATTTCTTCGAATGGTAAAATAGTCTACAAAAATTAAGGACGCTGGTAAAAAATGTCCCTTGTATCTCCGTGTCATGGAAGTTAGGCGTTAATTAATTACTCAGAGATTAAAGAGTTTCCAGTCTACAATAATACAGATAGAGAATCGAGGAGGCGCCCATCAATTACTCTATATGGTTAATGGCACCACGTGATTAATGAGAGAATGCCAAGTCATCGATCCATGACACTTCGTATCTGAACCGTACGTGTATATCATCCTCTCCACTCATCTTTGGTCATCTTGCTTACCTCTTTTCCCTCCAACCATGGCTGCAGTCCATAAGTAGAAGCTCGTCGTCACAGTCCGCGTGCGGAGAGCGTGTGTGACTTAGACTTTGACTTTTACTTGTCGAGGAGAGGAGACGAGAGGTGAAGGACACTCTCAGGTATCGGAGGAAGAAGACACTTTGCCGTCCTAAAGATCTTCCTAATGATTGTGTCCACGAGCTCTTGTTGCAGGTAATCCATCCATCTTCCCGTGGATATTTCTTTTAAGTTTTCATTCTTGGGTTTCAGATTGAGTTGTGCATCCCTTGTCCCTTGGATTTGTACTGACCGGAAAAGGGCCACTGACGGGTATCTCTAGAATCAATTTATCCTCTAACATCACCTCTAGTTGTATCCAAATTTTCTCACGCTCAATCCACCCAATCCCACCTTAGATCAAGATCACAGTATGCCCATTGAGGAGGCGAGGGACTTGCCAGGATCAGCGCGGACACAGCTCGAATCGTCTCCACCGAGGTCACCTCCAGCACGGCTATTGTGCAAGGATGAAGAGGGACATGTGCGGCGAGGCTCACAGCGCGCCATCCTCCGCGGTCATCGGCGTAGGTGCTGCTAGATGGCTACTGAGAGATGGGGAGTCCGCGCCGCGGGCTCCGGACAGGGAGAGGTCGGAGGCCGTGAGGCGCTCGATGAACTGCATCGCGTGGATGTTCTCTGTAGAGGGGATCAGCCGCGCTGGATCGGGCCGCAGGTGACGCCCGTCTGAAGCTATGTTTCTCGGTGACTGGATAGTGGCTCATACAAACTTTGGTGCCCTGGAGGGTATTTTTGGATTTTTAGGCTTGTATTACCTGCCTCTAATGATAGATATGAATTAGGCATAATATTTTACGAGGACAATGAACAGAGAGACTAGGTGTATTCAGGTGATCAGTTCCATTCTTTTTAAACTCCAAGTCATGGTATGACGAGGCTGGTTGATTTTAGACCAGTTCTAATGACTGGCTTCGCATTTGCTTGTTTCTCTTTGTTCTGTACCATATTTTGTGTTCTTTTCTCAGGACATGCAGCTCATGGTCGGATCCCTTTTTCTGTGTGGGGATTGTGGGATCCCTTCACAGTTCCTTGTGTGGTAAAAGTGATCATTTTGTACTGACAGATAATAGTTATCTAGCAATGCTGTCGTGTTTGGTCTTCTTCGTACAAAAGATTAAAAGTTTTCGTTCTCCGCAATTTAGTCCATGTCTAACGCTGTTTCAACTGTCTGAGATTCTGAGAACATTATTTTTTATTTCCCCTTCACTTTGCTGCCAGATGAGGTACCGAGCACAACGATCCCGCTTAGAAATAAAGGTTTCACTAGTTAGGTGAGCTTTATTTAGTTCCTTTTTCTGGAAGAACAAGGAGCTTTAGTTCAAACAAAATAGGCCAAGCGAATGGAATGCTTCCCAAGAGGATCTAGTTTGTTAGAGAGCTGAGCACTGAGCTGGCTTTTTTTTTTTCTTTTTGATATGAGCTGGCTCTTCTTTTGTTGCTCTGCCTTCGGTAGCTGCAGAAAAAAACTATGAAATGAAGTGAAGACTTGATCGCTAGGACAAGCAAGGTTTGAAATTCTTGTGAACTAGCAGAATTCGTTGCTGCGATAGGCAAACTTTCACCCTGAAAAGTCGAGCATGATCATATGGTGCATGCAAGATCAAGATTCAAGTCGATGTGTTGTTTGCGTAGTGCTAACTAATAACTAAGTAACTAGTGATGTTCCTCTAATACAGTTTCCTGCAATTAGTTCAGTTGGCACTCATGGTTTGGAACATAAACCACAGATTCATCTCTGCCTTTGGCGGCGCTTTGTCACGGTGGCTAGCTCTGAATTCCAGGCAAAGTAATGCTGCAAATAGCACACTGCATGTGGACCGCTGAGCTTTGCATGTCTTTAAACGACAGATCGCAAATGCAATGCAAGGACCTGAAGAAGTACGAAAAGGGCAGGACAGCGGTTAATTAGCAAAAGAGGAAAATGATTCTACTCCCCCGGGGGATGAGACTCTGGGAACCTCCTGCTTCTACGCGTGCCACGCGTCCCACGTGATCCACACGGTGCACACACTGTCACCTTTACACACGTGGGACAAGGAGTCTCCGGAGATCACATAAGTAAAACTCACTTGACTAGCATAATGACATCTAGATTACAAGCATCATCATATGAATCTCAATCATGTAAGGCAGCTCATGAGATTATTGTATCGATTGATTTACTTCTGTTTTTAGGGTGTTCTATGTAAAATCATGTGGACAGTTGGGCGATGTTCCTAGATTTTTTTTAAATAAAATAAAACACTAGCATTGGACCAAAAAACGCGCACGCAACTGGTATAGTAATATATAGCAGCGCGCCAAAATCGACACGCGACTGGTACCTAGACTACCAGTGGCGAGGTACCAGTCGCGGGACGGGGCACGCGACTGGTAGCCAAAATATACACGCGACTGGTAGTCTATTATGTACTAGTGCCCCTTGCGTGCTCCATCCTCCGACCATGTTGACCATTTTCGTGCGGCAGCGGCCATCTAAAAGTCAAGTACTACGCGGTGGAATATGAAGTTACATGGGGCAAGAGCCGACACCGCATATAAGTTTGTATTATTATGGAGTTTAGTAGTAAATATTATAATCACAAAGAGAAGAAAGAAGAAAATAATAAATATATAAGAAATCTGCGGAAGCACATATTCCTTATTACTCTATGAAATTATAGTACAATTTCTTTTATAAGTGGGTATGTCTTTGGGTTCTAGGGGTAGAGCCTTTTATGGAGCGATTAGTGAATTGCTATCGGCTGAGAGTTTCTTCCTCGATCATGGGGCAGACACCATTAGATTCTCATACCGGAAAATAAGTGGTTTGATTGAATTCAGATAAGTACACACAAGCACAATGAAACTCCCAAAGCACTACATAGTATGACCCATAGGAAGCACACCACATGCACATACGCATTAAGCAATAAAATCCGCTAGAGTCGCTCTATTATAATTAGTCTTATGGATCCGCTTTTCAACCTTTTTCAGTTTCTTTGTGGTTATTAGTTATCTATACTAAACATATTTTATTTTAAAAATTAATTAAATAAAGCTAGCTATATAACAACACTTTTGCATAGTAAGAAGTATTTTCGTATTCAAAAAGAATTTTGAAGATTTAACATCATAAACTACAAAGAAACATTATTTTCTTAAAAATTTCCATTATTTTCTTGCCCTCCGAGAACTGCCCCTTAAGAAGCATTTGGTTCAACATCTTTTTTATGAAAAAGCAAGAAGAATATTAAAAGCCTTTGTAGATTGGTTTGTGTCGCTTGGATGCATATTTTGACTTATAAATGTTCATTGCAAAAACACATACTTGATTATTCCATACAAACATTTGTTGAACACATTATATTCTCATGGATCTGAGGGGGAAAATAATAAAGTTATAGACATGTGTATGTGTTCAATTGTAATGTCCTTGAGACCTAGACTATCTTAGTTACTCTCTCAAAAACAAATATCTTTGCAGGGGGCTGTAAGAATATACATGAAGTATCTCTGCATATATATGATTTCAGATTGGATATTGTCTTGTATCTTAGTCGCAGCAGTGATGGATAAACTAGGTCTGCTTTTAGCTTTACTAGCTTTGTTTTTAAGAGAAAAAGGAGCATTAATGGCTAAGCGTGACTATGATATGGCGGGATTGTACTCACACTGCTATGAAAAGGCTGAGATACTACTAATCAGCATCAGCCATCAGATGCATATACGTACTCTCCATGATCTACGAGTTGCCCCTATGTAATTGGCACTGGCTGATAAGCCAGTGTCCGTCCCTTATATTTCGGTTAAATTCAAAGTTCTATGCACATAGGGGAAAGATCGCAACTCAAGAATCTTCACCACCTATTGCGCCACACCTATTCTCAAGGAATGTGGTAAGTTGCTCAAACACCATCACTTCCAGGTTGCCCTTGGTTGCTTCTATGCCTGGGCCAAAGCTAGGTATCCACCCCCTTAACCGGACTGGTTCTTGGTTTTTTTCTGATTTGTAAAACTGTCCATGTATTTGTTGCAGCGTCTGGAGAGAGGCTGGCCACATCTGGTTCTGCATCTATGCTGCTCTTTATTGCCGTAGGCTGTCAGTAAGTATAGATCCTAATGGCGATGTGTTGATATATATTGTGAAATCTGTCATCTCACAAGCTTTCACTCCATCGAACAATAGTTGCAAGCTAAATAGTCCTAATGATTTCTTTGTTTGCAAGAAGCTTGCGAAATTCTATACTCTCAACTTGAAGGTACTGAACTACACGGACATATGTTCCTAGCCAGGCTGTAGAAAATATATATTGAATAAATTGTTCTAAACGAAGACAATGTCCTTTTTCTGATGATAGACTTAGATATGGTGAATTAATTGTTCTTATTCTACTTTCCAAACTTGCATACACTAGGTGGATCTTTGTCTTTATGAAAAAACAAGATGATATTACACAGGTTCAACAGGCTAGGAAATCTGGACTCCTTTTTGCATATGTTCCAGCTCCTACCGGAAGGTGCCAAACATCAGAATGATTTTGTGGATCCTGTCAGGGTGTCCACATGCTTCTTGAGCATTGATTTTTGTGGATTCAGTCTAGCTGTACCTCTAGAGATTTTGACATATTTAGCTGGTCAGTGGTAAAAAATAGAATGACATCAAATGGATTCTGTAAGAAAAAGATAAATGGAGGAGAAGAGCTGCATAACGGCATCGATAATTTGGGATGTAACAATAATGTTTAACATTTCCTTCTTGAAAAGCCAGCTGGTCTTTTCTCTTACCCTACAATATATTTTCCAAAGTCGTGAGGAGAATAAAATGCATATTTGTGTGTTCTATTTTGCTCTCTCTGGCTCTCCCTCCCCACTGAACTAGATGGCTCCAACAAATACTTTAAATGGCACGGCTTTACCAGAGTACTCATATTATTTAGTAGCTATATTTTATATGTCAGGACAATCTTTGTTTCAATGGTTCAGTAGGCATGGACAAGATTATCACATAGATAAAGATTCATTATTGCACAATCAAGTTCTCCTTAAGGTGTGTTATCACAACCTTCCTTAAACATAGCTAATGAAGCTTCATTTTGAGGGTCCAATGGTCAACCAAAGTGATACAGGGGTTCATACATAGGTTTGCAGGTTCCTTTGATGTACATATCACTATTTTTTTGATTGTTCCTTGATACACAGGTTACAAAGTTATTTCATTGTATTTTCTAGACAATGTGTTCTGCGAGTAGTTCATATATGTATGACATCCACTCATGTGTTGGGAAATATTCAAGCCAAGTACATACTTCGGTGACTTATGCGAAATATTGATTATGATAAATTTTACTACAGGAGTTCATAGATAGATTTGCAGGTTCCTTTGGTGTATATATCACTGAATTTTCTATTCTTCCTTCATAGACAGGTTACAAAGTTATTTCAATCTGTTTTCTAGACAACGTGTTCTCAGAGTAGTTCAGTGACTTCCTTCATACGACATCCACTCATGTGTTGGGAAAACATTCAAGTCAAGTATATACTTCAGTGACTTGCTACAAACCCCTAATACCTATATTTACCTTGCTTCTGGGTTCAGGGAGCATGAAGAAGAGAGGCACTGGTATGTCTCTGCAAAGGGAAGCAACATATGTGCACAGTATGTTCCTTTTCTCATCAACTCTGTGTTCTACATCAATATGATGCTTTCCTTCAGTTCACCTTGCACATTCAACATTAAGTAACGAAGATGCCAACTTATTTTATAGTTCATTGAAAGTAAAATTTGTCAATTGAGTTGTGCTAGCTTCCACACTATGTCCAATTACTCTACCATGCTAGCTTTTTAGATAAAGGAGCAATAGCCCCAGCCTCTCTACCATGCTAGCTGCTATGTGTTCCCAATGTTTAGCGAAACAAATTAGTAATAGTCCTCTTTGAGTGCTACAAAATAAATTAGGAACGGTCCTCTTGCAGTGTCACGTGTTCATCCAAGGAGAGCTCTTTGAGTGTCACGAAATTTACAGTTATATTAGATATTCTATTTCGTTTAGTACATACTCTCCTTTAGGTATCCAAAAGGAATCCTCCTAATGCATAGGAACCTGTTCAGTGAAAGGCCACCTTGGGAAACTTATGTGGTGTATTTCTGCAGGTTTAGAACACACGATTTGCAGAGATATGGAAACAACTAACTGAACAAATGTGTCGTGTAAATTGTGGAGAACTCTTTTTTTTTTAAGTACTTAAATTGGATTTTTGGCTGTCAGTCCTTCTAGGTTTGCTGATTATGCAGAGCTGCAATAACCTTAGTGCATAGGCTATATTGTATGGTTATTTTGATGTATTCCACAACTATCTTAGCAACAACAAGACTATGACAAAAGGACATAGTTGCATGACAAGCCTAGGTGCGTTTTAAAATAGACATGATTTAGGAAGAATATATACCTTTACTAATTACTTCCTTGCTCATATCTTCGACATTATTTCTTTCGTTTTTGTGATAATTTGATGATTTCTTTCTATGAAATATGATGATAGGCCCACAAGACCACGAACACCACTTCGGGTAGCTTTGAACGAATCAACGGAAAACTAGAAGCATGGTTATTAGTTTCAAAAGAATATTTGAATGAAATTTCATGGAGAGCACTGCTTAGATAGCTCACTTCAATGGTGTGTGAGACAGATCTTCTCCAATATTGGCAGCCGCGACGAGCAAGGTCCCTCCTCTAGGAGAGCACAAGCCACACCAAGCCCTCGCCTTCATGTAAGAGCCAGGAAATCATTGTTCTATCATTCGACAATAAGGACGATGATAACAGGCACTGCTGTTCAAAGGAAAGATGGAAGTTATGGTATCTACTTTCGGTTGTTTTGTTTCCTATGTATCGAACTTACTAAAATCCATAGTCAAGTCTCTATTGTACCCACTGTTTATGGAAATAAGATGATCAGTTCCATGCCTTGGATCTTCCCGCCATACAGAACAATATCCCATTCACTTCTAAGTATTTTAACACATTCCTTCTCATTCGTTTACTATCATACCTTCACATCCTTACTATCATACCTTCACATCCGTAATTTAACATGACTTAAAGTTAAAGTCCTATGTTCTTTAACTCCAGGCTGGGCGCGGCGGCACGCCGCGCCTGTCCTTGCTAGTGTCTTTAAACGACCGATCGCAAATGCAATGCAAGGATCCAGGCGCAGGCATGTGCAGCCGCACAGGGTCTCCCGATTTAGAGGGATTCCAAATTAATATGTTAAACTAGTACTTTAATGACCGATTTTGTTTAATTGGATCTCAATCATTTCGATGAGAGATGGTACGGAGTACTATCTTAGCTAGTTTCATGCATATTGGTCCCACAAAAATGCTGATGTGGCAGCTAATTAAGGAGGAGAGAGGAGATTAGAGTAACATAGGTGGATTCCGTATCATAGCACATATTACGAGAAAAGTTAATACCTAACAAATCTTGTACACAAATTTACATTGAGATTCTAAAAAATAATAAATATAGCATATCTATGATAGTACTCCATGATACCACCCGCTATAGAGATAGTATCATATACAAGTATCATATACATGATACTACTACATGATACTTAGCACTATGCCCAACCTAAGGCAGTACTAGTGCTTAGGAAATTTGCAATTACATTAACTCCAAAGGCCCCCAAGCCACCCACGCCTCTTTACCCGTATCTTTTCTTTCTCTTTCATCGCGAGTGCAGCTAATTCAGTTAGTCTTCCAATGAATATTAAGATTTTGTCTCAAGGATTTTTATGAAGAACTAATTGAAGATTCATTTTTTAAATATGTCACGTTTCGATTAAAAATTAGCACTTTTGAATTCTTAGATTGATTTTTCACATGATGCACTTCTTTTAATTTAGTTTACCACATACTACCTCCATTCCTATAAATAAGACGCACACACATTTCAATGTGAACCTTGACCAAATAAATAGGACAACAATATCACGATCATATAATACATAAGCAACATTGTTAGAATCGTGTTGGAAAATACTTTCTAATGATACCAGTTTATATCAAATATTTTTTATATATTTCATCCTGAAAAATATGTTTTAACTTCATCAAAACTTGCATGTATCTACAAACTAAACTCATCTAAATACATGTATATCTAGATAAAATTGAAACATCCTTTTTAAATAGAGAGATATAGATTAATATTTTGTCAAAGATAAAATACGAAAAATAAGGGCGTATTGTTTATTGAAATGGAGTGAGTAGTATATATAAAATCATCTTAGTTGCCAATGATTATATTGAAGTCCTCTATTTCTTATTTTGCTCAGGGCCTCCGTATTCTCAGGTACGGCCCTGCAAGGATCTAAAGAAGTACGAAAAGGGCAGGACAGCGGTTAATTAGCATAAGGTCAATTTGTTTTGCGGAAGGACAAGACAAGCATGAGGTTGCAGTACTACTCGTCCAGACACATTTTTGTCCTCAGTTTGAAACCTTCCATTTTCCTTTCTACCACTTCCTTATAAAGCCATCATTACTTAAATTTTAAGGAATATGATGCAAACCATCACTCTGCCAGGTTCCTTAACACAAACTATTTCTCATAAAATTAACGATCTTTCTTGTATTTGGCTTCCATGCATTCTTGTCACTGTTGGCGGGCGGCGGGCTAATGGAAGAAGCTGGATCCACATAGTTGCCCCTTCCCACGCGATGGGAGGAGCCTCCCTTCGCCCCTTTGCAGCCTCGCCTTGGACAACTAATGTTCTGTGTTGCGTCACCGCTCTCCTACTAATTAGCGAACGATCGCATATCCTTTTGCTTGCCCGCTTTCAATATAGTTGGCAAACGGGATGCGGGCGAGCTGTAGAGTGCCCTATTTTGATATGGTACTACTAATTAGTGTGCCCTATTTTGACATGCTACTAATTCCTAGGATTTGCACCCGCCGCCTCCCTTGGATAGATATCGTATTTTCAGTTTTGAAAAAATGGAAAATTCAAAAACATCCTTCGAAATGGCCACCTGTTATGTCATCTAGTTTTAATGAAAATTAACAAACAATAATTTTGACCTATTTTGCAGAATGGCGTCATGCTTCGGTAAAATGGCTTTAGATTTTGCATACGACCTGCGATGAAAAAGCTTTTTTACATGAAAATGTATCTGCAGAAAATTTTACATCCGATTTTAACTGCCTAGGACCGTTTACTAATTTTTTTAGATTCCAAAAAGTCGAAAAAGAAACAGAGTTTGTAGAGAGGTTTTAGATTTCGATGAAAATAATTTCAAATCGATTTTTTTTTTCAGAAAAAAATCACTTTTGCACTTCTCCATCCTCTTTCCCTCATCCTCTTCCATCTACCTTCTCCCCTCACCCTCTTCCGCTTCTCCACCAACTTTTCCTCATCCTCTTCCACTTCTCCACCTTCTTTCCTCCTACTCTTTCCCTCCTTCCCCTTCTTTCCTCTCCTCCTCTTTCACTTTTCCAGCGTCTTCTTTACGGCAACGGCTACCAACTCGAATGCCCTGCTCCGTCTCCTCTCCTCTCCTAGATCTCGTGAACTCTACAAGGAGGCGACATGGACTCGATTGATTTACTTCTGTTTTTAGGGTGTTCTATGTAAAATCACGTGGACAGTTGGGCGATGTTCCTAGCTTTTTATAAATAAAAATAAAACACTAGCATCGGACAAAAAACGCGCACGCAACTGGTATAGTAATATATAGCAGCGCGCCAAAATCGACACGCGACTGGTACCTAGACTACCAGTGGCGAGGTACCAGTCGCGGGACGGGGCACACGACTGGTAGCCAAAATATACACGCGACTGGTAGTCTATTATGTACTAGTACGTGCCCCTTGCATGCTCCATCCTCCGACCATGTTGATCATTTTCGTGCGGCAGCCGCCATCTAAAAGTCAAGTACTACGCGGTGGAATATGAAGTTACATGGGGCAAGAGCCGACACCGCATATAAGTTTGTATTATTATGGAGTTTAGTAGTAAATATTATAATTACAAAGAGAAGAAAGAAGAAAATAATAAATATATAAGAAATCTGCGGAAGCACATATTCCTTACCACTCTATGAAATTATAGTACAATTTCTTTTATAAGTGGGTATGTCTTTGGGTTCTAGGGGTAGAGCCTTTTATGGAGCGATTAGTGAATTGCTATCGGCTGAGAGTTTCTTCCCCGATCATGGGGCGAACACCATTAGATTCTCATACCGAAAAATAAGTGGTTTGATTGAATTCAGATAAGTACACACAAGCACAATGAAACTCCCAAAGCACTACATAGTATGACCCATAGGAAGCACACCACATACACATACGCATTAAGCAATAAAATCCGCTAGAGTCGCTCTATTATAATTAGTCTTATGGATCCGCTTTTCAACCTTTTTCAGTTTCTTTGTGGTTATTAGTTATCTATACTAAACAGATTTTATTTTAAAAATTAATTAAATAAAACTAGCTATATAACAACACTTTTGCATAGTAAGAAGTATTTTCGTATTCAAAATGGATTTTGAAGATTTAACATCATAAACTACAAAGAAACATTATTTTCTAAAAAAATTCCATTATTTTCTTGTCCTCCGAGAACTGCCCCTTAAGAAGCATCGGTTCAACATCTTTTTTATGAAAAAGCAAGAAGAATATTAAAAGCCTTTGTAGATTGGTTTGTGTCGCTTGGATGCATATTTTGACTTATAAATGTTCATTGCAAAAACACATACTTGATTATTCCATACAAACATTTGTTGAACACATTATATTCTCATGGATCTGAGGGGGGAAATAAGAAAGTTATAGACATGTGTATGTGTTCAATTGTAATGTCCTTGAGACCTTGACTATCTTAGTTACTCTCTCAAAAACAAATATCTTTGCAGGGGGCTGTAAGAATATACATGAAGTATCTCTGCATATATATGATTTCAGATTGGATATTGTCTTGTATCTTAGTCGCAGCAGTGATGGATAAACTAGGTCTGCTTTTAGCTTTACTAGCTTTGTTTTTAAGAGAAAAAGGAGCATTAATGGCTAAGCGTGACTATGATATGGCAGGATTGTACTCACTGCTATGAAAAGGCTGAGATACTAATCAGCATCAGCCATCAGATACATATACGTACTCTCCATGATCTACGAGTTGCCCCTATGTAATTGGCACTGGCTGATAACTGATAAGCCAGTGTCTGTCCCTAGTACTTCGGTTAAATTCAAAGTTCTATACACAAATTTGTCGTGGAACATCTCATTGGCCATTTGCTATATATATTGAACGACACGGGCTGGCCAGGAATCTGGTAGCACCTATATGTGTTGGTAGCACTTGATGTGTTCTTTATACCGTGATGGCAACTACAATGTGCATAATGTATATAATACAACCACTAATATTTGCTACAAAAACATTCTTCAGTGAAAACATATGAAATACATACTGCTGAATACATTGAAGTACTAGTCATTTTTTCCCTCGCAACATAAGACTTTTTTAAAAAGCAGGGTTTACCCCTAACATATGCATCACTTGATAACTCGCAAAAAGGGTAATAAAAGAAACGTAAACATGTGTGTATATTCAGTATTCTAAACACTTCTACATCACAAACAAAGAATTATTAACAACCATTAAGCGGCAACGAAACATGAGATTCAAATAATTTTGTACGAGCAAATGCATGCTTACTATTTGGTCGCTCCTATGACACGTTTTCTTTGATATGCATTACTTTTGGCCCTTCTTGTAACCGTTTGCGCTGTATGTAAAAGTTTGTCCCTATATTGTTATGCTAGAAACCTTTAGTTTGGTGCTATTAGTATAGGGTCTCGTAGAAAAACCTTGTTTCATATTCTGTTTGCACTGAATGTTGTTCTCTTATTCCGTTATCGCCGTGACAGTGGGAATTAGTCCCTTTCGAGGTGGTATGGAAAGTATAACTTCTGAGAACCATTTGCACACCTTCTTTTTTTTGTTGCCCCAACTAAACTTTTTTTTTGACTAAACCACTTAGTATTTTCCATATTTTACCATACACAACAGAAAACATTTTAAGTTGGTCTCCTTAGCTGACATCCAATGCCTTTCTGCCCCTCCTACAATGATGGTCAAGGTACTTGAAGCCACATGGACCTTTCTTGCATGGCTCTCAACAACCATGTGCACATGAGGAATGGTGCCCGGTGAATTCAGATGTGTAGTTATGAAGTAATGTTCACAGCGCAGATCTCCACTTCTGCTCCGGTGTTCCTCCCCTGGAAAAATTCTAGGCGCGTCAAACACAACAACGGCGGAGATCTTCCCATACCTGTTTGTAAGCGGGGGCACGATCACATTTTCAGCGTAGGTCCACCGTCCGTACAACCCTGTACAGGCTCGTATGGCCCGCGTTGTGTTGTACCTCGTTTTTGTACGTATATATGGTCACGTGCGTGTGCCGAAATAGAAAGGTCCTATAAAGATCTTGGTCACGTGATCGTTTTTATTTTTTACGCGATGTACACATACCGTATCAATACAGACGGGTATACATGTGCTGGATCTGGGTTTCGGCGAGCCTAACACAGAAAAAAAACCCAACTATAATCTTTAACTTTGTTTAGGGGGAGCACCGGAGCAACCCTCGCAGATCTCAACGTGCAACTTGGTGCAAGTGCATAAACAACCATGTCACACACAGTGACAAACCAACGGCTCGGATCGACGTGGGTTTGTTCCTGGATCGGACGGTTAGGAACGGCAAGTCGGTGACGAGACCACGTCTTACACATAAATTCTCACCCACACAGTTGATGACAAATGGGACCGAAAACTGTAGAGAATATTTACAATGCAAACGGACAGCCGTGACCGCCTCACGAAGAAGATCAGGCGGTCAAAACTGACAAATCACAAACGCAATGGAGGCCGTGCACATGAGGAATGGTGCCAGTCAATTCAGACGAGTAGTTATGAAGAGCGTAGATCTCAACGTACAACTTGGACACTTGGTGCACTTGACTAAACAACCACTACTATATACGTAGTTTAGCCAAGTGATACAAGAGGAGCTACCAGCCTTAGATGGATGCTAGTGCTGGCTAGGGTTGCTGTTTGCCTATAAATAGCATCGCCGTGCTCCTTCGTATGCACACCACTTCGTCGATCTCCACATTCCTCTGAAATATGGCTTCAGGTTCAGCCACCATCGCTCTCAAGGTGTCCGTCGTCGCTGCCATCCTCGCTATGCTGGTTCTGCCTTCGCCGGCGCGCTGCCGGTCGCTGGGCCCAGAACCAGTGCCAGCTTCACCGCCGGCGCCTGCTGTGCAATGCAGTTGCAGCGACTGCGGCCCGAAGTGCGGCGACCCTCCTCCTCCGAATTGCAACCTTTTCTGCGCCAGTGCCAGCTGCTTGGCAGGTGCCCCGCCTGCTTGTCCCAGAACATGAATAATTGCATCTGCTCCAAATGCAATGGCAGCCGCTGCGACGCCTGCGATCGCGAGGCAGGGATGGCGTTCTCCGCCATTTGCAACGACTTGCCTTGCGCGGACTGCCAGAGTCAAAACATAGAGCATAGGCAGTGCGTAGCCGACTGGTGCGTGGGCTACAAGGGCGTCTGTTGATTGCTCCAATCGTGTCTTCTCGAGATCGTGCACGCATCTACGTATGCTGTGACACATAATAATGTCCCGAGTACATTTTCTTTACTCATTTTCATAAGATGAACTCCATTATATGACACGAGTTTTGGCAGCTAATTTAGTTTGTCAAAATGTCTTTATATAATGGAACGGAGGAAGTACTACTTAGCAGAGTGCTACTCAGTATTTCCATTGGGAATCAACCTCACTTTTTACAATGCTTCAATCGTGTGATCTCATGCTATTTTACCACGTTTAGTTTTCCACCAGAAAGTCTTACATAATGGAACGGAGGAAGTGCCACTTAGCAGAGTAACACTAGGTAACTCGATTGGGAGTCAACCTCACTTTTTTTTGGAGCAAGAGGAAAATAACGTAACACTGTACAAAGATGGTAGGTTTTTTTTATAGTGAAACATGCCGGAAAGACACCTAAAGACTCCCAGAAACCGAGTAAACTAGTCTGGCGCGGCAGGGATAGATTGCGCAACTATAGCGTAGGCCCGTTCCCTCTAGAGGATATCTTCCTTTGCAATCGATGCCACCTCGATGCAAGTTAGGCGCTGGCCAGTGAAAACCCTTCTATTTCGTTCCTTCTAGGCATTCCATAGGACATAGAGAAGCCTTCTGCTAATACTACGTTGTTGGACACGTGGCTTATCCTTGATAAGGCCATCCCACATGTCAGATATATTCGTGAAGTCCAAATCGTCAAGGTCGCTGCTGAGCGCGGAATTGATAAAGGAGAATTTATGCGCAACGTTGAGTGGAACCCAAAATGAAGGTATGATGAGCACAGCAAGAAGTTTTCCCTCAGTAAGAAACCAATGTTTATCGACCAGTGGGAGAAAAACGTTCTCTCCCGAGGTGTTGCGAACCAACTCGTGGCAGGGCGCACTGCCGGCGTCAGCAGCAACTTTGAGACCTGCACACAAACAACCAAGTACTTCATCCCCAACTTTCAGCGAGGTTGTCAAGCTCACTGGTTTTGCTGAAAACAAAGGATTAAATGAACCGTGTGGAAAAAGAATCGTTTGCAGAGAACAGACCAGGAAAATGCTGTAGAAGATTGCAATTAAAAGTAGAAGGACCGGGGTCCACAGTTCACTAGAGGTGCCTCCCCAATAAAATAAATATGCTGGGTAAACAAATTACAGATGGGCAATTGACAAACAGATATTCTACGCTAATGGTCGGTGCAGAAAACTTATTATGAAAGTATGCGGGCATTACAACAATATACATAGATCGTAATCCAACTGCATCTATGACTAATAATCCACCTTCAGAATTGCATCCGAGACACCCTCCAGTATTAAGTTGCAAGCAACGGACAATCGCTTTAAGCAATGTGTGTAAAGTAAACGATGAAACTACCCTTGAATAGAACACCGCTGTTTTCTCCCCAGTAGCAACAGCACATCTACAACCGTAGAGAACAAGGTCACTTCCCATGGTTAAATAGAGGCATGAACCCACTATCGAGCATAAATACTCCCTCTTGGAGTCGCTAGCATCTACTTGGCCAGAGCATCTACTAGAAACGAAGAGCATGCAAGATCATAATAACAAAATAAACATAATCTCAACCAAAGCAATCACTCTATAAATCGGATCCACATCAAACCAACATGTAGCAATTACAAATAGATGATCTTGATCATGTTAGGCAGCTCATAAGATCTATACATGAAGCAAAACAAGGAAAGGACAACCATCTAGCTACTGCTATGAACCCATGGTCCCGTGGAGGACTACTCACGCATCACCTCGGATGAAGACATGGCGATGTAGAGGCCTCCGACGGTGATTTCCCTCTTCGACAGGGTGTCGGGATGGACTGCAGAACCCTCCCGAACTAGGGTTTCGGTTGACGGCGGCGTCGGAACTTTTCGTGGATGGAGGCTCGGGTCTCTGGGGTTTTCCCGATACGAGGAATAAATAGGCGGAAGGGTGGAGAAAACGAGGGGACGAGGCGCCAGTACATGGGTCAGGCGCGACCAAGGGTGGGGCCGCCCCTGCCCTATGTACTGCCACATGGCAACTCTCCTGCGCGTGTCCTTCTGGCTCCGTCTTCGTCCCGGAAAAATAAGACTCTGGGCTTTTGTTTCGTCCAATTCCGAGAAACTTTCATGTACAACAACAGAAAACAGGACTGGCACTGCGGCACTGCGTTAATAGGTTAGTCCCAGAAAATGCTAAAAAGTGTGGAAAAGTGCACATAAAACATATAAGAATTGTAACAAAACAAGCATGGACCATCAAAAATTATAGATACGTTTGGGACGTATCAACATCCCCAAGCTTAACTCCTGCTCGTCCTCGAGTAGGTAAGTGATAACAAACAAATAATTTTTGCACTACTTTGATCGATCTAAGTGTAAAAGCAAACAATGCTGGAATCATAGAATCCTAACATAAGCATGATAGATATAATCAAACAATAAAACTTAATAACCATGCCAAAACATGAATAGTAATCAAACAAAAGAAAATGTATAACGTGCATGGAAAGCAAAGTGATTGTCAAGAGCATAGCATAGATACATAATAAAGTGGTACTCAGCTTGTCCCATAAGTGGAAGTAAAACATAAATGTTTGGACACCTTTAAAAGATTATAAGGATGACTAGAAACAAAAAGTTTGAACAAGAATACCATAATTATGAATCAATCAATAAAATCTTGGGACCATGCACATAAAACTAAGAATGACAACTATGCTCTCATAAGTGGTTGATACGTCTCAAACGTATCTATAATTTCTTATGTTCCATGCTACTTTTATGATGATACTCACATGTTTTATACACACTTTATGTCATTATTATGCATTTTCCGGAACTAACCTATTAACGAGATGCCGAAGTGCCAGTTGCTGTTTTCTGCTGTTTTTGGTTTCAGAAATCCTAGTAAGGAAATATTCTCGGAATTGGACGAAATCAAGGCCCACGATCTTATATTTCCACGAAGCTTCCAGAACACCGAAGAGGGACCAGAGGGGAGGCCCAGGGCCCCCACACAGTATGGCGGCGCGGCCAGAGGGGGGGCGCGCCCCCCTGGTGTGTGGGTCCCCCAGATCCCTTCCGACTCCGTTTCTTCGCCTATATAAGTCGTCGTGACCTAAAACTTCGACACCGATAAGCCACGATACGAGAAAAGTTCCAGAGCCACCGCCATCGCGAAGCCAAGATTTGGGGGACAGAAGTCTCTATTCCGGCACGCCGCCGGGACGGGGAATTGCCCCCGGAAGGCATCTCCACCGCCATCTTCACCGCCATCGCTCTCTCCATGATGAGGAGGGAGTAATTCTCCCCCGGGGCTGAGGGCTCTACCGTAGCTATGTGGTTCATCTCTCTCTCCCATGTGATCTTTATGTGATCATGAGCTTTGTGATCTAGTTGAATATCATCTATGTGCTACTCTAGTGATGTTATTAAAGTAGTCTATTCCTCCTTCATGATGTAATGTGGACAGTGTGTGCATCATGTAGTACTTGGCGTAGGTTATGATTGTGATCTCTTGTAGATTATGAAGTTAACTATTACTATGATAGTATTGATGTGATCTATTCCCCCTTTCATAGCTGATGTTGACAGGTTCATGCTATGTTAGTACTCGGTATAATTGCGTTGGTCTATCATGCACTCTAAGGTTATTTAAATATGAACATCGAATGTTGTGGAGCATGTTAACTCCGGCATTGAGGTGCTCTTGTAGCCCTACACAATGAATGGTGTTTGTCATCCAACAAGAGAGTGTAGAGAAAGTAGTATTTGTTTATTCAGTTATGTGATCGATGTTGAGAGTGTCCACTAGTGAAAGTATGATCCCTAGGCCTTGTTTCCAAGCACTGAAACTCCGTTTATTTACTGTTCTGTTGCATGTTTACTCGCTGCCATATTTTATTCAGATTGCTATTACCACTCATATACATCCATACTAGTTGTATTTCACTATCTCTTCGCCGAACTAGTGCACCTATACATCTGACAAGTGTATTAGGTGTGTTGGGGACACAAGAGACTTCTTGTATCGTGATTGCAGGGTTGCTTGAGAGGGATATCTCTGACCTCTTCCTCCCGAGTTCGATAAACCTTGGGTGATTCACTTAAGGGAAACTTGCTGCTGTTCTACAAACCTCTCGCTCTTGGAGGCCCAACACCTGTCTACGTAAATAGAAGCGTGCGTAGACATCAAGCTATTTTCTGGCGCCGTTGCCGGGGAGGTAAGGTAAAAGGTATTCACATCCTCCGACTACTAAGCTATTTCCTAGCACTGTTGCCGGTGTGTGAGTGCTCGAAGCTATCTCCTTTCGATTCTGCAATTATATCTTTTTGTTTCTTGTTTTTATTTTCACTAGTTAGGCATAATGGAAAACAACAACGAGCTTTTTAATCTATTTCCTGAGTTAAGACATGGATGGTTTGATGCGAAAATTAAAAAACCTATGGAACCTTATTTGCATGCTAGTAGCAATGATATTAGTATGAACGCTTCGAACACCATTGTTGCTAATGCTATGGAAAATTCTAAGCTTGGGGAAGCTGGTTTTGATGAGCATGATATCTTTAGTCCCCCAAGCATGGAGGAGAAAATTTACTTTGATGATACTTTACCTCCTAAATATGATGATTACAATGATGAATATGATATTTTCAGTCCACCCACTACTGAGGAGAAAATTAATTATGATTACAATATGCCTCCTATATATGATGATTATGGTGATGAGAATAATAATGATAGTTACTTTGTTGAATTTGCTCCCACTACAATTAATAAGAATGATTATGCTTATGTGGAGAGTAATAATTTTATGCATGTAGCTCATGATAAGAATGTTTCATGTGATAGTTATATTGTTGAGTTTGTTCATAATGCTACTGAAAATCTTTATGAGAGAGGAAAATATGGTTGTAGAAATTTTCGTGTTACTAAAACACCTCTCTTTTTGCTGAAAATCTTGAAGTTACACTTGTTTTATCTTTCTATGCTTATTGCATTATGCTTCATGAATTTGTTTATTTACAAGATTCCTTTTCATAGGAATTGGGTTAGACTTAAATGTGTTATGAATTTGCTTTTTGATGCTCTCTTTTGCTTCAACTCTTATTTCTTGCGCGAGCATCATTAAAATTGCTGAGCCCATCTTAATGGCTATAAAGAAAGCACTTCTTGGGAGATAACCCATGTTTTTATTTTGCTACTGTTTTGTTGTGTCTTGGAAGTTGTTACTACTGTAGCAACCTCTCCTTATCTTTATTTTATTGCAATGTTGTGCCAAGTGAAGTCTCTAATAGAAGGTTGATACTAGATTTGGATTTCTGCGCAGAAACAGATTTCTATCTGTCACGAATTTGGGCAGGGCTCTCTGTAGGTAACTCAGAAAAATCTGCCAATTTACGTGCGTGATCCTCAGATATGTACGCAACTTTCATTAAATTTGAGCATTTTCATCTGAGCAAGTTAAGTGCCCCAGAAAAATTCGTCTTTACGGACTGTTCTGTTTTGACAGATTCTGCCTTTTATTTTGCATTGCCTGTTTTGCTATGTTTGATGGATTTCTTTATTCCATTAACTTTCAGTAGCTTTGGGTAATGTCCAGAAGTGTTAAGAATGATTGTGTTACCTTCGAACATGTGAATTTTTGATTAGGCACTAACCCTCTAATGAGTTTGTTTTGATTTTGGTGTGGAGGAAGTTTTCAAGGATCAAGAGAGGAGGATGATATACTATGATCAAGAAGAGTGAAAAGTCTAAGCTTGGGGATGCCCCCGTGGTTCATCCCTGCATATTTCAAGAAGTCTCAAGCGTCTAAGCTTGGGGATGCCCAAGGCATCCCCTTCTTCATCGACAACTTATCAGGTCACCTCTAGTGAAACTATATTTTTATTCAGTCACATCTTATGTACTTTACTTGGAGCGTCTGTGTGATTTTATTTTCATTCTCTGAATAAATTCATGCTTGTTTGGGAGAGAGTGTTATCACCAGATTTTGGCCAAATCAGGAGGTGGGCCGCGATCAGGATGGGCTTGGAAGATTACACGTTGAAGATCTCTGAAGCGGCCTTGTTCGGTGACATTGGGCCAGATTGCCCATGTATCTTTAATTACAATAGTTTGTATCTAGATTAAAAGTTAGAGTTTATCTCGTGTACGGTTTAGTGCACGCCCACATTAGAAAGTCCCCCGGACTATAAATATGTATCTAGGGTTTATGGAATAAACAACAACCAACGTTCAACCACAAACAAATCTCGGCACATCGCCAACTCCTTCGTCTCGAGGGTTTCTACCGTAAGCATCATGCTGCCTAGATCGCATCTTGCGATCTAGGCAAGCACAAGCCTGCCCACGTTGTTCATGCGTTGCTCGTACCGAAGCCTTTTTGATGGCGAGCAACGTAGTTATCTTAGACATGTTAGGGTTAGCATTGTTCTTCATATTACATGCTTTCGTAGTGCAACCCTTGCATGTCTAGCCGCCCTTACACCTATCTTAGGTGTAGGGGCGGCACCCGCTTGATCATAGTTTAGTAGATCTGATCCGTTACGGTTGCTCCTTGTTCATCAAGGATTAGTTTAATATCCGCAATAGTTAGGCCTTACAAGGGGTCGGAGGATCCAGCGGCGTGTAGGGTGGCGTTTGCTAGTCCTAGAACGGATGTTCCGGGGATCAACCTCGTGTTGGTTTTTAGGCCCTGTCTAGGATCGGCTTACGGTCACCGTGCGCGAGCGCGAGGCCCAATCCTGAGTAGGATGATCCGATTATGCGGTGAAAACCCTAAATCGTCGTAGATCTCATTAGCTTTACCTTGATCAAGCAGGACCACCATATATTCGGACACCCCGTCCGAATCATGGGTGGATCGGCTCTTTGAGCCGATTCACGGGATAACTCGAGAGCCGATCGAGGCTCGTATTTAACGTTTACGTGTGTGCCCCGCAGAAACTAAGCGAGGCATCATCCACACCTTCCCGACCAGGTATAGGTTAGGTGGCACGCCCTTGTGATAAACATCGGCGCGTGCGACCAGGGAGGCTTTGCGGGCCGTCGCTCCGAGGGACCGGGGCCAGCCGCAGCCCTAGTTGTTCCCGGCTCTACGGTGTTGCCCGTCTCTGCCCGCCAGGGGGTTTCTGACGTCAACACATTCTGACACGCCCGGTGGGACACCGAGTAAAGGAGAGCCGATGACGAGACATCGGCTGGTACGAACACGATGCTCGTCCTCCCGACGGAGCCTGGTGCTCCAGGATTACACGAGGGATATTACGAAACCTTCATGGAGCGCTTCGATCTAACGAACAGCGGCCACGTCGGTTACACGAATCCCAACGGAACCGGCGTACGAGTACAGTCCCTTGGCATAATATAAAGCCGATATCTGCAGTCACCTGACAGATTCGGCTCGGGGGAGGCATATGATCAGCAGACAGTCGCATGGGTAAGAGCCGATGGAAAATCGGCCAGTAAAAAAAAAATTAGCAAATACAAATGTAGCAAGTACAGAAAGACCCAACAAATCTGTCTCTGAAGGCCCTACTGAAGAAACACGCCGAGGGCGAGAACGGCGTCAACACGGATGCGATCTGCCTCAGCAATCTCAGCCTGGTCATCCTCGTCCTTACCCGTCACCAGCTGATTGCTCAGGGTACGGATTTCAGCCAGATCGGTCTTCAGATCGGCTGTGAGGCCTCTTGCTTCGTCTTGAGAGTGGGCAACAAGGGCTTCCTTGTCTTGGATGAGCTGTTTGGTCACCTTTACCCTCTCTTCAAGATTCTCCAGCTCCTTGCGCAGGGTCTCGAGTTCGGCGCGAGTGGCGAAGTGTCCGTCTTGGCGTCCGCAGCAGCCTTCTTCTCATTGAGCCGTCGGCACTTTTCGGCAATATCGGCTCTCGGCGGAAGTTGGGAGTGGCGAAGAGTAATCCTTTGGCGAGCCGATTGCACCCTTGACTTGAAGACCGACAAGGTAACAATGGGCCGCAGCTTCACTTGCAGGGTCATAGGGAGATGAGGCTGGATTTCCTCGAGGATGCCTTTGGCTTCCTCGGAATTTTCAATCAGAGTCTCAGTCGAGGCAGAAAGCAAGTCTTTGAGACGATGGAGTGGACCACGGACCGTACTAGGGTTCGGCTCGCCACTTGCCTTGGAAGAAGTTGGTTCGATGGATTCTGGGTCGAACGTAAGCAAGCTCGAGAGATCACAGCCCTGATAGGGTAAACAAAGTGAGTTTAGCAGGCAATGGGGGAATTGATGGAGCCAAGGAGGAGAGACATACCTCTCCCAAGGAAGGAGGAATAGCCGACGCAGTAACAATCGGCTTTTCTGTGGACTCGGATGGGTCAGCCACTTGGGCAGCCGCTATCGTCGAGGTAGCTAGATCCAGGGTAGCGGACGGCATCGGTACCTCCTCAACGTCTCCGCTAGAAGTTTCTGCGGCCTGCAAGAAGAAGTGATTGGCCGATCCGAATGACGACGGGATAGCATGAAAGTGTGACCAAGAAGATAATTAAATTTGAGACCTCCTGGCTTGATGAAGAGGCTCGTGGGTTCTTGCGAGCCCTTTTGACACAGCGGTGCTTCGTGCGTAACCCCGATCTGGTCGGAGCCTGGGGGGCAGGGGGTTCAGTGATCGACCTTTTCTTGGAAGCCGGCGCTGGCGAAGCCGTCTGGCTCTGGGTGGTGGACCTCTCGGAATTACCCGAGCTCGAGTCCCCCTGGCTGGTTTCTTCGGCCCCGCCGGGAGGATCCTTCGATGGAGGCCTCGTAGGAAAGGATACAAGCGTGTTATAACCAAATTTTTTGAAAGCGGACAAGCGCCTACGGGGGTCTGAACCAACTTACACGCAAGCTTTCTTGGGCCGGAGCTTTACGCTTCAGGGGTTTCCTGGCCGCCACCTTCCTCACCGCCGTCCTCGCCTGAGTCGAGGCTCGGGGGGCAACTGGCCCCGAAGATGCTTTACTCTTGGGAGCCGATTTCGGTGAAATCGGCTGACTCTGCATTATGACTTTCTTCGGGGTGGCGAGCTCGGCGGAATAGAACCACCGGTGCCGGAGGAAGAAATACGAAAGGGGAACCGTCGGCTTGTGTGGGAGCCGGACCATCTTGTTGCCGCTAGGAGAAAGAGTCGGTCACGTAGACAATCACCATAAGGCGAGCTACAAGAAATGCTTAAGTGACGGTACCCGGTCGCAGGGGGATCATACTCGGCGTCAAGCTCTTTCAGCGAGCCGGTCCTAGGGCCCTCCCGAAGACGTGGGTCTTCCACATAGACCACCAAGTTTCAAAACCATCGGTAGTGAAGGAGAAACGGAGGTCATGGGGAATTGGGATGGCCAAAGCGTCAAAGAAGGTATAGCACCTTTGGGCGAGTGAGGATGTCGGGCGGTTCAGCTCTACTTGTCGTCGGGTGGTGTAAGAAGAAGTGTGGAGGCACCTGTCCGAGACCAAGCTGTCGAGCCGCTACTACTGGTTGATAACACTCATAACCGGGCTTGATGATCCGGTTCGAGGTACTCATGCCAACAGGGAGGAAGCAAGGACGAATCATGAGGGAGTACAAGTGCTGTGTGCCGGCGTCATCGGCAAAGTCATCCAATCGGAAAGAGACGGGGTTTTCAAAATTTGCCGATTCAGTGTAAGGGTGGAACAGGGGGTTGTCCAAACCTTGGAAGAAAATCTTAAACCACCCCGTCGCTTCCTTGGGGATCAGCTCGCTGCCCGGGAGACCATACAGGGCTTGGCCGTAGCTGGTGCATCGAATTTCCTTTCCATTTACATCCGGAAAGGTGCAGGTGGTCAGCGATGGGAAGTCCGGGATTTGGTTTTGAAAGTATAGTTGGGCCCACAACCGAATGAACCACCGGGGGCCGCCGCTTTAACCGTCTTGCGAGAGAACAGTTTGACAGACATCAGTTGAAGGGATCGATAAATCTCTCCAAGAAATAGTTTGCCTAGGCCGAGTTGGGTGCCTTTAGCAAGTTCATAGGCCAGGGAGAGGTAATTCTTGGTGGGAGCCAGTGATGGGCCGCAGAATATGAAGTGCTCCAGCCAGAAATTCAGGAAGGCTGTGTGCTCCCTCTCTGTCACAGGGCCTTTGGTTTTCATATAACGATTGAGATAGGCGCCCAGCTGGTACACTCTTTTTTAGAAGAGAGAGTGAAAGGGACTTTTGGCAGTTTGAATGCAGAAGGGCTGGGGGATGCAATGTCTAGCCCTGTGATCATGGCCACATCCAGCAGGGTCGGGGTCATAGGGCCATGACCAAACATGAAGCAGTTCAGTGCATCAGACCAGAAGTAGCCGATGGTTTTCAGGATGTTCTCATTCTTCTCAAGAGGAGATAGCGATAATGACAGGGCATCGGCTATCCCTATGGTTTCCCAAGTGGCATAGTGGGATTTTGATACTCTATTGTACCATGCCACCCAACCTTCAGGAGGATTAGGCCAGGCTCGCAGGCAGTCGGCCCAGGAAGTCAGATCTAGGTTCTGGCTCACAAAGGGGATTCTGTTAGCTTCGCACGAAATTAACAGGGCAGGACTCTCAGAAGAACGAGGACCGAGGCACATCGAATTTGCGAGAGAAGGATGTGGCAGAAGAATGTCTGAAACCTAAATTAGTAGCGGAGCGAGGCATTAATTCAGGTGTTTGCCATTAATCCCATGTCAAGTCAAACGGCGAGAGGAGGTTGAGGATTACCTTCAGTCCGGAAGCCGTGGTATCGGTATTGGATGACTCCGCCATGAGATGCGTTGAAGGAGTTGGGGGCGGCGCGGTCAAGATCTGTGTAGGTGGTTGTGGATTGGAACTGCTCAGGCGGCGATTTGGGGATCTGACTTTGCCTTTTCAGATGGAGGTCGCGGGTTACCGTTTGGAAGGGCGGCTAGGTCGACGTTACCAGTGTTTTTATGATAGAGACCGATGCGATGCCATCGGTTCTTTTTTGAAGGATGTGTAACTTTGACTATCGGCAAAACCCTTGACTGGAAACGCTTCTTCATTAACAAAGGAGGGTTTTTAATGAAGAGCCGATTGCTCAAGAAGAGCCGATTGCTCGCATAACTACTGATGCTCTGTCACTAATCCTCGCTGCCCTCGTCGTCGGTATCGTAGCTGTCACCAGCGCACTTCTGGAGAACTCCTCATCACTATTGCTCCAGTCTTCGACCGGAGCTTCTTCCTCTGCATCGTCATAGTCAGCTTCACTATCTGCCCAGACACGGAGGCGCTTCGCCGGCGGGTATCCAGTGGAGGAGGAGGAGTCATTCGGCACAGTTTAATAAGGAGAAGCCTAATGGGGGATTTAAAGCCATTGCGGTGTCCAAGGAAATGGTGCTAAAATTATCAAGTTTTGCAAAAAGGCGAGGAGCAAGACATCATGGTAAAGGATACTGCAACGGTTCTGCCACGACATGACCCGACGAAAGAAGAGCATAATGATTTTGGAAATGTCATTTCCAAAACCAGGGGGGCATGTGTTATCACCAGATTTTGGCCAAATCAGGAGGTGGGCCGCGATCAGGATGGGCTTGGAAGATTACACGTTGAAGATCTCTCGAAGCGGCCTTGTTCGGTGAAATTGGGCCAGATTGCCCATGTATCTTTAATTACAATAGTTTGTATCTAGATTAAAAGTTAGAGTTTATCTCGTGTACGGTTTAGTGCACGCCCACATTAGAAAGTCCCCCGGACTATAAATATGTATCTAGGGTTTATGGAATAAACAACAACCAACGTTCAACCACAAACAAATCTCGGCGCATCGCCAACTCCTTCGTCTCGAGGGTTTCTACCGGTAAGCATCATGCTGCCTAGATCGCATCTTGCGATCTAGGCAGCACAAGCCTGCCCACGTTGTTCATGCGTTGCTCGTAATGAAGCCTTTTTGATGGCGAGCAACGTAGTTATCTTAGACATGTTAGGGTTAGCATTGTTCTTCATATTACATGCTTTCGTAGTGCAACCCTTGCATGTCTAGCCGCCCTTACACCTATCTTAGGTGTAGGGGCGGCACCCCGCTTGATCATAGTTTAGTAGATCTGATCCGTTACGGTTGCTCCTTGTTCATCAAGGATTAGTTTAATATCCGCAATAGTTAGGCCTTACAAGGGGTCGGAGGATCCAGCGGCGTGTAGGGTGGCGTTTGCTAGTCCTAGAACGGATGTTCCGGGGATCAACCTCGTGTTGGTTTTTAGGCCCCGTCTAGGATCGGCTTACGGTCACCGTGCGCGAGCGCGAGGCCCAATCCTGAGTAGGATGATCCGATTATGCGGTGAAAACCCTAAATCGTCGTAGATCTCATTAGCTTTACCTTGATCAAGCAGGACCACCATATATTCGGACACCCCGTCCGAATCATGGGTGGATCGGCTCTTTGAGCCGATTCACGAGATAACCCGAGAGCCGATCGAGGCTCGTATTTAACGTTTACGTGTGTGCCCTGCAGGAAACTAAGCGTGGCATCATCCACACCTTCCCGACCGGGTATAGGTCAGGTGGCACGCCCTTGTGATAAACATCGGCGCGTGCGACCGGGAGGCTTTGCGGGCCGTCGCTCTGAGGGACTGGGGCCAGCCGCAGCCCTAGTTGTTCCCGGCTCTACGGTGTTGCCCGTCTCTGCCCGCCAGGGGGTTTCTGACGTCAACAGAGAGACACGCTCCGCTTTTTCATATGAACACGGGTGTTCTTAGTTCTATCTTTAATGTTCATGGCGGAGTTGAAAACCGCTTCGTTAATTGCTATTTGGTTGGAAACAGAAAATGCTTCATGTGGTAATTGCTATAATGTCTTGAATAATTTGATACTTGGAAATTGTTGTGCTCATATAGATCATGTTTAAGCTCTTGCATCATGTACTCTGTACCCATTAATGAAGAACTACATAGAGCTTGTTAAAATTTGGTTTGCATGATTGGTCTCTAGAGTCTAGATATTTTCTGGTTAAGGTATTTGAACAACAAGGAAGACGATGTAAAGTCTTATAATGCTTACAATATGTTCATATGTGAGTCTTGCTGCACCGTTTTATACTTGAGTTTTCTTCAAACAACCTTGCTAGCCTAAGCCTTGTATTGAGAGGAATTCTTCTCGTGCATCCAAATCCTTGAGCCAAAAACTATGCCATTTGTGTCCACCATAGCTACCTACCACATGGTATTTCTCTGCCATTCCAAAGTACATTACTTGAGTGCTACCTTTAAAATTTCATTCCTTGTCTTTGCAATATATAGCTCATGGGAAAATAGCCTTAAAAACTATTGTGATATTGAATATGTACTTATGTATCTTATTTCTTATAAGTTGCTTGTTGAGCGGTAACCATATTTCTGGGGACGCAATCAACTTTTACACCTTTGTTGAATATCATGTGAGTTGCTATGCATGTTCTTCTTGTCTGAAGTAAGGGCGATTTTCATGATCAAATGATTTGAGTATGCATATTGTTAGAGAAGAACATTGGGCCGCTAACTAAAGCCATGAATCATGGTGGAAGTTTTAGTTTGGACACAAATCCTCAATCTCTTATGAGAATATTATCCGTTGTTGAATGCTTAAGCATTAAAAGAGGAGTCCATTATCTGTTGTCTATGTTGTCCCGGTATGGATGTCTAAGTTGAGAATAATCAAAAGCGAGAAATCCAATGCGAGCTTTCTCCTTAGACCTCTGTACAGGCGGCATAGAGGTACCCCTTTGTGACACTTGGTTGAAACATATGTTATGCAATGATAATCCGTGTTAATCCAACCTAATTAGGACAAGGTGCAAGCACTATTGGTATTCTATGCATGAGGCTTGCAACTTATAGGATGTATTATGCATAACACATATGAATTATTACTACCGTTGACAAAATTGTTTCTATGTTTTCAAAATAAAAAGCTCTAGCACAAAAATAGTAATCCATGCTTCCCTCTGCGAAGGGACATTCTTTTACTTTATGTTGAGTCAGTTTGCCTACTTCTTTCTATCTTAGAAGCAAACACTTGTGTCAACTGTGTGCATTGATTCTTACATGTTTACCTATTGCACTTGTTATATTGCTTTATGTTGACAACTATCCAAGAGATATACATGTTACAAGTTGAAAGCAATTGCTGAAACTTAATCATCCTTTGTGTTGCTTCAATGCCTTCTACTTTGAATCTATTGCTTTATGAGTAACTCTTATGCAAGTCTTATTGATGCTTGTCTTGAAAGTAATATTCATGAAAAGTCTTTGCCATATGATTCAGTTGTTTAATCATTGTCTTTACCATTGCTTTGAATCACTTCATTCATCTCATATGCTTTACAATAGTATTGATCAAGATCATGTTGATAGCATGTCACTTAAGAAATTATCCTTGTTATCGTTTACCTACTCGAGGGCGAGTAGGAACTAAGCTTGGGGATGCTTGATACGTCTCAAACGTATCTATAATTTCTTATGTTCCATGCTACTTTTATGATGATACTCACATGTTTTATACACACTTTATGTCATTATTATGCATTTTCCGAAACTAACCTATTAACGAGATGCCGAAGTGCTAGTTCCTGTTTTCTGCTGTTTTTCGTTTCAGAAATCCTAGTAAGGAAATATTTTCGAAATTGGATGAAATCAAGGCCCACGATCTTATATTTCCGCAAAGCTTCCAGAACACCGGAGAGGGATCAGAGGGGAGGCCCAGGGCCCCCACACAGTATGGCGGCGCGGCCAGAGGGGGGGGGGGGGCGCCCCCCTGGTGTGTGGGTCCCCTAGATCCCTTCCGACTCCGTTTCTTCGCCTATATAAGTCGTCGTGACCTAAAACTTCGACACCGATAAGCCACGATACGAGAAAAGTTCCAGAGCCGCCGCCATCGCGAAGCCAAGATTCGGGGGACAGAAGTCTCTGTTCCGGCACGCCGCCGGGACGGGGAATTGCCCCCGGAAGGCATCTCCACCGCCATCTTCACCGCCATCGCTGTCTCCATGATGAGGAGGGAGTAATTCTCCCCGGCTGAGGGCTCTACCGTAGCTATGTGGTTCATCTCTCTCTCCCATGTGATCTTTATGTGATCATGAGCTTTGTGATCTAGTTGAATATCATCTATGTGCTACTCTAGTGATGTTATTAAAGTAGTCTATTCCTCCTTCATGATGTAATGTGGACAGTGTGTGCATCATGTAGTACTTGGCGTAGGTTATGATTGTGATCTCTTGTAGATTATGAAGTTAACTATTACTATGATGTATTGATGTGATCTATTCCCCCTTTCATAACTGATGTTGACAGGTGCATGCTATGTTAGTACTCGGTATAATTGCGTTGGTCTATCATGCACTCTAAGGTTATTTAAATATGAACATCGAATGTTGTGGAGCTTGTTAACTCCGGCATTGACGTGCTCTTGTTGCCCTACACAATGAATGTTGTTTGTCATCCAACAAGAGAGTGTAGAGAAAGTAGTATTTGTTTATTCAATTATGTGATCAATGTTGAGAGTGTCCACTAGTGAAAGTATGATCCCTAGGCCTTGTTTCCAAGCACTGAAACTCCGTTTATTTACTGTTTTGTTGCATGTTTACTCGCTGCCATATTTTATTCAGATTGCTATTACCACTCATATACATCTATACTACTTGTATTTCACTATCTCTTCGCCGAACTAGTGCACCTATACATCTGACAAGTGTATTAGGTGTGTAGGGGACACAAGAGACTTCTTGTATCGTGATTGCAGGGTTGCTTGAGAGGGATATCTCTGACCTCTTCCTCCCTGAGTTCGATAAACCTTGGGTGATTCACTTAAGGGAAACTTGCTGCTGTTCTACAAACCTCTGCTCTTGGAGGCCCAACATTGTCTACAGGAATAGAAGCGTGCGTAGACATCAGTGGTGCATAAACTAGAAAGTGGAGACTCAACATAAAAGTAAAAGAAGGTCTCTCTTTGAGAGGCAAGTAAGATCACTCATGTGCTAGAGCTTTTTATTGAAACAACAAGAGTATAAAATGCACTTTTGAGAGGTGGTTGTTCATGTTAACGAGTAAGTACAAAGCATATGGGTTGTGCAAAAGTGCTACTCCTAAGTCGCAACCTCATGCATAATTGCTACTAGTGCTCACACCTCGTCCTACTCACCTTGGATCACCATTAGCTCTCATCACATACAAGTTGTTTTAACCGAGTATCACAAAGGGGTACCCCCGTGCCTCCTGTACAAAGGTCCTAGGAGATGCATTGCTTTTGATTTCTCATTTTAAAGCATCTTCAACTTGGGACATCCATACCGGGATGACACGAGCAACAGATAAATGGACTCCTCTTATTTTTTTTATTGCTAGAAGCTTTCTAATAAGTGATTGAGGATTTGTTATCACCAGAATTTGACCGGATCAGAGGTGGGCCACGATTAAAGATGGGCTTGAAGAATATACATGGAAGAAATACATGAATCGGCCTTGTGTACAAAGTTTGGGCTAGTTTGCCCGTGTATTTGTAAATATAGTAGGATATGTGTCGGTTAGATAGAATTTGGCTCGTGCACGGTTGGGATTACTCCCACGTTAGAAAGTCTACGGACTATAAATATGTATCTAGGGTTTCTGAAATAAACAACAATCACGTTCATCACAAACCAATCTAGGCGCATCGCCAGCTCCCTTGTTTCGAGGGTTTCTTCCGGGTAAGCATCATGCTGCCTAGATCGCATCTTGCGATCTAGGAAGTACACGTTTATTCGTCGTTCATGCGTTGCTCATGCTGAAGCCTTGTTGATGGCGAGCAACGTAGTTATCATAGATGTGTTAGGGTTAGCATTGTTTCATCGTATCATATGCTTTCGTCCGTGCAACCCTTAGACGTCTAGCCGCCCTTACACCTATCTTAGGTGTAAGGGCGGCACCTCGCTTGATCATCATTTAGTAGATCCGATCCGTTATTATTGCTCCTTGTTCTTCAAGGATTAGTTTAATATCTGCATAGTTAGGCCTTACAAACGGGTTGAAGGATCCATTGGCACGTAGGGTGTAGTTTGCTAGCCCTAGACAGGATGTTCCGGGGATCAACTTCATGTTGGTTTTTAGGCCTTGTATAGGGTCGGTTTATGATCACCGTGCGTGGCCGCCAGGCTTAATCACGCGTAGGATGTTCCGATTATGTGGTGAAAACCCTAAATCGTCGTAGGTCGTTTTAGGTTTATATTGATCAAGCAGGACCACCATGTGATCGTACACCTCGTACGAATCATGGGTGGATCGGCTCCTTGAGCCGATTCACAGGACAACCCGAGAGCCGATCGAGGCTCGTATTTAATGTTTACGTGTATGCCATGCAGGAAACTAAGCGAAGCAAATCCATCACCTTCCTGACCAGGTATAGGTCAGGTGGCACGCCCTTGCACCAGCATCGGACGTGCATGCCGAGACTTTGCGGGCCGTCGCTCGAGGGACCAGGGCCAGCCGCAGTCCTGGGAGCCTCTCGGCTCTACTGTGTTGCCCGTCGCTGCTCGCCGGTGGGTTTCTGACCGCAACATATTCTGGCACGCCCGGTGGGACAGTCTTCGACATCAACTGCATCGCCATCTACATCTGAGATGGCGGAAGGTACTCCGATCACGTACGAAGATCCGACCGAGTAGCTCAAGAAGAAGTATGACGAGGTCAAAGCTATCCTCGAAGCCGACCTCATCGGCTCTTTCCAGAGAACCCGCTCACACGACATCAGGTGGAAAGGGTTCTCACCTGAAGGCGCGCTCGATGGAGTGGACCTGTCCGTCCCGTCAGAAGAACGCACCAGGTCTCTGCGCCAGGAGATTAATTTCATGGTAGCTCATTCGCTGCACCGCCATTCTGAGAGCGTGTAGCCCTTCGGGTGATCCAGGAAATCATGAGGCATCAGTACTCGCCGTCAGGACCAGCTCTAGGGACTCACCAAGGAGAGATTCCACTCCAGTCCCGACCACCGCTGCCATTCGCGTTGGCAGCACCAGAAGTGCCGAGTTCACCGGCATACGTCGTCTACAAGATCGGTGGTGACCCTAGTGATTACCAGTTCTTGTGTGAGGCGCCTAAGGATATCCCTCACGGATACACATGCACATACGTGCCAGACTGCAGTAACTGGGCACTCACGAACCAGACTGCAATAGCAGGGACTTCTAGAACAACAGGAGGAACTTCGGGAACAGATCTTGAGAAGCAGACGTGGCTAGCTAAGTATGCCACCCCGACAAACCTCCAGAGCTCAACTCCTGCAGTTGGCTCAGAGCTTGAGAAGCAAGCGTGGCTGGCTAAGTATGCCACTCCGGCGAATCTTCACAGTTCGACTCCTGCAGCCAGCACCGCGGATCCGATCAGCACAATCTTGAGAGACCAGTTCGGCATGGTGCCGAAAAGGAGGGCAATCGGCTATTCCAAGCCGTACCCCAACGAGTACGATTTGATCCCACTACCACCCAAATATCGGCTCCCCGAATTCTCCAAGTTTAGTGGGTCGGATGGCTCCAGCTCAATCGAGCATGTGAGCCGATATTTGGCACAGCTGGGCACGATCTCAGCATCAGATGAACTACGTGTGAGGTTCTTCGCACAGTCCCTCACAGGATCGGCTTTCGGGTGGTACACATCGCTGCCACCAGACTCAATCCGGACTTGGAAGAAGTTGGAGGAGTAGTTCCACATGCAGTATCTCTCAGAGGCTTCCGAGGCTAGCATTGCCGATCTAGCACAAGTACAACAGAAGCGCGGAGAAACAGTGTCAGAATACATCCAGCGCTTCAGGACCGTTACGAACCGATGCTATTCGGCTCGTGTGACTGAAAAAGAAGCAGTCGAGTTGGCGGTGGTGGGTCTCGCATCACCGATCAAGGATGTGGCCTCCCAAGCAGTACTACCCTTCACCGGCGCATATGGTGCGAGGCTGTCATTATATGAACAGCGCCACCCGGAGGTGTACCAGGATAAATTCAAGCGTGCGGTGGTCCCGGTTGAGGCAGATGAAGATGAAGGCTCTGCGGGAGATCAAGAGGTAGCAAGTGGCTGAATGGACTCGGGGGCAAGCCCCGTGTCCTGCAAGTGAGTTAAGCCACAAGGTCCTCCAAGAGGGTTTGACTTCGACGTGACCAAGGCTGAGCAAATTTTCGACCTCTTACTTAAGGAGAAGCAGCTAAAGGTACCCGAAGGCCACAAAATCCCCACGGCGCAGGAGTTGAACGGAAAGCCATACTGCAAGTGGCATAACACGTTCACCCATGCCACCAACGACTGCAGGGTGTGGCGTCAGCAGATCCAAATGGCGGTAGAACAAGGGCGGCTAATTTTTAGCCAGTACGCCACGAAAGTCGACACGCACCCCTTCCCCGCCGTTAACATGGTGGAGTGCACTTACCCTGGGAGGGGCCAGCCAGGTTTCTCGTTCAACATCAACATGGTAGGACCTGGGCACCACCCTGGTAAGGACAGAGACGAGGGCAGCTGCTCTCATAACAAGGACAAGGAGGAAGCCGTTCCACGCGATCGGCTCCGGCACGATGGCAACCGCTACATCACAGAGGGAGAAGTGAAGAATGTGAGATATCAGCGACCTCTCTCTGATCACCTCCTCAACAAATACGTGAGTCAATACGACCAACGCCGACGATACGACAACGATGACGAAAAGATCGTCTGGCTAGGGACGCCAGGAGACATCGTCGGCATGATCGCGACGAGGAGAGATATGAGCGCCACGCCAAGGAAAAGTCAAGAGAGCAAGACGACGTGGATAGGCATTGGGACTGTCCCTTCTTCGTACACCGCTGGGATTCGAGAATGAGCCGATTGCCTACAATCGGCAACCGCCCGTAATGTAGACAAGAAGAAGGATGCAGCTAGCGTGTCCGTGTTCAAACGTCTAGGGCCTCTCCCGCCTCGGAACAAGCACGCCGAGTCCTCTCGGGTGGAAGATCTCGAGGAATTAGAAGACGATGATGAAGAAGAAGAAGATAAGTACCACCGGCCAAGGTGGTGCCCTGATGGACTCAGCCGTTCCCAAAAGCGTAGGGTTCAGCGACTACGTGGGTTGGAGGAAGCCGAAAGGTTATACCTGCACACGTTAAGGAAGGCGCGGCCTGATCTGGCCGCGAAAATTCAGCGAACCCTGGACGAAGAAGATCGGCCACAAAAGAAAGAGTGGCGTCCCAGACAAAAGAAAGCCGATGATGAGACATCGGCTGGCACAAACATTGTGTTCATCCTTCCAGCGGAGTTTTGTGCTCCAGGATTGGACGAAGCACCTGTGGCACAACTTGACTGCGGCCCACGGCCAGTTATCTTTGAGAAGCCACGAGAAAGAGGCTAGCGTACACCGAAGGCCCCGTATTTGCGAGGTTATATCAATGGGCAGCCTGTCAACAAGATGCTGGTGGACACCGGAGCGGCAATCAACATTATGCCATACTCCATGCTACGTCGGTTGGGACGCTCTAGCTCGGATCTGATCAAGACCAACGTTACACTGAGCGATTTCAACGGCCAAGCATCTGAAGCGCAAGGTGTTCTGAATGTGGATATGACCGTAGGAAGGAAAACCATCCCTACGACGTTCTTTATTGTCGATAGCAAGAGCACCTATGCTGCCCTGTTAGGGAGAGATTGGATCCACGCCAACTGTTGCATTCCATCCACGATGCACCAATGTTTAATACAGTGGGATGGCGATGAAGTAGAGGTCGTCCACGCAGATGACTCAGCCAAGATTTCAATGGCTGGCATGAACGTTTGGGAGACGACAGGCCAAGAGCCACTCTCAGGCATCGATTTGGACGACTGCGAGCGCATCGACGTGACGAAGGACGGAGTGAGGCTGGTCTTATCCACCGGCCTGACCGTGTAACAAGAACAAAATCTATGGACGAACGTGGCAAGGCCGATCCTTGTGATCGGCCCCAAAAATCTATGGACGAACGTTGCAAAACCTTCATTGAGCGAGTCAATCAACATGGAGGCCGATTCCAGCAATCGGCCAAAATTATCCTCACCATACGTTCTGCATGTGTTCAACGTCGATCTAACGGGCAACGGGTTTACGTCGGCTGATGAGCTGGAAGAAGTCAACATTGGTCCTAACGGAGCCGACGTTCATATACAGTGCCTTGGCTAACTACAGAGCCGATATCCGCAGTTACCTGGCAGATTCGGCTCGGGGGGCACCTAATCATATGAACATGTGCGATACATGTGCTGTGAAATATTGGGGGCCGATAGAAAAATCGGCCAGTAAAAAAAAAAGTACATACAAAGCACAGCCGGTGTATAGCCATCGACTCTAGAATAAAAAGCCGATGCACAGCCATCGACTCTAGAATTACAAGCACAAACTGCCACATGCGCAGGCCCTACTGAATGAAAAGTTTCTAAGGCGCGGAATACACCAACACGGACGTGATCCACCTCTGCGATCTGCGATCTCGGCCTTGTCGTCATCATCCTTGCATGTCACCAGTTGCTTGTTCAAGGCACGTATCTCTGCCAAGTCAGTTTTCAGTTCAGCCTTGAGGCCTTCTGCTTCCCGTTGGGAGCGAGCAATGGAAGCTTCCTTGGCAAGATTCTCTGACGAGCCAACTGCACCCTTGACCTGAAGGCAGACAACGTCACGACTGGCCAGAGCTTCAACCGCAGCGTCACTAAGACGTGAGGCTGGATTTCTTCAAGAGTGTGCTTCACCTCCTCAGGGTTTTCGACTAATGTCTCAATGGGTGAAGAAAGAAGAGGTTTGAGGTATTGGAGTTGGTCAGCGATGACGCTGGGGCTCGGTTCATCACGTGCTGTGGAGTGGGCCGGCTCGACAGATTCAGGGTCGAACGACAGCAAGCCTGAGAGATCACAGCCCTGAAAAACAACAAAAAGCAGCATAAGTCTGTAGATCAGGGTAAGGGCAAGCCCAACAAAGGGAGCATACCTCTCCTACGACCATGGGAACAGCCGATGACGGAGCAATCGGCTGTGGCGTCTCTGCCTGGGGTTTGGCCAAGGTGGCAACTTGGTCGATGTCACCTTTAGTGGTTGTTACCTCTAGAGTTGTGGAGGGCATCAGAACTTCCTCGACATCCCCGCTGGAAGTTTCATCAGTCTGCAAAAAGATGGTGAGCCGATCTGGGCAGCAAAGCACAAGAACTAAGCTAGGAGGAGTTGGGGAGCCGTTACATTTAATGCTTCTTGGTTCGAGGGAGGGGTTTGCTGATCCTTCCGAGCCCTCTTGGTGCATTGACTCTTGGTACGTAAGCCTCCTTGCCCTGTTTTGATGGGAGCTTGAAGGGCAGCAGGTTCAGGGGCTGACCTTTTCTTGGAAGCCGATGGTGGCACATCTGGCTGTTTTTGCGTGGTGGTGTCCTCAGAGGTGCCCGAGCTTGAGCCTCGTCGGCTGGACTGCGTCTCCTCGCTGGTATTGTCTTCAGTGGAGGTCTGCAAGAGCAGGATTAATGGACACTGACATGCTATAAAAGCCTAGAAGGATGAATGGAACAAGATGGGGTATAGAACAGCTTACATATAAGCTTTCTGGAGCTGGCGCAGGGTTTTTGCCCTTCAAAGTTTTCCTGGCAGCTACTTTTCTCACCGCTCGTTCTCGCCCCGACCGAGGCTCGGGGGCAGCTGGCCCCGAAGAGTCTTTACTCTTGGGAGCCGATTTTATTGGAATCGGCTGGCTCCGCATCACAACCTTTTTAAAAAAGGTGGTGAGTTCTTGCGAAAAGGACCACTCGGAGCTGGTGGGAGGAATTTAAAGGGGGATCCATCATCATTGACGAGGCTCTGGGCCATCTTGTTGCTGCAAAGAAATAGAGCAGGGTTATAAAGCATCACTGGAAACTATCGCGAGGAGATTTGCGAGCAAGTGGCACCCGTTCTGCGTGAAGTATCGCCTTCAGCGTCAAGTTGTTTCAAGCAACGGTCCTAGGGCTCTCCTGAAGGCATGGGTCTTCCACATTATCCACCAAATCTCAAAGTCATCAGTCGAAGAGATGAAGGATAGATTGTGAGGGACCGATGCGTTGCCATCGGCTCATTGAGCATTGACCAAGTTGACAATCGCTCCTTAGTCGAAGAGATGAAGGATAGATTGTGAGTGACCGATGCATTGCCATCGGCTCATTGAGCGTTGACTAAGTTGACAATCGGCAAAGTCAGTATGAGGGGAAATCGGCTAAATTAACATAAAGGAAATCGGCAAAATCAAATTGAAGGAAATTCTTCATTGATAACGGGATTCCTTACATAAAGAGCTGATTGCTCTCAAAAGGAAGTACCAGGGGATACATTGCCCCATCTACTACTACTGATCCTATGCTAAGGGTCCTATCTATGGGCCGTCGCTGCCCTCGTCATCGTCGTCGTCGCCGCCGCTGCCGGCGCTACTCCCGGCCGGCTCGCCGTCGGCTGCCGCCGCGGCCGCCGGCAGGGCCCGCGTTGTCCTCGTCCTCCTCGTCGGCGTCGTCGTCGCTGTCGAAGTCGCCGAGGTTCCCCGGCCGGGGGCGGAGCGCTTGGCCGGCGGTTCATCGGAGGAGGTGTCGTCCTCCTCCTCCTCCTCCTCCTCGAAGGAGGTGAAGTCGTCCCAGGAGAAGTGATCGCCATCGCTCTCCTCCTCCGTTTCCCCGTCGGCAAGGAAGCGGAGGTCACTTTCCCCGTCGGTCGAGGACTTGTCGTCCTCAGACCAGACGGAGAAGTCGTGACTGGACTCGTCCCCGTCTTCTATGGCGCGGCGAATGTAGGCCTCGTGGGCCTCCTCCGGGTCCCACTCCGGCGTCGGCTCGCGGGAGGGGGAGGACCGGGTGGAAAGACCCGACGAGGCGAGAGGAGGAAGAGGACATGGTGGCGAGAGGAGGGCTTTTGGAGTGCTAATGCGAAGGGGATGAAGAAGTGAACTGCAGGATGCGGTTAAAATAGAGGCGATATAGTGGAGATGATTCAATGCTGCAGCGGTTCCCGAGGATGTAATGCCAAAACCATCAAATCATGCGGAGAAGTTGAGAAGGCAAGGTATCATGATGAAGGGATACCGTGGCGGTTCTGCTCTGCCACGACATGACCCGACGAAGAAAAAGCAGAGTGATTTTGGAATTGTCATTTCCAAAACCAGGGGGCATGTGTTATCACCAGAATTTGACCGGATCAGAGGTGGGCCGCGATTAAAGATGGGCTTGAAGAATATACATGGAAGAAATACATGAATCGGCCTTGTATACAAAGTTTGGGCTAGTTTGCCCGTGTATCTGTAAATATAGTAGGATACGTGTCGGTTAGATAGAATTTGGCTCGTGCACGGTTGGGATTACTCCCACGTTAGAAAGTCTACGGACTATAAATATGTATCTAGGGTTTCTGAAATAAACAACAATCACGTTCACCACAAACCAATCTAGGCGCATCACCAGCTCCCTTGTTTCGAGGGTTTCTTCCGGGTAAGCATCATGCTGCCTAGATCGCATCTTGCGATCTAGGCAGTACACGTTTATTCGTCGTTCATGCGTTGCTCGTGTTGAAGCCTTGTTGATGGCGAGCAACGTAGTTATCATAGATGTGTTAGGGTTAGCATTGTTTCATCGTATCATATGCTTTCGTCCGTGCAACCCTTAGACGTCTAGCCGCCCTTACACCTATCTTAGGTGTAAGGGAGGCACATCGCTTGATCATCATTTAGTAGATCCGATCCGTTATGATTGCTCCTTGTTCTTCAAGGATTAGTTTAATATCTGCATAGTTAGGCCTTACAAACGGGTTGAAGGATCCAGTGGCACGTAGGGTGTAGTTTGCTAGCCCTAGACAGGATGTTCCGGGGATCAACTTCATGTTGGTTTTTAGGCCTTGTCTAGGGTCGGTTTATGATCACCGTGCGTGGCCGCCGAGCTCAATCACGCGTAGGATGTTCCGATTATGTGGTGAAAACCCTAAATCGTCGTAGGTCGTTTTAGCTTTATATTGATCAAGTAGGACCACCATGTGATCGTACACCTCGTACGGATCATGGGTGGATCGGCTCCTTGAGCCGATTCACAGGACAACCTGAGAGCCGATCGAGGCTCGTATTTAATGTTTACGTGTATGCCATGCAGGAAACTAAGCGAAGCAAATCCATCACCTTCCTGACCAGGTATAGGTCAGGTGGCACGCCCTTGCACCAGCATCGGACGTGCGTGCCAAGACTTTGCGGGCCGTCGCTCGAGGGACCAGGGCCAGCCGCAGTCCTGGGAGCCTCCCGGCTCTACTGTGTTGCCCGTCGCTGCTCGCCGATGGGTTTCTGACCGCAACAGGATTTGTCCAACTGAAACTTCCAGCGTGATACATGGCTTCGGTTAGCGTCCTAATGTTCTTCTCTAAAAAAATGTATACTCAAACTATTTTGCATGGATAATCTCCTTCATTTCAGACAAGATGAACATGCATAGCAACCCACATGATATTCAACGGCAAAGCACGCTGAGGTGTCCCTAGTATTTCAATGGTTATCACACAACAAGCAACTTAAAAGAGCTACAGTTACACAAGGAACACACGCTAGGCACAATAGTCATTTTGGACTACTTTCCCATGAGCAACAAAAATATAATACTTTCAAATTTAAAGGTAGCACATGAGCAAACTACTATGGAATGGCAATGGAATACCACATATAGGTAGATATGGTGGACACTTTGGCATATTTGGTTTTTGGTGGTTGCATGCATGAATAAAATACTCACACAAATGGAGGCTAGAAAAATACTGGGTGCGACCAACTAAAAGAGCATAATGGCCATAATCATGCACAACGACAAAATATATTAATCAAAGCTTAAAGTGATACACAAGTTGCAAACTAAATGATCATAGAGGCAAGAATTGACTGGAATATAGTCATAACATGTTGCAAAACATGTGCCAAGTTGACACAAATAAAAACATTCGCAGGAGAATATATACCACAATATTATGCTTTTCTATTGTATGCTAAAAACAATGCATGAAACCTTCAATTGCACACTAAACACTCTCACTATTTGAGACTAATCATAATAAAAACATAATTAACAAGCTCATCATGAGAATAACATCTAGCAAGATATGCAAAAATAACTATGCCACAATCTAAAAATGCTTCCATTTGCATCACATACACATAAAACTTTTTTCATGCTTCCGACGCCAACCAAATGAAACCAAACAACTCTCATATATGAAAAACAAGTAAATGTTCAGAGAGCTATTGAAACTCAAATAAATATAAAAGTGGAGCGTGTCTCTCTCCAACGCAAAATGCGTAACAGTGGAGCGTGTCCACTCCAAAATAAACATGCAAAACACCGGAGCGTGTCTCACTCCAAAGTAAATATTCAAAGCGGTGGAGCGTGTCTCACTCCAAAGTAAACATGAATGATGGGATCCAACTTTATTGAAACTAAACACACATCAAAAAGTAAAGACGCTCCAAGGATAACACATATCACATGAAGGAATAAAAATATAGCGTGTTGAAAAATGACCTGGTGCTTTTTGTTGATGAAGAGGGGATGCCTTGGGCATCCCCAAGCTTTGACGGTTGTACTTCTTGGATATTTCTTGGGGGGGGGGTGGTCCAGGGGACATCCCCAAGATTGATCTCTTGTCCATGCTTTATCTTATTGCATCATTCTTCTCTCCCTACACTTGAAAACTTCCTTCACACAAAACTCAGCACAATTGATTAGCAACATTATTGCAAATAAAAATATATCAAACCAACAAGGCTTCAGTAATGGCACATATCAAACACTCATTTTAACATATGCTACTGTAGCTACTTCTTCCCAAAGCTCTTTTTCACAAAAGAACTCAAAAAGGTGAAGCATAAGACGCAAATGCTAAACATGGCAGAAATCTGTCAAAACAAATCAGCAGGCAGAGATCGAAATTAAAGAAATAGTTCTGTTGCTCAAATCAAAAAATGCTAAACTAACGAAAGTTAAAATTTTCAGCTCAAAATAACGTTCTGGCGTTTTTGTAAGATTTTTTTTCGTGACCAGCACAGAATATGTTTCAGAATTGCAAATACCCCAAACACTGCTTTCTTTCTATTAGAGGCTATCCTTGGCACAAAAATGAAATAAAAACGATAAGGAGAGGTTATTACAGTAGCAATAACTTCCAAGACTCAACAAAGCAAAAATAACATAAATAAAACATGGATTGTCTCCCATAAGCGCTTTTCTTTAACGCCTTTGAGCTAGGCGCAGAAAGGGTGCAAATCAAGTATTGTCAAGAGGTGGCTCAACAACACCATAAGTTGTCCTATAAATAGAGTCATAAGGTGACTTCTTTTTTTTCTAGGGAAGTGTTCCATACCTCTTTTGAGTGGAAATTGATAACGAATTATTCCATCTCTCATATCAATGATAACACCTGCAGTTCTAAAAAATGGTCTTCCCAAAATGATAGGGCATGAAGCATTGCATTCAATATCCAAAACAACAAAATCAACGAACATTATCAACTCTCCCCAAAGGTTTCTTTGCAGCAACATCAACAAGAAGAACATCCAAATAACATTTTTCTAACAGTGGCAAGTCAAGCATATCATAAACTATTTTAGTCATTACAATCAAATTCTTATACTCTCATCTTAATAATAGGTTCCCAACCATCTTCTAACTTTTTAGGAATTGAAGCCTCATGTTTCAACTTCTCTTTCCCCATTTTCACAATAGCACTAGCAATATGATTTGTAAGAGCAACATTTTGTTCACTAGCATTGGGAGTTTCAGCGACCTTTTGCAAGAACTTTATAACTTCAGTAATGGTACAACTTTCAAAATCAAAATAATTGCTATAAAAAATAAAAGGACAATTATCTCTCACACCTCTAAATTTTTTTAGCACGCTTGTCGGGAACAATTTTAATAGGTTTATACACTTTTCTATGTGGAGTGGGGAATTTTCCTACATTTTCGATTTTGCTAGTAGTAGTAGGACGTTTGCTAGCATTCAAAGGTTCATCATTACTATTGGTGGTGATTGTGTAAACCTTGGCTAAATTATTTTCTCTAGCCATCTCATCTTCTCTTTCCCACCTAGCATGAAATTCAGCTAACAACCTCATATTGTCATCAATTCTAACTTGAATAGCATTTGCTTGAGCAAAAGTTTTATTCTTAGTATTATCATGAGGAACAACCTTTAATTTAAGAAGATCAACATCAAGAGAAAGGCTATCCACTTTAGAAACAAGAGCATCTATTTTGCTAAACTTTTCCTCCACAGATTTATTAAAAGCAGTTTGTTTACTAATAAAATCTTTGAGCATACCCTCAAGTTCAGAGGGAGCACTCCTATTGCTGTTATAATAATTCCATAAGAGTTACTAAAACCACTTCCATTGTTGGGAGGATACGGCCTATAATTATTGCTACCAAAATTATTCCTATAGGCATTATTATTAAAATTGTTGCTCTTAATTAAATTCACGTCTGCATTTTCTTCTTGAGCAATCAAAGAGGTCAAAGGAACATTGTTTGGATCCATAGGAGCATTATTATTTGCAAGCATAGACATAATAGCATCAATATTATCACTCAAAGTAGGAGTTTCCTCAACATAATTTACCTTTTTACCTTGTGGAGCTCTCTTGGTATGTCACTCAGAATAATTTACCATCATATTGTCCAGAAATTTTGTAGCCGCCCCAAGGGTCATAGACATAAAAGTGCCTCCAGCAGCTGAATTCAATAAGTTCCTTGAAGAAAAATTTAGTCCTGCATAGAAGGTTTGAATAATCATCTAAGTAGTCAGTCCATGAGTGGGACAATTTGTAACCAAAGATTTCATTCTTTCCCAAGCTTGGGCAACATGCTCAGTATCAAATTGTCTAAACTTCATAATATCACTTCCCAAAGATATAATTTTAGCAGGAGGATAATATTTTCCAATAAAAGCATCTTTGCTTTTAACCCAAGAATCAATACTATTTCTAGGCAAAGATAGCAACCACTCCTTAGTAATATCACCATCTACATCCTTATATTTTTGCATCTCACATACCTCAACAAAATTGTTGAGGTGAGAAGCAGCATCATCGGTACTAACGCCAGAAAATTGCTCTTTCATAACAAGGTTCAACAAGGCAGGCTTAATCTCATAAAAAGCTGCTTCAGGAGTAGGTGGATCAATGGGTGTGCAAATAAAATCATTGTTGTTGGTGCTAGTAAAATCACACAACTTAGTATTCTCAGGAGTAGCCATTTAATAGAAATAATGCAAGCAACAGAAATAAAAGCTATACTAATTTTTTGGATTTTCGATATAAAATGCAAACAAGATAAAAATAAAATTTGCAAGCAAAACAATAACAAAGTAAAAGAGTTGAGAGTGAGAGACTCCCCTCGCAGAAGAGATGCTTTTCTCCCCGGCAATGGCGCCAGAAAAATTCTTTGCTGAGCGCAGAGTTGATGAGGGAGAATTTATGCGCAATGTTGAGTGGAACCCCAAGAGGAAGGTATGATATGAGCACAGCAGGAAGTTTTCCCTTTGTAAGAAACCAAGGTTTATCGACCAGTAGGAGAAAAAAGTTCTCTCCCGAGGTGTTGCGAACCAACTCGTGGCAGGGCACTCTGCCGGCGTCAGCAGCAATGTGGAGACCTGCACACAAACAACCAAGTACTTTGTCCCCAACTTTCAGCGAGGTTGTCAATCTCACTGGTTTTGCTGAAAACAAAGGATTAAACGAACCGTGTGGAAGAAGAATTTTTTGCAGAGAACAGAACAGGAAAATGTTGTAGAAGATTGCAATTAAAATAAGAAGGACCGGGGTCCACAGTTGACTAGAGGCGCCTCCCCAATAAAATAAATATGCTGGGTAAACAAATTACATATGGGAAATTGACAAACAGATATTCTACGCTAATGGTTGGTGCAGAATACATGCTATGAAAGTATGCGAGCAATACAACAATATACATAGACCGTAATCCAACTGCATATATGACTAATAATCCACCTTCAGGATTGCATCCGCGACACCCTCCAGTATTAAGTTGCAAGCAACAGACTATCCCTATAAGCAATGTGTGTAAAGTAAATGATGAAACTACCCTTGAATAGAGCACCGTTGTTTTCTCCCTAGTAGATGCATCATATCTACAACCGTAGAGAACAAGGTCACTTCCCATGGTTAAATAGAGGCATGAACCCACTATCGAGCATAAATACTCCCTCTTGGAGTTGCTAGCATCTACTTGGCCAGAGCATCTACTAGAAACGGAGAGCATGCAAGATCATTATAACATAATAAACATAATCTAAACCAAAGCAACATCTCTATAAATCGGATCCACATCAAACCAACATGTAGCAATTACAAATAGATGATCTTGACCATATTAGGCAGCTCACAAGATCTATACATGAAGCACAACAAGGAGAGGACATCCATCTAGCTACTGCTATGGACCCATGGTCCAGTGGAGGACTACTCACGCATCACCTTAGATGAAGACATGGCGATGTAGAGGCCTCCAGCGGTGATTTCCCTCTCCGGTTGACGGTTTCGGTTGACGGTGGCGTCGGAACTTTTCGTGGATGGAGGCTCCGGTCTCTGGGGGTTTCCGATATGAGGAATAAACAGGCGGAAGAGCGGAGCAAACGAGGCGACGAGGCGCCAGTACATGGGCCAGGCGCGACCAAGGGTGGGGCCACGCCTGCCCTATGTACTGCCATGTGGCAGCTCTCCTGCGCGTGTCCTTCTGGCTCCGTCTTCGTCCCGGAAAAATAAGACTCTGGGCTTTTGTTTCGTACAATTCCGAGAAACTTTCATGTACAACTTTTCTAAAACACAAAAATAGCAGAAAACAGGAACTGGCACTGCGGCACTGCGTTAATAGGTTAGTCCCAGAAAATGCTAAAAAATGTGGAAAAGTGCACATAAAACATATAAGAATTGTAACAAAACAAGCATGGAGCATCAAAAATTATAGATACGTTTGGGACGTATCAGTCGCCGACATGGTTTTCCCCTTCTTGCATTGTCTTCCAAATAGCAGCGGTGAAAGGGCATTACATGCATAAGTGGCGTGCCATTTCGGGGGCGCGTAGACATAGCTGCCACATAGGGGCATGTGGCCATCCCCTAATGGCCAACGTGTCAGCCATGAGGATCTTGCCATGTGATACGTCAATTTTGCATCACTATTTTATATCATAATTTGCTGTTATTCATTGATATATTTCATATTTGGAAATGATACTTATGTTATTTCATCTATTTTGCATGTTTCATGATTATTGGAGGATCGCGCACCGGAGTCAGGATTCTGCTGAAAAAGCGCCGTCAGAATGCAATATTTCGGAAGATCAACAATTGACGGAAATTATATGAAAAATCCTATTTTTCCAGAAGACGAAGGGAGCCAGAAGGGGGAGCCGAGGAGGGCCGCCATGGGCCCACCTCATAGGTCAGCGCGGGCCAAGGCCTGGCCGCGCCGCCTTGCGAGGAGGGGGCCCACAGCCCCCTCTGGTCTTCTCTCCTTCGCGTACTTCTTCGTCCCGAAAACCTAAGCTCCAGAGGATAGTCTCGAAGGGTCACAGCCGCCTCTGCGGGGCGGAAAACACCAGAGAGAAATGAGCTCTCCGGCAGGCTGAAATCCGCCGGGGTAATTCCCTCCCGGAGGGGAAAATCGACGCCATCGTCATCGTCATCGAGCTGGACATCATCTCCATCATCATCACCATCATCTCCATCATCATCACCGCCGTCTCCACCGCTGCACCTCGTCACCGCTGTAACAATTAGGGTTGGATCTTGATTGTTTGGTAGGGGAAACTCTCCGGTACTGATTCCTACTTGTTATTGATGCTATTGAGTGAAACCATTGAACCAAGGTTTATGTTCAGATTGTTATTCATCATCATATCACCTCTGATCATGTTCCATATGATGTCTCGTGAGTAGTTCGTTTAGTTCTTGAGGACATGGGTAAAGTCTAAATGTTAGTAGTGAATTATGTTGGTTAGTATTCAATGTTATGATATTTAAGTTGTGGTGTTATTCTTCTAGTGGTGTCATGTGAACGTCGACTACATGATACTTCACCATTTATGGGCCTAGGGGAATACATCTTGTATTCGTTTGTTAATTGCGGAGTTGCCGGAGTGACGGAAACCTAAACCCCCGTTGGTATATCGATGCAGGAGGGATAGCAGGATCTCAGAGTTTAAGGCTGTGGTTAGATTTATCTTAATTACTTTCTTGTATTTGTGGATGCTTGCAAGGGGTATAATCACAAGTATGTATTAGTCCTAGGAAGGGCGGTGCATTAGCATAGGTTCACCCACACAACACTTATCAAAACAATGAAGATTAATCAGCTATATGAAGCGAAAGCACTAGACTAAATTCCCGTGTGTCCTCAAGAACGTTTGGTCATTATAAGTAAACAAACCGGCTTGTCCTTTGTGCTAAAAAGGATTGGGCCACTCGCTGCAATTATTTCTCTCGCATTTTACTTACTCGTACTTTATTTGCCTGCTATATCAATACTCCCTGAATATTTGTCTGTGAGCATTTACAGTGAATCCTTCATCGAAACTGCTTGTCAACACCTTCTGCTCCTCGTTGAGTTCGACACTCTTATTTATCGAAAGTACCACGATACACCCCCTATACTTGTGGGTCATCAAGACTATTTTCTGGCGCCGTTGCCGGGGAGTGAAGCGCTATTGGTAAGGAAAACCTTTACTGTACGTGCTGTTTTTATTTCTGCCTGCTGCTATAATTCATTATGGAGGGGTCGTCTCTTGAATTCCTCTTTGGAAAATCTACTACTACTGCAAAGGTAGTGGATGAGGCGCCAGGTGAGAAAGAGGTTCCATACAAAATACCTATGAAAATTATTGAACGTGTTGTGGATAACCGCTATGAAGGGGATGGAACTGTCCATCCTGGTGATCATTTACTGTTTTTACATGAATTATGCGGGTTATTCAAATGTGCAGGTATTGCTATGGATGAAGTTAGAAAGAAACTATTCTCTATATCGCTGTCTGGCAAAGCGGCGCACTGGTATAAATTTCTGAAGAATAGGGATTCTCTTAATTGGGAGGACATTGTGCCTTTATTTTATTCCAAATTCTATCCTCCAAGTGAAATTCACAAAGATCGGAACCGCATATATAATTTCTGGCCTCATGATGGAGAAAGTATTGCCCAAGCTTGGGGGAGATTGAAGTCTTTAATGCTCAAATGCCCCATTCATGAGCTTCCTGGTAATATTATTATTGATAATTTCTATGCAATATTGTCTTTTCAAGATAAGACTTTGCTGGATACTTCTTGTTCTGGATCATTTACACGCAACAAAGAAGAGTTTAAAAGGGACCTTCTTGATCGGATCCAGGAGAATATTGAAGGATGGGAGAACGACAAAGATAGAGAGTCAGGTATAAACTATGATTATAAATGCATTGATGTTTTTATGGATAGTGATAAATTTTGTAATGTGAGTGCTACTTATGGTCTTGACTCTCAAGTCGTTGCAAACTTTTATAAAGCTTTTGCCTCTCACTTTGAATTTCCTAGGAAGAATTTTGATAAGTATCATGAACCATATAAAGATAAAATTGATTCATCTATAAATAAATATGCTATAATTGAGGCTGTTGATCATATTCTTCCTGAAGCTTATATTGAAAAAACTCCTTTCCCTGCTAAAATGAAGGAGTACTCTGTTATATCTAGTGCGGTTAATAAAAGTGCAAAGAAAGCTATAGAACCTGAAGAACAAATAAAGGTTGAACCTGCTGTTTGATGGCGTGTATTTCACACGTTCGTTGGGCAACCCCAAGAGGAAGGTATGATGCGCACAGCAGCAAGTTTTCCCTCAGAAAGAAACCAAGGTTTATCGAACCAGGAGGAGCCAAGAAGCACGTTGAAGGTTGATGGCGGCGGGATGTAGTGCGGCGCAACACCGGAGATTCCGGCGCCAACGTGGAACCTGCACAACACAACCAAAGTACTTTGCCCCAACGAAACAGTGAGGTTGTCAATCTCACCGGCTTGCTGTAACAAAGGATTAACCGTATTGTGTGGAAGATGATTGTTTGCAGAGAAAACAGTAAAAACAAGTATTGCAGTAGATTGTATTTCAGTAAAGAGAATTGGACCGGGGTCCACAATTCACTAGAGGTGTCTCCCCCATAAGACGAACAGCATGTTGGGTGAACAAATTACAGTTGGGCAATTGACAAATAAAGAGAGCATGACCATGCACATAAATATCATGATGAGTATAGTGAGATTTAATTGGGCATTACGACAAAGTACATAGACCGCCATCCAACTGCATCTATGCCTAAAAAGTCCACCTTCAGGTTATCATCCGAACCCCTCCGGTATTAAGTTGCAAAGCAACGGACAATTGCATTAAGTATGGTGCGTAATGTAATCAACAACTACATCCTTAGACATAGCATCAATGTTTTATCCCTAGTGGCAACGAGCACAACACAACCTTAGAACTTTACGTCACTTGTCCCAGGTGTCAATGCGAGGCATGAACCCACTATCGAGCATAAGTACTCCCTCTTGGAGTTAAAAGCATCTACTTGGCCGAGCATCTACTAATAACGGAGAGCATGCAAGATCATAAACAACACATAAGCATAACTTTGATAATCAACATAACAAGTATTCTCTATTCATCGGATCCCAACAAACGCAACATATAGAATTACATATAGATGATCTTGATCATGATAGGCAGCTCACAAGATCCGACAATGATAGCACAATGGGGAGAAGACAACCATCTAGCTACTGCTATGGACCCATAGTCCAGGGGTAGACTACTCACTCATCACTCCGGAGGCGACCATGGCGGTGTAGAGTCCTCCGGGAGATGATTCCCCTCTCCGGCAGGGTGCCGGAGGCGATCTCCGGGATCCCCCGAGATGGGATCGGCGGCGACGGCGTCTCGGTAATGTTTTCCGTATCGTGGCTCTCGGTGCGGGGGTTTCGTCACGGAGGCTTTAAGTAGGCGGAAGGGCAAGTCGAGAGGCGGCACGGGGGGCCCAAACCACAGGCCGGCGCGGCCAGGGGTGGGGCCGCGCCGCCCTAGGGTTTGGCCACCCCGTGGCCCCTCTTCGTCTCATCTTCGGACTTCTGGAAGCTCCGTGAGAAAATAGGCCTCTGGGCTTTTATTTCGTCCAATTCCGAGAATATTTCTTTACTAGGATTTCTGAAACCAAAAACAGCGAAAACAACGAAGCGGCACTTCGGCATCTTGTTAATAGGTTAGTTCCGAGAAAATGCACGAATATGACATAAAGTGTGCATAAAACATGTAGATAACATCAATAATGTGGCATGGAACACAAGAAATTATCGATACGTTGGAGACGTATCGGCATCCCCAAGCTTAGTTCTGCTCGTCCCGAGCGAGGTAAAACGATAACAAAGATAATTTCTGGAGTGACATGCCATCATAAACTTGATCATACTATTTGTAAAGCATATGTAGAGAATGCAGCGATCAAAACAATGGTATGACATGAGTAAACAAGTGAATCATAAAGCAAAGACTTTTCATGAATAGCACTTCAAGACAAGCATCAATAAGTCTTGCATAAGAGTTAACTCATAAAGCAATAATTCAAAGTAAAGATATTGAAGCAACACAAAAGAAGATTAAGTTTCAGCGGTTGCTTTCAACTTGTAACATATATATCTCATGGATATTGTCAACATAGAGTAATATAATAAGTGCAATAAGCAAGTATGTAGGAATCAATGCACAGTTCACACAAGTGTTTGCTTCTTGAGGTGGAGAGAAATAGGTGAACTCGACTCAACATTGAAAGTAAAAGAATGGTCCTCATAGAGGAAAAGCATCGATTGCTATATTTGTGCTAGAGCTTTGATTTTGAAAACATGAAACAATTTTGTCAACGGTAGTAATAAAGCATATGCATCATGTAAATTATATCTTATAAGTTGCAAGCCTCATGCATAGTGTACTAATAGTGCCCGCACCTTGTCCTAATTAGCTTGGACTACCCGGATTATCACCGCAATACATATGCTTTAACCAAGTTTCACAAAGGGGTACCTCTATGCCGCTCTGTACAAAGGTCTAAGGAGAAAGCTCGCATTTGGATTTCTCGCTTTTGATTATTCTCAACTTAGACATCCATACCGGGACAACATAGACAACAGATAATGGACTCCTCTTTTAATGCTTTAAGCATTTGACAACAATTAATTCTTTTCTCATTAGAGATTTGAGGATATTTGTCCAAAACTGAAACTTCCACCATGAATCATGGCTTTAGTTAGCGGCCCAATGTTCTTCTCTCACAATATGCATGCTCAAACCATTCAACTCGGTGTAGATCGCCCTTACTTCGAGACAAGACGAACATGCATAGCAACTCACATGAAATTCAACAATGAGTTGATGGCGTTCCCCCGTAAACATGGTTATCGCACAACAAGCAACTTAATAAGAGATAAAGTGCATAATTACATATTCAATACTACAATAGTTTTTAAGGCTATTTGTCCCATGAGCTATATATTGCAAAGGTGAATGATGGAATTTTAAAGGTAGCACTCAAGCAATTTACTTTGGAATGGCAGGAAAATACCATGTAGTATAGGTAGGTATGGTGGACACAAATGGCATAGTGGTTGGCTCAAGTATTTTGGATGCATGAGAAGTATTCCCTCTCGATACAAGGTTTAGGCTAGCAAGGCTTATTAGAAACAAACACAAGGATGAACGGTACAGCAAAACTCACATAAAAGACATATTGAAAGCATTATAAGACCCTACACCGTCTTCCTTGTTGTTCAAACTCAATACTAGAAATTATCTAGACCTTAGAGAAACCAAATATGCAAACCAAATTTTAGCATGCTCTATGTATTTCTTCATTAATGGGTGCAAAGCATATGATGCAAGAGCTTAAACATGAGCACATCAATTGCCAAGTATCACATTACCCAAGACATTTATAGCAATTACTACATGTATCATTTTCCAATTCCAACCATATAACAATTTAACGAAGGAGAAACTTCGCCATGAATACTATGAGTAGAAACCAAGGACATATTTGTCCATATGCTACAGCGGAGCGTGTATCTCTCCCATAAAGTGAATGCTAGGATCCATTTTATTCAAACAAAACAAAAACAAAAACAAACCGACGCTCCAAGAAAAAGCACATAAGATGTGGCCGAATAAAAATATAGTTTCGGGGAGGAACCTGATAGTTTGTTGATGAAGAAGGGGATGCCTTGGGCATCCCCAAGCTTAGACGCTTGAGTCTTCTTGATATATGCAGGGGTGAACCACCGGGTGCATCCCCAAGCTTAGAGCTTTCACTCTCCTTGATCATGTTGCATCATACTCCTCTCTTGATCCTTGAAAACTTCCTCCACACCAAACTCGAAACAACTCATTAGAGGGTTAGTGCACAATATAAATTGACATATTCAGAGGTGACACAATCATTCTTAACACTTCTGGACATTGCATAATGCTACTGGACATTAGTGGATCAAAGAAATTCATCCAACATAGCGAAAGAGGCAATGCGAAATAAAAGGCAGAATCTGTCAAAACAGAACAGTTCGTATTGACGAATTTTAAAATGGCACCAGACTTGCTCAAATGAAAATGCTCAAATTGAATGAAAGTTGCGTACATATCTGAGGATCATGCACGTAAATTGGCATAATTTTCTGAGCTTCCTGCAGGGCAGTGGGCTCAGATTCGTGACAGCAAAGAAATCTGGAACTGCGCAGTAATCCAAATCTAGTACTTACTTTTCTATCAACGGCTTAACTTGGCACAACAAAACTCAAAACTAAGATAAGGAGAGGTTGCTACAGTAGTAAACAACTTCCAAGACACAAAATAAAAACAAAGTGCTGTAGGTAAAAACATGGGTTGTCTCCCATAAGCGCTTTTCTTTAACGCCTTTCAGCTAGGCGCGAAAGTGTAACTCAAGTAACATCGAGAGATGAAGCATCAACATCATAATTTGTTCTAATGATAGAATCATAAGGTACCTTCATTCTCTTTCTAGGGAAGTGTTCCATACCTTTCTTGAGAGGAAATTGATAATTTATATTTCCTTCCCTCATATCAATAATAGCACCAACGAGTTCGAAGAAAAGGTCTTCCCAATATAATTGGACAAGATGCATTGCATTCAATATCCAAGACAACAAAATCAACGGGAACAAGATTATTGTTAACGGTAATGCGAACATTATCAACTTTACCCAAAGGTTTCTTTGTAGAATGATCAGCAAGATTAACATTCAAATAACAATTTTTCAGCGGTGGCAAGTCAAGCATATTATAAATTTTCTTCGGCATAACAGAAATACTTGCACCAAGATCACATAAAGCATTACAATCAAAATCTTTAACCTTCATCTTAATGATGGGCTCCCAACCATCTTCTAGCTTTTTAGGAATAGAGGCTTCGCGCTCTAGTTTCTCTTCTCTAGCTTTTATGAGAGTGATGGCGTGTATTTCACACGTTCGTTGGGCAACCCCAAGAGGAAGGTATGATGAGCACAGCAGCAAGTTTTCCCTCAGAAAGAAACCAAGGTTTATCGAACCAGGAGGAGCCAAGAAGCACGTTGAAGGTTGATGGCGGCGGGATGTAGTGCGGCGCAACACCGGAGATTCCGGCGCCAACGTGGAACCTGCACAACACAACCAAGCTACTTTGCCCCAACGAAACAGTGAGGTTGTCAATCTCACCGGCTTGCTGTAACAAAGGATTAACCGTATTGTGTGGAAGATGATTGTTTGCAGAGAAAACAGTAGAAACAAGTATTGCAGTAGATTGTATTTGAGTAAAGAGAATTGGACCGGGGTCCACAGTTCACTAGAGGTGTCTCTCCCATAAGACGAACAGCATGTTGGGTGAACAAATTACAGTTGGGCAATTGACAAATAAAGAGAGCATGACCATGCACATACATATCATGATGAGTATAGTGAGATTTAATTGGGCATTACGACAAAGTACATAGACCGCCATCCAACTGCATCTATGCCTAAAAAGTCCACCTTCGAGGTTATCATCCGAACCCCTCCAGTATTAAGTTGCAAAGCAACGGACAATTGCATTAAGTATGGTGCGTAATGTAATCAACAACTACATCCTTAGACATAGCATCAATGTTTTATCCCTAGTGGCAACAGCACAACACAACCTTAGAACTTTCGTCACTTGTCCCGGTGTCAATGCGAGCATGAACCCACTATCGAGCATAAGTACTCCCTCTTGGAGTTAAAAGCATCTACTTGGCCGAGCATCTACTAATAACGGAGAGCATGCAAGATCATAAACAACACATAAGCATAGCTTTGATAATCAACATAACAAGTATTCTCTATTCATCGGATCCCAACAAACGCAACATATAGAATTACATATAGATGATCTTGATCATGATAGGCAGCTCACAAGATCCGACAATGATAGCACAATGGGGAGAAGACAACCATCTAGCTACTGCTATGGACCCATAGTCCAGGGGTAGACTACTCACTCATCACTCCGGAGGCGACCATGGCGGTGTAGAGTCCTCCGGGAGATGATTCCCCTCTCCGGCAGGGTGCCGGAGGCGATCTCCGAGGATCCCCCGAGATGGGATCGGCGGCGACGGCGTCTCGGTAATGTTTTCCGTATCGTGGCTCTCGGTATCGGGGGTTTCGTCACGGAGGCTATTTGTAGGCGGAAGGGCAGGTCAAGAGGCGGCGCAGGGGCCCACACCACGGGCCGGCGCGGCCAGGGGGGCCGCGCCGCCCTAGGGTTTGGCGCCCCGTGGCCCCTCTTCGTCTCTCCTTCGGACTTCGGAAGCTTCGTGAGAAAATAGGCCTCCGGGCTTTTATTTCGTCCAATTCCGAGAATATTTCTTTACTAGGATTTCTGAAACCAAAAACAGCGAAAACAAAGAATCGGCACTTCGGCATCTTGTTAATAGGTTAGTTCCGGAAAATGCACGAATATGATATAAAGTGTGCATAAAACATGTAGATAACATCAATAATGTGGCATGGAACACAAGAAATTATCGATACGTTGGAGACGTATCAGCATCCCCAAGCTTAGTTCCGCTCGTCCCGAGCGAGGTAAAACGATAACAAAGATAATTTCTGGAGTGACATGCCATCATAAACTTGATCATACTATTTGTAAAGCATATGTAGAGAATGCAGCGATCAAAACAATGGTGATGACATGAGTAAACAAGTGAATCATATAGCAAAGACTTTTCATGAATAGCACTTCAAGACAAGCATCAATAAGTCTTGCATAAGAGTTAACTCTTAAAGCAATAATTCAAAGTAAAGGTATTGAAGCAACACAAAAGAAGATTAAGTTTCAGCGGTTGCTTTCAACTTGTAACATGTATATCTCATGGATATTGTCAACATAGAGTAATATAATAAGTGCAATAAGCAAGTATGTAAGAATCAATGCACAGTTCACACAAGTGTTTGCTTCTTGAGGTGGAGAGAAATAGGTGAACCGACTCAACATTGAAAGTAAAAGAATGGTCCTCATAGAGGAAAAGCATCGATTGCTATATTTGTGCTAGAGCTTTGATTTTGAAAACATGAAACAATTTTGTCAACGGTAGTAATAAAGCATATGCATCATGTAAATTATATCTTATAAGTTGCAAGCCTCATGCATAGTGTACTAATAGTGCTCGCACCTTGTCCTAATTAGCTTGGACTACCTGGATTATCACCGCAATACATATGCTTTAACCAAGTATCACAAAGGGGTACCTCTATGCCGCCTCGTACAAAGGTCTAAGGAGAAAGCTCGCATTTGGATTTCTCGCTTTTGATTATTCTCAACTTAGACATCCATACCGGGACAACATAGACAACGAGATAATGGACTCCTCTTTTAATGCTTTAAGCATTCAACAACAATTAATTCTTTTCTCATTAGAGATTTGAGGATGTTTGTCCAAAACTGAAACTTCCACCATGGAACATGGCTTTAGTTAGCGGCCCAATGTTCTTCTCTCACAATATGCATGCTCAAACCATTCAACTCAGTGTAGATCGCCCTTACTTCAGACAAGACGAACATGCATAGCAACTCACATGAAATTCAACAACAAGTTGATGGCGTTCCCAGTAAACATGGTTATCGCACAACAAGCAACTTAATAAGAGATAAAGTGCATAATTACATATTCAATACCACAATAGTTTTTAAGCTATTTGTCCCATGAGCTATATATTGCAAAGGTGAATGATGGAATT